>NC_080089.1:87347671-87647671 GCF_950005125.1 Chionomys nivalis
ACATCAAAGCAATGGAAGACTGTTTGGAGGAAGAAGGGATGCCAGTGAGATGGAACAAGGGAAGGAGAGGGATGGATACAAGCAAAGTAATTGATATATATGTGTGGAAATGTTGTAATGAAACCCATTATTTTCCACGCTAACTTAAAAAAAAACTAAATTTACACAGTAAATTAAAAATAAAAAAATAAATTATCCAGCTTCAAGTACATTGCTGTAGCAAGTAGAAGCTGACTGAGGTGTGTTTTTCTGTGTGTGCACAAATGGTTTACTCTATTTAATCAGCCACACAGCACTCTAGTGGTATATGTAATCATTCTCCAGTTTTTATTTTTCGATTCATTGAACAAAATAATGAGTTTGAAGGTGATATTCTCACACATACACATCATGTTCTTTGATCTTACCTACCTCACATCACCCTCTCCTGCCCTCTCGCCCCTCCCATTGGTCCTCTTCTTCCAAAACTTCAATCCTTTTGTCTTGTTTTTTCCCTGCTTTGTTTTTTAAGTCTAGATACTGCATATGAGAGACACATGTGATAATTGCCTTTCTGGGTCTGGTTTATATCACCTAAAATGCTGATCTCTAGTTCCATCGATTTTCCTGCAAATGCCATAACTTTATCATTTATGACTGAATAATACTCTATTGTGTGTTGTGTGCTACATTTTCCTTATTCATTCATACACTGATGGGGACATGGGCTGATTGCACAACATGGCTGTTGTGAAAAGCACACCACTAAGCACGGGTGAGCAGCTATGTCTGCTGCAAGCAGAGTGTTGTTCCTTCAGGTTTACAGCTGGAAGGGGCCTAGCTGTGTTTTCAGCTTGGTGAGGACACATCTGACTATTTCAAATCATGCTGCAATAAACACCCTTTTATACTTGTCTCTGTGCATATGCAAATTCCCTGCTGAATAAGTTCTCAGATGTGCAAAAGCCCATCAGAGGCCATGTGTTTTTATCATGCTAAATAATATTTAACTGGTTATTAAATAAGCTGCACCAATTCTGTATCCCCACCAACATTTTACAAGAGCATCTATTTCCTTGCTCTTTCATTTTAGTTGCTGTCAATTTTTAGCCTTACCAATCTGATAAGTAGACCAAACCCTTGCTTTGCTTTGATTTCATTAGCTGCAAATGAGATTGTGCATTTTTTCACATTCCAATACCATCGCGTGAACTAGCCAAGTGTTCTTTCTCTTAGGAAGCTATTGATTTTCGCATATTGATTTGAGAACCAGCAGCTTCCATGAATGCTCTGACTATGTCTAACAGCTTTTGCAATTGATTCCTCGAGCCTCAGAGTTACAAAGGCACTGCATTTGAAATGATAATTTTGTCTTTTGTCCTGGTTAGTGTTTTGTCAACTTAACACAGTCTAGGGTATCCTGAGAAAAGGGAACCTCAGTTGAGAAAACGCTTTCATCAGAATGGCCAGTAGGAATGTCTGTCGGCATTTTCGTGACCAATGAGGGATGTGGAAGGGCCCAGCCGTCTGTAGGAGGATGCCACTCCCTAACAGGTGGTCCTGAGTTGTGTAAGACAGCAGGTTGAACAAGTTCTGAAGAGCAAGCCATTAACTAGCACTCGTTCATCCATGGGTTCGCTTCAGTTCCTGCCTCCAAGTTCCCTCCTTGACTTCACTCCATGATGGACAGCTCAAGAAATTCATTTCCTCCCCAAGCTCCCCTTAGTCACTGAATTTTATCACAGCAATAGAGAGCAAACTAAGACATCTTTACCACATTTATTCTCTTTCTTAAATTTTTGTAAACAGACGAAACAAAATCAGAGATTTCTCTTAGCAAATTTTGACACTATGTTCACACTATGAACTGCAGGCAGGACATCACCTGTTGAGTAAGTTCTCGGGTGTGTGGCAGTAGGATCTTTGTGTGCAATGGATCTTCTAGCATGTCCTTGAATGACTGACATGTTGTGCCCACTAAGCAGCAGCTCCTCATCTGCCCCTCCGTCCAGTCACTGGCAATTACCATTCTCCTCTCTCCTTTCTTCTTGACCACTTTAGATGCCTCATCCAAGGGGAATTATTCATTATTTGTTCCTCTGTGACTGGCTTGCTCTCCTCAGCACGGAACTCTCTGGGGTCATACATTTTGTCAAAAAAGACAGAATTTTCTGCTTTTTAAAGGCTGAGTGGTATTCCATTTGTATTATGCACATACAGGCTTTAGCCTTTCATCAGTCTCTGGACATTCAGAATGGTTCTACACCTTGGCTAACAATTTGTATATCTTCATTTCTTTCTCTCATTGGTAAACACTCTAGAAAAACTCAGACAATAATGGTGAGAGTGGGTGCATTTACCTTCTCCTAAGTTTAAGCAATGTTAATAAGCTTTTAATCATAAAGAATTAATGCAGGCTTTCAGCTTGAGATGTGCTTTTGTTTCATTAATGGAAAGGTTTTTCTAAGTTTTCCTCAAGCCTAATTTGATCAGACATTTTTAAATTAAGAGTGATAATGAATGAAATGTAAGGAAACCTTTTGCAAATGTTGAAATCTCTTTACCTCTGTATTGAGAGCCACGAAGCCAGGGTCCTGTGTCTCTCTGAGTGTATTACCCCTCTTCCCTTTGTGATTATTCTGTTAGGATTCCATGTTGCTCCCCAGGAGAGAACTTCATCTCTAGGACTCTCTCGTATGTATCACGGGATTTGAAATGTGTATCATGCTGGCTCACAACAAAATGTGGTATGTTTCTTTATGGTTTTCTAGGACAATTAAAGGAGCTGCAAAATTCTCTGGATCTTTCTTTCCAAATTGATAATGTTCAATTTGTGGGTGAAAAAATTTAAAATGATTTATAAGGTCCACTGATGGAAAAAATGATTAAATATAACTGAAAATAGAACCAGCAAGATGGTTTAGAAGACAGAAGCTCTTGCTGAACATGACTGACAACCTGAGTTCATTCCCTAGGCCTTGCAGTGCAAAGAGAGAACTAACCTCTAAGTTGTCCTCTGACCTCCAATCAAGCTTCGCTCGGACACACATCACACACAATAAATAAAATAAAATCTAAAGCAGTGGTAATTGGAATACAATGCTGCACACCTGTTTAAGTCTCTCGACTAGAAAGCCATAGACTAAAAAGGGATGCTTTGCACCCACAATTCAGCATCCACAATTTTTCACCATCTCACAAGTATAACAAACTTAACATCCATAACAGAAGACAGCCCCAAAGCGATAGCCAATTACTGTTTCTAGCTCTAGGCCCGGGATCCTCAAGTTCTGTATTCTTGTGGCAAGCATATCTGATTGGGATCTTAGCGGTCATATAACTATAAACGATAATGTAGCCATTTCCAAACACACAGTATACAGTGGTAGAGAGATAATGATGTGTGTGTGTGTGTGCGCGCGCGCACACACACACACACACACACACATCTCTGTTGAGAAAATGGAAACAAACAGTAAGTATGGTTGATACTGTAAATCACGTAGATAATAAAGATTCTATTATTTGGCCCTGAGGTAAATTTCTTGATCAGTAATTATGGATGCCTGCATGTTTGTAATCTAAGAAAATCTGCCTAACCTCTCCATGGTCATATATTATGAAGGGTTGGGGAGCCATTCTCTAGTTGGAGAAGTCACTGCCCTAGTATTTATACTGTTGACCTATGCATCCCAGTTGGCACTACAACTGGCTCTTGTAGTAACCACTGTGACTGACCATCACAGTGACCACTATGGCTGGCCACATCAATGACCACTACAGTTATCACAGTGGCTGGCTATTTAGATGGACATTACAACTGACCACCACAGTGACCACTAAGCTCAACACTACCGTGACCACTATTGCTAATCATCACAGTGACCACTACAACTGAGTGTCTGTTTACTGTTGATCTAAGGTGGGGAGCTTTAGGCTTGAGTTTTCTGGTTTCATAGACTCCTTTAGAATTCTTAGATCATAGATTTGCTTTCTGGTGTTCCCTTCCAGGTGAACTTTCCAAAATAGAAATCCTGCCAAGTTCGATTCTTTTAATTTGAACCTCTCTACTGTCATTTCAGTCCAGTACAAAATGACCCTTCAAGAAATATTGGACTGTGTGGATTTAAATAGACAAGCATTTTCAGATTGAATCTGAATCTCTCCTAAAATCCTTAAAGAACAACCTGATTTAAGAACACTTGAAAGTAACACAATAGAAATATTTTTCCCTCAGGTACTCAAGCCTTAGCTCCTCTGTGATCTTTTGCAGGCAGAAAAACTCACCCACTCACCAGAAGTTCAATAGAGAACAACAGCAAAAATGAATAAAAAAAAAATCTGCGTTTCACACAATATGAGATAACTGATAGGCACAATCATAATTACATTGTCAAATGTTTCTGCCTTTATAAGTCAGAGTCACAGCTAGCTAGTTCCCTGGAAACCAAATGAAATGTCAGTAAATCCAACTTTGGAGTGGAGTTATTCTGTGGAGTGGGTATGTTCTCAACGGGAAGAGTGGTCCAGCAATTCCTTCGGTCATCACATACCATGGGAATATCAGGATTCCTGGTGGCAGGCAATGGAGACTGAGTTTGATTAAAGCAGAAAGAGAATTCATTAAAGGACGTCAGAGTGTACTGTGAGGTTTCATTCGAAGAGTTCTAAATGATGAAGTCCAAAGCCACACTGTGGGACTCTCCTGCTCATGGACCCTACTGGTCTCCTTGGTTCTACCCTGTCCCTGGCAGCCAAATGCCTCAGAAGCACCCACATCAGCAACAGAAATTCCACTCATAGGCTCCTCTTCTTGTCACTCATTTCTAAACTAAAATCCTGAGTAGGCAACAGTGATTGGCAGGAATGAGGTTGTGTTCCTACATCCTAGACACCAAGAAAGCTATAGAACTGAGTTTTCAGAGTTCTTTTTCAGGGACCTGTGGGACTAAGTGTTCTCCAGATAAGGCAATGACTCAAAAAGACTCTATAAACCCCCAGAAAGCATGGCCAGTATTCATTTTGGGTCTCAATCTCAATTTTTTTTTTTGGTTCTGAAATTCACATTCAGGAATAGACAACTGTCAAAATTCCATTTCATTACCAGCTGTAGATAGCAACTCCCAGAAGACCCCAGTCTATAACATGGAAAATGCAATTGGGGTGAAGAATCTCTACCTTCTTCTCTGGATTCTTTAGTTGATTCTGATGATACCATTGTTGTGTGAACTCCATGGTGGGTCAGTCTGGCATAAAAGGATTCCATGCTCTCTGCAATGAGAGAAAACAGGATACATCTACTCCAGGTATAAGCTTCTGACATCTCTGCTGCCGTGCCTCACTGCAGGTTCTCCTGTGGCTAGCTGGTGTACCCAGTCAGTTACTCTCAATGTTCTCTGTCATCTGACTTAGGATCTGCCCCTTCAGATTCAATGAAGTCTCAGTGTGTGTGTGTGTGTGTGTGTGTGTGTGTGTGTGGTGTGTTGGGGAAGGGCATGTGTACTGCTCATGTATTATTCAGATGTGTGTGGAGGCCAGACATCAACTTTAGGGATTACCTTCAGATGGAATTCACCCTCGTTTAGATTCCCTTACTGGGACCAGGGACTCACTGGCTGGCCCATGCGTTCCAGAAAGCACCTGTCTCTGCCTCTCCAATGCTGAGATTACAGATGCACACTACCCCACAGGGCTTTTCCATGAATGCTGAGATCATTTTCATCTCCCCAGCCTCGACACAAGATCTCTCTCCAGCTTCCTTCTTTTGTCTTGTTCCTCCTCCAGTTACTAAGAGTCTCGGTCTAACACTGCTCTTGATTTCCACACTTGATCCAAAGAGCTGTTTTTTCTTTAGCATCCGAAATGATCTTTTAGAACATTTACCAAGATGATGGTAGGTGAGTTAGCAAGACTTTCCAGGTCCCTCCTTGAGAGTTAGGGCCACCATCAAGGCTTCTTTAAGAGGGAACATTGTCTTCTGTCCCGTTCCACCCTGCCAGCACACTCCCCTAACAGTGCACTAAGTTGTGGTTGATAATAGAGAACATTTGTCAATCCTCCTACAGAAATAGGATTTAATATAAAAGAAGGGTGTTATTTGAAAAAGAGTGGTTCCTCATTTGCATACCAGGATCCCTGGAGGCTCTTCCGGCTCGTTCTGAGCCATATTTGATATGTAGGTTGGAAAAGAACAGACCTGATTCTAACTGAAGCCTCCTCCACCTCAGTATTACAAACACAAGACCAGGAAAAACTAGGCAGATCTGATTGTGTATACTGGCGGCCTGAGACACACAAAGTTGTTTCTTAAACACACAGTGAGTAGAAGCAGTAGTTTCCTGTCTTCCCTGGTCCCGCCTCCACATACTCAGCTAATGGGACATCTGTCCCCCTACCTCAGAATGTCAAGCTACTGACACCGTTTCTCAGCTTAGCAGTTTGCTGCAAGGTTGACTTTCTCCTGGGTTGGATGAGAAGGACACTTGTAAACTTGCTTCCTTTGTCTCCAGCCCCTCTCCCACCATACACACAATGTCAACACAGGTACAGTGCTAACTGGAGGCCCCATTCCCCGTCAGCTTCCCCTACCTTCTTTGCTTCTACTTCCGATGGCTGCGCTTTTTTTTTTTTTTTTTTTTTTTTGCTTTTTTTTTTTGAGACAGGGTCTCACCCTGTAACCCAGGCTGGCCTCAACCTAATGGCAATCCTCCTGCTTCAGCTTCCCAAGAGCTAAGATTACATGAATGTGCCTCCCCACCTATTTATCTTTGCATTGAAAAAAAAATGTGGTTTTTAATGGGGTGTTTTCTGTGCTTTTGAGAGTTCAGTGAAGTTCCAGCAGAGTCCAGTAGAGGGCCCCAGTCCCTGTAGCTGGACTTACAGAGTTACAAGGGCAGAGGTATCCTAAGTCTGTGGGTGCTGGGAATCAAAAGGGTTCTCTGAAAGAGCAGCACATGGTCTTAATGGCTGAGCCGCCTCTCCAATCCCTCCCTCTACATTCTTAACATGATAGACTCCATATTCTGTTTGGCAGCAAAGACTAAACTGTCTTTGTTTTGTCTATAGAGTGGAACTAAACGCCGTCAGTGATGTTTTCCGATGCTACGACCACAGGATGGGATTGCAACTCATCCTTTCTTACATGGTTACTTGTTCTTCTTTGAGATTCTAACTCTGCTCTATTTCTATAGCCAGCATCTCCATTTCCCCCGCGCAGCCTGCAATATCATCGATTCTATAAAGATTTTCTTTCCCTAGGGCTTCTTTTACCAAGCTCTCGGTTGGCACAAAGACACCCTAGGAGGCCACATTTCAGCATCTTGAAAATATTTCTGCCCTTTACTTGCAGTTTGGCTGGGTAGAGAATTATTTCGTTTGTTTATTTATTTGTTTGCCTGTTTGTTTTGAGAAGCACCTCATTGCATAGGCCTAGCTGGCCTAGTACTCTCTGTGTAGACCAGGATGACGTCAACCTCACAGAGACCTGCCCACTTCCAGAATGCTGGGGCAAAGGCATGTAGCACCACAACTTGTTGTGTGTTTTATTTTTTTAAGTTTCCTTTGTTTTCCCATAGTATGCATATATGTATATGTGTGTATGCGCACGCACACATAAATGTCTCTCTTCCGGGATGGAGAATTTCTCCAACTCTTCAGGGGAAGGGGCAGAGAGAGACTGGGCCTGAGTTCAAGGCTTTCTGCATGGTAGGCAAGCAGGCAAGCACTCCACCACTGATTGACATCCTCAGCTCTTCGTTTGAGACAGGGCTTTTCTAGATACTACTTCCTATACACAAGCTGACCTCAAACCCCCAATCCTCTCGCTTTAGCCTCCTGAGTGCTGGGGTTATAGGTGTGTGCCCTTATGCCCAGCTATGTTTAATGTTTCTCAGTTTCTCTTTACATACAAAAGTGAAGGAGGGGACTGAGGAGCTTCTGCCCGCCCCACGACTTCCTTACCCGAGGGCAATAGTCTGGAAACAAGTTGTAAACTAAAAGGGTGATTCCTAAGCTCCTAGATTGGGGTGCCTCAAGTGTTAGACCACCCAATTCTCTAGCAAAAGCCGACTAGTGTGTTTCTTTCTCCCCTGAAGGTCAAACTCTAAGGCGGGCATGAATATCCCATCCAGAAACTGGAGAGTGGACACTCCATCACCATAGGTAGTTGCTCCCCTCTTGTAGCCCAGACCCTGCCCACATCGCCCCCTGCCTTCCCCCTGATCCCTTTGAGCATGGCATTTGCACCCACCTGTACCTCCAGCCTCAGGAGGTGGGTGCCAGGAGGTGGCACTCTGACAAACAGCCATCCCTCCTCACGCAGACCGTTTCCACACTATAAACCAGTAGGCTTCCAGCAGCTTCTCTTGACAGCAGAATGACTTTTATTAAAAGCGAACGCAGGTTCCCTTCTACTCCCTCTCTACATTATTTCCTCTCCTCGCCCTGCTCCTCCTCCTCCGCACCCTCTTCGTAGCTCCTTTCTCCTCCAAGCTACACTCTGACCAAAAGCACTCGATGACATTTCTTTCATTCTTTCTGGGGCCTTCAGAGGCTGTTAAAAATAATAAATTCCCAGCTACTGTTGACTGTGGCTCCGGCATGCTCGCTGTCATTCAGGTGACATCATTTACCAGCACAGTGGCTTCATCATAGCCACCAAAAGCATGGACTGGTTTTACACACGGTATGTTCCTGCCATATGGCTTTAAAAGACAAGTGATCTCTCCCAAGAAAGGATGGTTTAGGAGACGTGAACATTTAAATTCCTCAAAGTGGCAAACCTTTCTGAAGGAATTTTTGTTTGTTTGTTTTGTTTTGTATTGTATTGTTTGCTTCCCACTGAGAGCTCTGACAATTTACTTCTGCTTGCAGGTGATTTTTGGACTGTGAGCTTTCAGGCTCAGAACACAGCCACCCACCTCTACCTCTGTGGGAAGTCCTTCTGTACATGTGTTGCTTTTATTGACTAATGAATAAAGCTGTTTTGGCCAATGGTTTAGCAGAATATAGCCAGGCTGGAAGAGATATAGAGAGAGTAGGTGGAGTCAGGGAGATGCCACGTAGCTGCCGAAGAAGAGGTGCTCAGAACATTTAACGGTAGGCCACAACCTTGTGACAATACACAGATGACTAAAAATGGGTTAATTTAAGATATGAGTTAGCCAGGAATATGCCTAGGCTATTGGCCAAGCAGTGTTGTAATCAATGTGGTTTCTATGTGATTATTCTGGTCTGAGCAGCTGGGAAATGAACAAGCCGTCTCCACATACATACCTCAGTTTCTGGGCAGTCCCAAATTCGGAATCCAGACAAACTCTGCCCTTATTCCACATGGGTTGGAGTTTGTCAACAGACCTATGGCACTAAGACTATCTCAAATGCCTGAGACCCTGGCAAAAGTTGTTTTCAAATTTACCTTGCTCTCTCTCTTTCTCTCACTTAGTTGCATTTAAATTCCAGCAGAGGGGATTTGAACCCCTACTTATGGCAGGAATCTCCTTGCACCCCTCTTTGCCTTTTTAATTTTGTTTTTGGACATTTTGATTTTGTTTTTGTTGATATTGTTTTTGCTTTGAGACAGGGTTTTGTGTATTCCAGGCTGGCCTCTAACTTGCTATGTAGTTGAGAGTATCCTTGGATTCCTGATCCTCCTGCTTCCGTGTCCAGTGCTGGGATTGCAAACATGCTACCCAACAGATTCCTCTTTGCCTTTTGTCTGAGCTGAGAGGGGCAGCTCTGCTTGCAGAGTTTCCTTCAGACAAAGGCCTCTAGCTGGAGTTTATGGTCCCATGACACCTCAGTTGGGTACAGTGCTATACAATGTCATGGCAAACTTCCTAGAGACAGAGAAAAGAGACCCCCCTCAAGAGATAAGAGAAACTTGGTGCATGTAGAAGGAGCGGCGGGCTGCTTCCTGCCACCCAGCTCCAGGCCGCCTGGCTAGCTTATGCCCTGAAATAACAACACACAAATTGTATTCTTTTAAACACTGCCTGGCCCATTAGATCTAGCCTCTTACTGGCTAATTCTCACATCTTGGTTAACCCATTTCTCTTCATGTGTGTAGCACCACGAGGTGGTGGCTTACCGGGAAAGATTCGGCATGTCTGACCTGGTGGCTGGCTCCATTGCGTCTGGCTCACTTCCCTTCTTCCCAGCATTCTGTTCTGTCTACTCCACCTACCTAATTTTCAGTCCTATCAAAGGGCCAAGGCAGTTTCTTTATTAACCAATAAAGAAATTAACTCAAAACAGAAGACCCTCCCACATCAGGTGTGTCTGAAATGTTGGACTCCATGAGATGAATGGGTTTCCCCCTAAAGAAAAGATAACTCCATTGAGTTTCTGTGAAAAGCTGGTGTGAGCCGGAGGCATGTGAACCCTCTGAGGACCAGGCAGACTGGGCAGGAAGTTGTGGTCTGCAAGGCTATAAAATACAAGTGTGTCTCATTGCTTTGAGATACTGCTAAACTCCAGCCAAGGAAGCAAACAAGCCTCCCTGGTTGAGGGGCAACTGTGTGCAAGCGCTGCTTCTTCCTGAGGGATCAGAAGGAAGCCAGGCCAAAGCTCCCCCTCATGTCTCTTACAATCTACAGATGAGAGAGGGAGAGAGGTGGAGATGGAAGCAAAGGAGGGATCAGAGACAGAGAGACAGAGGGAGGGGATAAGTAAATAAATGGGAAGGGGTGGAAGTGAGAGAAATGGAGAAGGAGGAAAGAGAAAAGGGAGAGGGAGAAAAAATTAACTGGCTATAAACTCTGCAAAGAATTAAAATAGATTGGCTGTACCATGAGCAGGCATGTCATTTATTTTGTCTCTTCAGGGAGGGTCACTCTGAGGAGTTGAAACTTGAGTGACAAGAAAGAAGTAGCCAGACAGAGTCTGTGTCGTCCAGCTGCCGACAGCTTCCAGACAGGCACCAGGGCTCTCTGTTGAGTGGGATCTGCTGGTTCTGTGAGATGTGGGCTGATACCATCTTGAAGATGAGGGGATGAAGGCACAGAAAGTAGAAAACACCTTCTCTGTGTCACCCAGTGCGATCATTTAGATCTGGAATTCCGCCCTCCCCCGCCCAAAGTTCACTGCGTGCGTTAAAAGGCAGGAGCAGCATGTGGATATGAGAAACTTAATGTGACCTTCGAAAATAAACTCTTTGGGGGAGAGGGACGTAGAGCCATGGCATGCAGAGCCAGAGGCATGGCAAACAGACTGCAACACAGACATGGATGTCTCCCAGACTGAGGCAGATCCCTGCCCCCCTAACCTGGGTGATATGTGCAGCATTAGTCCCGGCTATGGCTTGTGTCTACAACATGTGATTTTCTGTTCCCTGAAAAAGCTGAGAGAAAGATCCTGCCACACAACCCAGCTTAGAACGCTAGCATCTCTCCACTCTGAGGGTGGAGCATCCCAACCTGGTTCTGCCTGAAGGCCAGCCTCTCTGATACACAGGGAAGGGGGTGGATGCCTATCCCTGGCCCTCTGATTCCCCAACACTCCCCCTTCCAGGACTTTTTCACTGAAGCTCATTATGAGAGTGTTTAGCAGCGCTGTTTTAAAATGTTTGGTTCTGGTGGGTGTTGGGTGAATACAATTAAAACAAAACCTCCAAGCATAGAAACCTCTCCCCAAAGGTAGAGGAAGAGAGAAAAGGATTGTACTGTTGAGCAAGCAACAAGCTGGACTGTGATGCCAGGGGCTGTCTAAGAGATGACAAAGGCCAGAGGAAGTCTCACCCCTTTCCTTCAGGAAAGCAGGCCCAGTCCAGGATACTCAAGCCTTCAAGGTCAACAGTAACCAGCGTTCAATCGAGAGGGTCAAACAGCAGGGTTTGTCAAAGTTCATCTTACACCCACTTGACAATGTTTGATAATTGGCTCTACCCAAAGACAGAATAAACTCCTGTATGAGGGGAGGGAAGACTCGGCATGTGTGTGTGTGTGTGTGTGTGTGTATATGTGTGTGTGTTTGTTTAATTGGCTCTATCCAAAGACAAAATAAATTCCTGTGTGAGGAGAGGGAGGACTCAGTGTGTGCATGCATGTGTGTACGCACACATTTGTGAGCACGCATGGGTATGACTGTCAATATGCTATACAGCATCAGAGGCCAACCTTAGATGTCCACTCACCTTCCACCTTTTTGTAACAGAGTCTCTTTGCTGTTTTCCCACTGTGTACTCCAGACTAGCTCACCTGCCAGTTTCCGGGGTGCTCCTGTCTCTACCTCCCATTGCACCTCTGCAGTGGGAGCCTTGAGGATATAGCCCTTCTTTACATGTCAGGCTTTATGTGGGTTATGAGAATTCAAACTCAAGTCATCAAGCCTGTGAGGCAAGATGGGAGTTTGGGGGATTGGTGGCTCCTCTCGGACACTGTCTTATTTGATAATTACATTTCAAAGTGATGACCCCAATCCTTAATGGGTCTTTGGGTCACAGAGCTGGCAAAGGGATATTTTGATTTTTTAAAAAAGATTTATATTCATTTCAAAGAAACAGACAAGAACCTAAAAGTCCATGGTTTCGAACGCAAATGCTCTGAAGAAAGGTCCCCAGAAGTCTCTTATTTCAATGAAAAAAATTAAGTTTCTCATTTTTAATTTATATTTGCTCCTCCGTGAGCATAAGGAAACTAATTTGGTGAAATTTATTTTTAAATAATCCTTTGAAAATAGAAATTATGAAATGTTTCTAAGGGAGAAAAGAGGTAAATTTTCCTAAGGAGAAGTCTTGAGAGGAAATGGAAACCACTGCTCTCAGTGATGTAAAGCCACTTTATGCAAAACGGTTTGCACATTTTTAAGTAGCTTCAAAAGTCAGCAGTTGCGCAACCAACAGCAGTTGCCATGGTAGCAAAAGTTGGTGTTATTCTAATCCACTTGGTGATGATTTGGCTGGGACTGCAGTGGAGTGTGGGAAGCCATGTTCTTCGTGGACTGAGTGTGCATGTGCGTGCCTGTGAGTGTGCGTGTGTGTTCATGTTGGGGGTTGCACGGGGGGGGCAGGGATAACTTTAAGTGTATTACTGGTGCCGTGCACTGTTTTTTTGATACAGGGTCTCTCACTGGCCTAGAATTCTTCGAATAGGTTAAGCAGGCAGGCCGACTGGCCAATGAACCTGTTTCCCTTCGCTGTCCCACCTTTGGGAATACAAATATGGGCCACCACAGGTAGCTTTCTCTGCATGCATTGTGGAGATCAAACTCAGGTTCCTACATGGTAAGGCCAGCACTTTGCTGACTGGGGTATCTTCCCCAGTCACTTTCCCCCCAAATTTCTTATTTTAGATACAGCGTATTGTGTAGAAATCAGTATAAAACGTGGCGTTTGCACATGAAACCCCATTAGCCATGAGTGAGGATGCTGTTGGACCTGGAAATTCAGTTTGGCCCATTCCTTCCCAATTACCCTCCCTAAGGACTGTGGGGCAGGGAGTGGGGGAGGGCAAGGGACAATCACTGTGAATGGCAGGGAAATCCAGGGATGACACTCAACACCTCGGGCAGTCCACCAGTGACTCACACCACCTGAGGCAAAGGCTGCAGACCCAAGATCAGAGAATTGGTGGTAGTGGAAAGAACAGGATCCAGGGACTCAGCCTCAAAAGCCTCAAAAGCAAGAGAAATAGCAGCGTTGATCTGGGGCGGGGGGGGGGAGGGGCGGCGAATCAGAGAGGAAATCGGTTTCAAACATGAGGCAAGTGGAATGTTATTGACAAATTTAGGCTTGAATTAGCCAGACAGACTCAGCATCAGTTAAAATAAATAAATAAATAAAAATTAATAATTAATAATAAAAAAAAAGGCTCTGTGGTGTCTTCCCCATACACAATTCTCACCTCAAGGGCTTAGGGAACAGTTTAGTCTCAAGCCAAATATTAATGACCATGGGTGCAGGAGCACAGATTAAGGTCACCCAAAATTCCATGTTTCAACATGGCAGCCATTTCATGAAGCTTTTGAATTTGTATTACATTTATGTATTACATTTATGTATTGCGTATCTATGTAGGGAGCACCCATTCTAGGCTTTGGCACACACGGAGATCGGAGGACAGCTTGCAGTTGGTGCTCTTGATCCACCATGTGGGCCTCAGAGAAGGAACTGGGGTCACCAGGCTTAGCAGCAAGTGTCTTTCCTCGCTGTATGACCTCGAAAACCCTCGTACGGCTTTTAGAGTAACAGAACAGAGACTATCACACATCAGTACGCTTTTCCAATACACTGGAGGAATCATTAGCTCGGCGGGTTAGTGTCTAATGTACATGAGGCTGAGCAGAAGGCAGGGAAGCAATCCAGGAGATAGATGGTGGGTAAAGTCATTAAGGAGCAAATTCCTGGATCACATTAAATCTATTCATTACACATTATGATCTGGGTCAAAGGTGTAGCCCTTCCAACTCACGGAGCACAGGCTATGGTGCTGCTTTTATCCTGCAGATCCTCACTGTGACAGCCACGGCTGCCTGCCTGGGCCTTCCTCCAGCCTCCAGGGAACATGTGATTCACACTCAGTACAAGCAGAGGTCCATAGAGCTGACCCCCTTGGGAAAAGCAAGGAGTCGTACACCCATGCCCCAAATTGCCAGTCTTCCAGCAGGCAGCTCTAAAGCACAACCCAGCTCTCCCTATGGTCTCGGTCAGACAGAAACCTAGTTCCCCACCATATCCACCCGCCTATTTTTTTTTTTTTTTGGTTTTTTTTTTTTTTTTTTGGTTTTTTCGAGACAGGGTTTCTCTGTGGCTTTGGAGCCTGTCCTGGAACTAGCTCTGTAGACCAGGCTGGTCTCGAACTCACAGAGATCCGCCTGCCTCTGCCTCCCAAGTGCTGGGATTAAAGGCGTGCGCCACCATCGCCCGGCTACCCGCCTATTAATACCTTCCCTTGCCCCCATCACTATATGTCTCCTAAGACTATTTTTTTTTTTTTTTTGGTTCCTGTCCTGGAACTAGCTCTTGTAGACCAGGCTGGCCTCGAACTCACAGAGATCCGCCTGCCTCTGCCTCCAGAGTGCTGGGATTAAAGGCGTGCGCCACCACCGCCCGGCCCAAGACTATCTTCTACATAAGGCACTCTGTCTCTCCGGCCCTGAGAGAGTCCCTCTCATATGCTAGAGCAGAGACTGTCACTGTCTGGATCAGTGTGAGGGGCCAATGCAGTACTGAGTTCAGGGCCGCTCTCCCTTGCATCCACTGGAGGAGCCTCCCCATCTGCAGATAGGACCTCGAGTCAAATAGAACCCGTGTTCAGGACAAGCAAACTGCCTTTCTTCAGTGTCACAGGGAGCCATGGTGATTGGAAGTAAACCAAGATTTCCCCACACCCCGCCCTGCTTCTTAGACCTGTGAGCTCTAGTTACTGGTTCACTTACTGCTTAAGGCCCTTGTAACCCTTCCTGTGTCTGTGTTAGTCAGGGTTCTCTAGAGGACCAGAACTGATAAAATGGTCTATATGAAAATGAGGTCTATTAGAGTGCCTTGCAGGTTATGGTCCAGCTATTCCAGCAATGCCTGCCTTCCAATGGAAAACCCAAGAATCCAGTAGTTATTCATACAATAGGCTGGATTTCTCAGCTAGTTTTCATATTTGTCAGAATCCCCAAAGAAGTAGGCTCTAATACCACTGACAGAATGAACTTGCCAGTGAGAATGAGAGCAAGCAGGCAAAGAGCAAGCACTTCCTGCTTCCGTGTCCTTTATAGAGGCTGCCACCAGAAGGCCTGACCCAGATTTAAGGCGAATCTTCCCACCTCAAGAGATCCAGATTTAGGGTGAGTCTTCGCACCTCAAATAACTCTATGAGGTCCTCTGCAGATGTATCCAGCCACTTGAGTTGGAGTTCATTCTAGATAGAGTCAAGTTGACAACCAAGAATAGCCATCATCATACTGTCCCACGACGTAGGTCCTTCCTGGTGAGGTCATGTCATTCAGAACACCATACCTGCCTGTGTATTCACAGGGCAGGAGCGTCAGCTAAGTAGCTGTACCTAGGCTAGACAAAGCTCTATCTAAAATGCTTAAAAGATCTATCAGAGCCAAGCGCTGACCCTGTAGGAGTTGAAATCAAGCCAGCACAGGTGGCTGGAAGCGTTCTTCTGACGGTGCCCTTTCTAGCATTGTTAATTTCACCTTTTTACGAGAGGAGATGTGTTCAGATGCACGGGAGTGTTTGCACACATGCTTGTGGAGGCCAGAGGTCATTTCAAATGAACTGGCCACCTTGCGTTTTTGACATAGGACCTCTCACTAGGACTTAGGTTTGGTTAATTAGGTTGAACTAGCTGGCCAGTGAGATCCAGAGACTGCGCCCTCTCCAGTGCATACCACCATGCCAGGCTTTTTCACTTGGATGCTAAAGTTCAAAGGTCCTCATGCTTGCACAGGAAGCATGGTTCCCAGTACATGGAGCAAGGTCCCCAGCCCAGCTTCACCTTTGTCATTATTGATCCGTGGCAAGTCTTAATAATTAACGCTTTTAATAACTTGCCATGTCTACTATAAATATTTTCCCAGTTTTGTTTTACCTTTTATATGATGAGTTCGTAGATACAAAATGCCTGATTCTTAAATTAATTTGTTTTATAATTGACAATAATTATGCATATTTATGGAATACAATGCAATGTTTTTATCAATTGTAAAAAGATTCAAAAAAGCTAATTAACACATCAATTACCTTACCAACTTACCCTTTTCTGTGGTGAGAATGTTAAAAAAAAAATCTAGTCGTCTTTTAGCAATTTTGAAATACACAATACATCATGTTAATTGCATTCATCAAGCATGCAAGATGTTTCTCAAACTTATTTCTCTCTTCATATTGAAAATTTGTTCCCTTTGATGATCATTTCCTTGTCTCCATCCCTCCTCCTCCCCCACAGATTTATAGTTCCTGCTATCTATCTTTTAGGTTGACTTTTTCAGGGTCCCCGGGTGATGTCACACAGTATTTGTCTGTCTGTACCTGGTTTATTCCACTTAGCACACCTCCCACCTTCCCTCATGCTACCACAAATGACAGTGTCCTTCCACCTCCCTGGATGCTTAGAGCACACGTTTACAATCCACTGACCCCTGTTAGATACATACATTCTTTTCTTATCTTGGCTGGCATGAACACTGCTGGGATGAACCCAGGGATGCAGCTATCCCTTCAGTGTACCCATTTCAATTCCTGGTACCATATAATCAGACACTGGGCTTCTAAGTCCTATTTCAATTGTACCTTTAGTTTTTCGAGAACCTTTCACACCAGTTCCCAATGTGACTGCTCTGCTTTACATTACATTCATTGCAGAAGGACTGACCCTTCTCCAAACCCCAGCCAACACTTGGAACTGTCCCTCTTCTAAAGGACATCTTTTCTAATGGTGGGGTGTGGTTTCTCCCGATGGTTTTCACTGCCAAGCCTTGCTGATCAGAGATGTTGAACATTTTTCTTGGGAACCCGATGCTCGTTCCTATCTCTTCTGAAAAACATCTGTCAGGACCTTTGTCTGTTTTTCAGTCAGGTCATTTACCAGGTGTGAGCTTTCCTTACTCTCTTAGATACTTGGGGTACTGATCTCTTATCACAACCTTATGACTTACAAACCTTTATCAGCTGTATACGTAGTAAATATTTTCTCCCAACCCTTGGGTATATCTTCTCTTTAGTGCTTACTTTCTTTGCTGTTCAGAAATGCAACCCCATTTGTCTACTTTTGCTTTTGTTGTCTGTGTTTTTAGAGTTCAAACCAAGAAAAGCTCAACTAGACCATTATCACAGACATTGCTCTGTTTTCTTCCAGTTGCTTTACAGTTCCAGGTTACACTTAACCTTTCATCTATGTTGGGTCTATGTTTTTATGCAGTGTGAAATTATCAAGGTCCAATTTCATTCTTCTGTATATGGAGATTCATTTTCCCCAACACCCCTTATTGAAAAGACTGTTCTTTCTTCGTCGAGTGTTCTTGGCATGTCTGTTCCAAACTAATCAGCCATGGATCTGAAGTGCACTTGACGCTCTTCCAAAAGACCCAGGGTCAATTTCCAGCACCCTCATGGCAACTCACAACCATTCATAACTACAGTTCCAGGGAATCCAACACACCTTCTTCTAGCCTTCGTGGGAACCAGGCATTCATGTGGTGTACAGATATACACGCAGGCAAAACACTATACACATAAAATTAATCAACCATAAATATATGGATTTTTCCTGGTACTTCTTTCCTGTTCCACCGGGCTTTCTATCCTATTCCACTGGTCACTAATTCTGCCATTATTCCAGGCCTATATTGTTTTGACTTAATTAGTTCATTATACATTTTGAGATCAGTGAGGGTAATGTAAAACTTGCTCTTTCTGCTCAAATTTGCTTCCACTTCTCAGAATCTTTCTGTTTCCGTGTAGATTTTAGAATTGTCTTTTCTCTTTCTGTGGAGAATGCCATTGATGCTCTGAGAAAATCATGTCAGCTCAGAAGATGTCCTATGTAGCTTAACTATTCTGACAATATTAATCCTTCCAAAAGCACAAGCTTCACGTCCCTTCATTCTCATCTTCTTTGGTGTCTTTCATCAAGGTTTTAGAGATTTCAGAGGCCTGATAATTCACTTCATTGGTTGAATTGGCATCTAAGAATTTTCTCTTTTTATGTTGTTGATGGAATTGTTTCCTTAATTTCCTTATCAAACACTGTATTTTTGGTGTTTAGACATGCTATAAAGTTTGTGTATGCAAGGGTGTATCCATGTATGCATGTGTACAGGTATGATTATCTGTGGGGGATGCGTAAAAGCCAGAGGTTGGCATTGGAATCTCTTACTCAATCACTTCTCTACCTTAGTTATTTGATTTGACAATTTTATACATGTATATAATTAATTTGGACATTTTTATCCTCCATTTCTCTCTCTCTCTCTCTCTCTCTCTCACACACACACACACACACACACACACACACAGCATAATCACTAAGCCTGGAGATCCTTGTTAGGCTAGGGCAAAGAACTAGGCTGGATGTTTAGGAAGTCCCAATAATGTGTCTATCTCCCTATCTCTGCCCGATCCCAGCACTGGGGCTCTAGATACACAAAACAATCCCAGTTTTTATACAGGTCTCTAAATTTACACAGCAAATACTCAACCAACTGTGCCTTCTCCCCAGCCCCAGTCTTGATTTTGTTGCTGTTGTAGTCTGAACTTAGCTGAATTTATTTGTCAGTCCTAAGAGGGTTTTTTGGAGTCTTTAAAGTTTTCTGTATACACAATCACCTGTGAGTAACTGGGCAACTTTTTCTTTACCGATATAGATGCCTCTTTTTTTCTTGCCTGGTTGCTCTAGCTATAATGTCTAGGACACTATTGACTTGAAACAGTGGTAGCAACCATCTTTGTGTTGTTCCTAACCCTAGAGAAAACGTTTTCAAATCATTTGATAATGTTAGCTTACAACTTGTCACATATGGCCTTCTAGATCTTTTTAAAATTTGCTTTATATTTATTTTGATAGGGTTTCATGCAAGGCAGGGACTTGAACTCATAATGTTGCCACCTTGGGATCACAGGCATGTACTACCATGCTTGCCTTATACAGTGCAGGAGATGGAACTCCAGGCTCTGTTCATGCTAGCCAAGCATCCTATTAACTAAGCCACATCCCTGGCCTGCTTGTTGAGAGATTTTTATCAAAAATAAGTAAATTTTTGTCAAATTCTTTTTATGCAATTATTAAAGTAACAATGTAAATTGTGACCATTTTTGGTTTTTATCATGTACCACATTTATTCATTCATGGCTGCTGCATACTCTTAATATTCCTGGGATAAATCCTATTTGATCATGATGAATGGTTTTTGTACAAGGGAGTTGAATTCACATTGCTAGTGTTTTGTGGAAAATTGTTCATTTATGCTCATCAGAGTTGTTGACCTTAAGTTTCTGTGTGGTGTCCTTCCTTGTCCTTGCTTGTCATTGGTCTGTACAACTTCTCTGTTTCCTCTGATTTAGTCTTGGTAGAGTGCATGAATCTAGTAATTCATCCAGTTCTCTGAGTAGGTGAATAATTGTTAACAGTGGTCTCTTACAATTCTTTATATTTCTGTGACATCCTTTGTAACGTCTCCTCTTCCTGGTATTATTTGAGTAACTTATACTTCCATCTTTGTTCAAGATTTGTTCTGGGTTTTTTGTTTGTTTGTTTTTTATTGTTGTTATTTTGTTTTGTTTGAGATAAGTTCTTGCTTTGCCAACCAGGATGGCTTCAAACTCATAATCTCTCGACCTCAATTTCCAGCATGCTATGATTGCAAGTGTGTACCAACACATCTGGGCTAACACATTTTCCAAATTTATTTTTCAATTTCCTCTTTGGCATATCAGTCGTTCAGAAACATGTCGGTTAATTTTATTAATGTTTATATTTCTCCTCCCCCTATTATTGGCTTCTACTTCTATACTATGTGATCAAAAAAAAATACTTATTTTTGTGGCCTAATATATGTTCCATAGTGGACAGCATTCTCTACACATTTGAGAAGAATGTGTGCTCTGTTGCTGGTGGATAGAACATCCTACAAATACCTGTTCAGTTCACTGAGTTTAAAATGCAGCTCATTCTGTTCCTTATTAGTTTTCTGTCTAAATGCTCTGCACAACGGTGAAAGTGGGTAATAAATAAACTAGCTGTACAAACCAAGGGAGGTTTCACCATGAGAGTGCCTTTGCTTTGAACAAATTACTTAACTTTTTATTTTTCCTTCACGGGGTACTACTAATTAATTAGGAAACAATTGATTTCTACAAGGACTCTGTTTGTTTTCCAAGCTACAGTATTAGCAGTTTGATCTTTGCGGGCATTTTCATTACAAATGAAGAGAGGAGATAGAAAACCTAAATTCGGCATTATAGATCCATGTGCACACTGGGTGTTTCTCCCAATAAAGGCATATGAATTTACACATGGCTGTGGATAAAATGCAAGAACATTGGTTGAATTGGGTCTGTAAGGGAACGGAGAGGCAGACGCTGAGTCCTGTGCTGCTGAAAGTAGCCAGGGTTCTCAGGCCAACTGCGTGGATTAAAAAAGGAAATATGCCAGGCAGGCTCTGTGGTGTGCAGCGCACAGTTAGCGTCAATGCAGCAGACACGTGGTGAAGCGACGTGGACAGAGCTCCAGTGAGCAATGCTAAGGGAAGAGAAGTGAGAAGCAGCAAGACTCACAATGCAGTGCTCTAACAATTCCAGACACCTGCAGAACAGCACACAAGAAGACCCACAAATGTAATGAACAGTGCTCCGGAAATGCATTCGAGTGGTGTCCTCAGTGGGGGGAGGAGTGAGAAGAGGAAGGAGCCTTCCACAAGGGAATTTATAAGAGACGGCACCGTAATACTTTTCAATTTCTTTTTCTGTTACGTGTACTTCATACTGAAATTTTAGTTTTACCCTTCTAAATCAGGAGAAAGTCTCCTACCCACAATAGTTTTGGGGGAAATGAATATTCACCATCTAATTTTTGAAACTGACATTTATTTTATGATTCAAGGTTAAAAGGTATAGAAATAAATAGCATCACTAGAGAAATATACCAATAAAATTGGCAGAAAATTAAGCTTTATTAAGAGAATTGGCATTCAAAGCATTCTTTAGTTTGGGGGATTTATTTACTTGATGATCTTTATTGAATGGGAACCAATTTTAGTGACTTTACTTATTTTATGGGGATTAAGTTCCTTTTCTCCACAGTTTTGCTACATAAACAGTGTCTGGTACAAAGCTCATGGCCCAGGCATGACACTGTGATTCAGTAATGACTTTTGCCCACACTCAACAAAGGAACTTATGGAGCAACCTCCCAAATGTTTTCTCCCCAACACAGTCTCCGGATGAGGTGAGTCTTCCAGCCCACACCGGTTGTGGAGAGCCCAGAGCTGGCCTGCGCTTGGGGCTTCTTGTAAACTTTCTGGATATTTCTCATCTGGATATTTATTTTATTAATAAATCAAATGTGTTATTTTGGGGATGGTCTGGGCTTCCTGACGATGTGGCATTTGGGCTACAAGAGAAAGGATACATTAGCAAGTCCTCATTAAGCCTCTGCCTAAGTTACTAAAAGCCCCGTTACTTGAATAAATTTGGGGCCATTCTCTAGTCAGCATGGGAGGAACCTCACAGGGAACAAAGACTAGGCCATATGGTCCTTTGCAACTACCAAAATAAACTTTACCACAAATGGGAGAGGAGCGATGTGTGCACATATGCACACATGTGAAGCGGAGAGCTGATTTTTGGAACAAAGTCTTGCTCTGTAGCCCAGGCTAAACTGGAAGTGTGATCCTCTTGCCTTCATCTCCCAAGCACTGAAATTACTACCACAAGTTTTAATCACAGCTCTTTGCAGCCAGAAACACTATTGGATGGGAAAGTTGGGGACAGCTAGAAGTCCAAGCAGAGAGAGTGACCTTGCCAGTAAGCCACTTGTACTCAGACTGGTCTCCTGCTTCTGAGAAGACCTAGGGTAAGCTGTGGAAGGGGATGTACTACTCTGATTGTAAGGAAAGGGTCCGAATTGAATGTATGGACTTGGAATTAGATGGGCTTGATCTTGAGCCCCTATTCTGCAGCTCCCCAGTTCTATGGAGCCTTGTCTCCAAATAAAGTCTCTACCAACTATATTAGTTACTTTTTGTTGCTGAGCTAAAACACCATGAACGGAGGGGACTTACAGAAGAAAGAGGTTGTTGTGGATTATGGTTCCAGAGGGATCGTCTGTAACAGCAGGGTAGGCATGGCAGCTGGCAGCCAGAGCAGGAAGCTTAAAGGTTACATCTTCAATCACACGGAGAAAGCGGAGAGAATGAGCCGGAAGTGGGACAAGGCTATAAACTCCGAAAGGCTACCCTCAGTGACACACTTCCTCTACAAGATCCCACATCTTCCAAGTCTCATCAGCTCCCCAAACGATGCCACCAACTGAGGACCTAGTGGCAGATGCTTGTTTTCCTTGCTTCTGAGCTAGCCTTGAACTTGCCTGGTCATAAGTTATGCATGGACCTAGAAAATCCAAGTACTCTTCTGGGTTTTCTGAGACTAGACTTTAAAAGCTGATCATCCCCACCCTTGGAATCCAGCCCTGTGCCCTGCTGGCGAAACTAAATACTAGAGAGACACCAAGAGCAGCCAACTAGGATCCAGCTGTCCTGGCAACCTGGTGGAGTAGTGGGCACAGAGAGCTTTGAAGAGGTATGAGTAGAGACAGCAGGGGGCAGGTGGACCTCGGACAATGCCCTGCACCTACCAGGATAAACACCGAGCCTTTCCTTGCCTCTACTGCCCAGAGCTGTGCGGTACCATCTGAAGAGTACACACTGGAAGTGGCAAGGCTGAGCGTGTACAAGTGTGTGCCCGGTGCTGTGTGGGCTGAGTGTTAGAAACAGCCTGTGCAGGCTCCAGGATCCTCACAGCCGCCCTCCCACAAAGCAGACCTCACTGCCACCTGCCCCTCCGGGGCTTGGGCCAGACTGCTCAGCTATCAAGCCCATCTTTTGGCTTACAGCCAGAGTAGGCTCCTGAGGGGACAGTTGGGGGCATGTTGCAAAGCCTTTGTCACGGTCCTCTGCAACCATCTCTTCTGTCCATCACCAGGTGAAGAGCTCCTCTGCACTTCGCTCTTGTCAGTCTTCTCTGCCCAAACCAACTACCACTTCACAACTTCCCTCTCCAGTTTGAAACAGCAAGCCACTCGGCTCCCACCCCCAGCAAACAGCCCCCGCTTCCTTTCTCCTGAGTCCGACCCTCCTGTGTCATGTGGATCCCTCCTTATCTTCACAGTTGTCCTCATCCATAGGTCTGGAAGTAGAATCGTGGTACTCTATATAGCCCAGGATCCTCTCTTCTGCCTCAGGCCTAAAGGAGACCGAAAGGACTAAGTCACACTCATCGCTAAGCTGCTAGCTGGTCCACACCAGTCACCTGATGAATGTAGCAGTCTCTCGAAGCCCCTTAGCCCCTGCCGCTCAAAAGAGGGTTGAGCTGACTCTGGCATGGGTTAGAGAAGAAATGATGGGCTATAGCAAGGCCCTGCAGAGACGCTCAGTCCTGGTTTAGTTTCTATTGTTGTGATAAAACAATCTGACCCCAAACCACACAGGTGAAGGAAGAGGTTATCTGACACACACTCGAGGTGACACCTGTCACCAAGGGAAGTCAGCATAGGAATTCAAGCAGGAGCAGAGGTGGTAACATGAGTCCAGGCCACGGAGAAATAAACTGTTTACTGGCTTGTTCCCTGAGGCCTTCTCATATACTAGCCAGACCCACCAGTCCAGAGCTGCTACTGTTCACAGTGCGGTGGGCCTTCCCATGTCAATCATTAACCACGAAAATGCCCCACAGGCCAAACTGATGGAGGCCATCCCACAACAGGTTTCGTCTTCCCAGATGACCCCAGTTTGTACCAAGTTGACACAAACTAAACAGCACAGGGTCCAATTAGCAAGACACGGAGAAAGGTCCCAAGCCTTAAAGTTGTTTTCCTCTCAGGGTCATCATGGACAGTGGTTCAGGTTGTTTACCACACAGACGCTCCGCCCAAAGGTCAAGAAGGAACTGAAATCCAGTCAATTCTCCACTTGCCATGCTGTTTGTCCATGCACAGTGCCGCACACAGCCAAAGGCACCCTTTTCCAATTCATGCAAAAGTCCCTTATGGGTCAGCTAGAGCCCCTGCCCACCTGGGCAGAATCCTGCCTACCACAGCGCTTTCTTGGCAGACTCAGGCCCAAGGCTGCCAGGACCTCAATCCTAGTGCCCATGTAAAGTAAATGCTGTTCATCACAGGCAAGCTGACTGGCTTGGATCATTCTGTCTCACAGCTTATATGTCTGGCCGGCAGTGTGTGACCCGGGAGCATAAATCATGAGGGAGAGTCGGGTCTTCTCACAGGTGCTAGTACCAATTATGTTGGACTACAGAAAGTCGGGGTGAGCAGGGAGAGTCACCCAATCAGCACCCAGCACTGCACAACTAAGCATCTAGGCAGTATGAGCTACCTCGCCAATGCAGCACTGGACTCAGATTACATCAAAAGATACAGTTTTCCCAGACCGCATTCACAGATACAACTGCCGGGCCTGAGAGATGGGTCAATAGGTAAAGGTGCTTGCCACTAAGCCTGAGTTTGCTTGAACACACACATTTTTAAATTTTCAAAAAGGTCTTAAGATGCTACTGCAGAGTCTCGACTATCTCAATTTGAAAGAGAGCCTTAGTTCATTATAAAGTTTGTTAGCTCATCAACCAAACATACTACCAATATAAATGCTCACATACTGATGACGACCATACAGAGATGATGCCTGTCTTCTCAGAGCTTACATTTAAGTCGAGAAGGTAGTTTTCAATATATGTTTATATACAAGTATACAGAACTGGAGAGATAGTTCAGTGGTGCTCTGCAGGCATGGGGACCTGAGTTCAAATCCCCTTGACACCCACATACCAAACCAAGCATGGTGATACACAGCCACAACCCCAGGGCTGTCAGGGATGGAGACCAAAACACAAGCTTGCTTTCTGCCAAGTTAGTGCCAGGTTCAGTGAGAAACTCCATCTCAAGAGAATAAAATACAGAGAGAGAGACAGTGGGACACCACCCGTCTTCCTCTGGTCTCTGCATACACATGGGCTCACGTGGCCCCCACACAAGTGAACAGACAGCACACACACATACAAAATGCAAGTGTGATGGCTCATCTTGGTTGACTACATCTAGAGTCAACTAAAACACAATCTTCTGAGCACTACGGTGAGGATTTTCTTGCTCAGATTATTTGAAGCAAAAGAACCACAGTAAATGTGGTGGCTCCTTCCAATGGCAGCCCATATAAAAGGACATGGAGGTAAAAAAAATATGGCTTTAAGCCTCATTGTCCTCACTCCCCCTAGCAAGTCCCTCTGTCCCCTTCCTGCAGCATTGCTTCACAGATGTCAGAACCGACCTCTTCAGGACTCTGACAGACTGGAGACCAGCAGATCTCAGGGAAATCTCCAGGCCTTCAGCACCAGATTGAGCTGCTGAGGCCACCAACCCCATGGACTGAACAACTACTGGATTCTTGGCCAGTGTAAGACAGCCACTGTTGGGCTACCCAGACAGCATCTTGGAAGGCAATCTAATAAATCTCATACATGCATATGATCTATCAGTTCTGTTCCTTCAGAAAATCCCGACTACTATAAGAAAGCAATAAAATTATTCCAACTTCTAATACGTGTAATAAAGGCAACAAATATGGGAAAGGATAGGAGAAGCAGGCAGATGAATCTACTGAAATAATGCCCTAAAAAGGACACAAAGGAGTTAGTTATATGGGGGAAAACATGGGAACAGCAAAGGCTCTTGGCAAAGGTTCTGTGGCAAGGAGCAAGGTTAAAGCAATAGTTTGCTCTAAACCGCGCTCCTTGCTCTCAGTAGATCCTGCTGCCCACACTCTGAGCATCCTGCCTTTAAGAAGATACAACAAAGGCCACGCCAGGCTTCTTATGCAGCTCTCAGCAGATGCAGCCAAGTGATAGTGCAGCTGCCAGATCAGTTCAGGTTTGTGACAGTGGCGTTTCTCCCAGCCTCCATCCTGTGACGATCAGATGAGGCATCCAGCTATCATTCTAAGGTGGGAAAATGACCCCATGGATCCTGAGCCTCCCATAGGCCCAGACCCCCAAAGCTCTCCTCATTAAGGCAATGAACTACACAATACCTGCCGTTTCCCTGCATTCTTGAGCCAATGGCCCCCCAACCAGGATTGCTAAAAGGGACAGAGAACTCTCCACAGAACCCTTATACTTTCATTCAGTCCTTGCTGACGCCTACTGGGAATACAACAGGATCTTCTTCCCACGTGTGGTTCTCATGAGAGGAATGCAAGGAAATGACCTTTTGACAAGGCCAGTGAGGGGGCTCAGTTCAACAAGAGCGGGCAGAGGACCTAATGCCATTTGGATCTCCACACCACAGATGAAAACTCTAGCAAGTAAAAAACAAAGAAGATGGGGGAAGGCCAGGTTAACCGCGGTACACAGTCTGCGTGGCTGGCCGGGGCTCATGATGTCTCTGGAGAAATGGCCGGGCTTTTGAGGTCAAGCCTGGGCTCTGGGCCTAGCATTATTTTTGCTGACTGCATCACCTGATAACTTGTTGCCTTGTCTGAGACAAGCTTTCTTCCCTGTGGAGGGGCAGTGGCATTTCCCCCACAGTCTCAGGAAAACCCAGTGGGATGCCCCCTAAAGACGACAGTGCATTCCACTCTGACTTGCTCCTCCCCCATTCTCGTCATCATCTGACAGTGACAGCCCCTCCTCACTTGTCATCATCAACTTCTCTGAGACTCCCCAGCTACAGTCCTGATGGCTACTCCGTGGTTATGCAGATCTGTCCCGCCGGATTTTTTAATTAATTTTATTGTTTTTTCTTTTGTGCCCCTCAACAAAGATAAGAGAATCCTTCCTAAGCTCATAGTACTGTCCTTTTTGTCCAATTTGACAGCATGTTGCCGGGATCTGTTTGACACTGTCAGCAACTGAAATAGCAATCCCGCTGCAGCTGCCTGGATTGGGCTCATCACTGTCTTGCTAAGACAGCTTGGTGACAAGGGCCCTGTGGATTCTTTCTAGCAAAGCAAGGAGTCTCAGAAGCTGAATGTCAAGGGCCTTCATCCAGATGTGTGGTGGAAGGTGGCATTTTAACCCCTGCTGAATAGGTGGCGTGTCCCCTTCCCTATGCTGTGAAGCATCTCTGTGTGTGGCGCTGCATCAGGCCCTTTTGCTCAGCGTACTAGGAAGCTACTGTTTTATTCCACTTTTATTTTCAAGATGTTATTTTCACTGTCCAGTCCAGCCTGGTTTCCAATTGGCAATCCTCCTGCCTCAACCTCTGAAGTGCTGAGATAAAGGCTGTACCACCACACTCAGCTGCTATTCTTCATTAATATCTATATTTGCTGGCCTAACACTCAAAACCACTACTGCTCACAGCCATTCTGCAAAACAGAGCTCTCACTCCCCTCCGTGTGTGTGTGCGCGCACGTCTGTGTGTGTATGTGTTTGTGTGTGTCTGCAAAAGAGAGAAAGAGAGAGCACATGTGTGTTTATGTGAGAATGAGCAGACATATTTGTGCCCAGAGCATATACAGGTTTGTGTATGTATGTAGAGGCCAGAAATGATTTCAGATGTGTGTCCTCAGATGCCACCAACATCGGTGTTTGGTTTTATTATTGTTGTTTCCAATGGCCCCTGAAGCTCACAGAGTGGGCTACACCACTGGCTAGTGAGCCCCAGGAATCCTCCTGGCTGTCTCCCAACTCTTTTGCCTGGGTTCTAGGCACCTGAACTCTGATCCTCACGTTTACAAGACAAGCATTTTACTGAATAAACCAGCTCCTCAGTCCCAAAGCAAAGACCTCTACGCACATTTCAGGGAGGCAAGTACCAAGATTTTAGGGAAGGAAGGGCTCACATCAGGCTAGCCACCAGTGGTTAGTATCTGAAAGACTTTGCAGAAAATAATCCTAGAAAAATGTTACACTTTGAGCTTGTGTCCACACATGGTTTCCCCACTAGAAAAGCTGCCCCTTCCTCAGAGACCCAGCACCATGCCCGTAACAATGCAGCTTCAGACCGACTTGCCTCTTAAGCTCTTACACAATGAACTATCTGAACAGCTGTCCATAGTGGCCCGCATGGGTAACTCTCTAATTGCTTAAGCGTCTGTTGCATCTATAAGATGTAGAAAATTTTGAAAGCAATAGTCCTGCGTCCTTAGTCTTTATATCTGCCCCATCCCTAGTGAAAAGCACAGCACAAGGATCTATGGGTTACCAGTTGAGTAAAACACATTTTCTCTGCAAGTTTGTAGCTGCCCTTTGTACAGCTTCACTTAAGCCTCTCTTACCGGGGTTCTAACTAGTTTCCCTGACCTTGGTAGGGTGGGAATACTCCATGATTAGGAATGAGTGCACACTGCGAATCTAGCCCCACAGCGTAACCTGTGCAGTGGAACACCAGCCTGTTCAGGGTCCCTACCCCCCACCAAGAGCTCTGAGAGAGGGGCTGGGAGCAACGTTGTGTGCTCAGCTCCTTAGTGCAAGATACACACTGTTATGGGGTTTCTGGATGAGCTCCCCACAGCTCTCCATAAATGTAGGCTTCTGAGCCGCTGTCTCCCAAGCTCTGCTTGGCTGGCTGGCTGGAGCTATTCTGGGCATTTCTTCAAGTGTCATGGGGAACTTAAAACTCACCAGTGACAAGCTGGCAGATTCACTTACAGAGCGGATCTCCTGAAAGCTACTAATGATGCCGTGAGGAGACGGGAGACAAAAACCAGCAGCGTTTGGTTTTCGGTTTAAGGCATAAATATCTGAAAATGAGAAATCCCTCGGAGCTAGCTGCCCCACAGAGCAGCTAGCGCTCTGTTATGTAAAGAGCTGCTGCAGCCAAGAGGTCAGGGCATCACTGCAGCAAGGATGTCTGTGGGCCTCTTCCCAAGCCTGTGTGCTTCCTGAGGGCCACATTCCTTGTCTGTGTGCAGGGCCACTGCTGCTGTGGCCTGGTTCACCAGGTGTCGGGAATGCCGGGAGTTCGTCCACTCGTCCTTCTGAACAGGAGCGCAGTGCAGACACTGCAGGGACAAATTTCAATGTGACTTTATTATACCTCAGCCCATTGAAAGGAACTGCTGAAGAAAGCAGAAGGATCCTTCCTTTCCCTCCTTGAGGAGACCCAGGAGGGCTCTATATCCAGTGGGGGAGAGAGAGAACCTGACTTTTTTATTGCTATTGTTTTGAGACAGGGTCTCTTACAGCCTAGACTGACTTCACACTCACAGGGTAGCTAAGACTAGCCTCAAACTTGTGATCCTACTGCCTCTGCCTCCCAAGTACTGGGAATATACAGGCTAGAGGTATATGCCACCACCCCCAGCACCAATCTATTACTGGCTAGCATGGAGGCACGGGGTGCTGAGATGTCTTGCCCTAGATAGGCAAATGTTCTGTAATGGTCTGGGGGAAGCCCAAACTAACAGGAAACAAGGCATTCTACCAATGGAATCCTGTCAGATTTAACCCCTGGAGACTGGTTTCTATTGAACAGCATAGTGTCTCTAAAGCTTCACGGGATCAGCTTTCTTTTTCCAGGGTGCAGATGTACCACACAGAGGCTGGTCATTCACCTCCTGAACGATAATTCAAGCTCTTTGCAACTTCTGATTACTGAGATAAAGCTGTTATTGGCATTCCCGTACAAGTTTGTATGGACATAAATTTTCGTTTCTCTGGGTAAGTGCCCAGAAGTGTGATTTAGGGGGTCTCAGAGTAAGCACACGCTCAGCTGCGGAAGAAACTGCCAAGCTCTCCCCGAGCAGCTGTACAATTTTGCATGCCTACCAGCGATGGGTAGGAGCTTCAGTTGCCTGCATCCTCACCAGAATTAACACTGTCTCCTTTTCCCCCATCTCCTTTATATATGAAATGATGGCTCTTCAAGGCCAAATTTTTATTTTCTTAACAGCTAGTGACTTTGAACGATCTTGGTGTATGCTCATTTGCCATCCATGGGTCCTGGTTTTGTCTAATTTCTAATACAATTGTTCTCCTGCTGCTGAGTCTTGAGTGACATGTACGCATACATATAAATATCTATAAACACATATATCATATTCAAGATGCAGATTCAAGATAGATCGTTTGCAAATATTTTCCCTCAATATGTAACTATCCTCTTGTCTTCTGGACAAGGTTGTTTTTAGTTTCCACTAGGTGTAAGTATTGGTATTTTTCTTTAGCAGATGATCTCATCTTTCTATTATTGTACATACTTACTCTTCAGGCCTAGGTCCCAATGATTTGATTCTCTATTTCAGAGTTTTCACACTGCATTTGTATCTGGGATCCATTCTGAGTTGATTTTTGCATATAGGGAGGTTTAGCCAGAGATTTATATAATTGCCCACGGGATCTGATTTGCTCCTGCCCCCTCTTTGGAAGAATTGCCATCCTCGAGTGCTCTGCATCTGTTTGGATCTGCTTCCAGGATCTTTCTTCAGTCTCACTGATCCCTGGTTCATCCTTCCACCAATATCATACAGCCAGGTGACACCTGGAGAGATTCCTGACACCTTTATCCTTTTTTGTTGTTTTAATTTTTTCAACTATTCTAAGTACATATTTTAGAATTCTCTTACCTATGATAAAAAAAAAATCTGCCGCAACTTTTATGGGAATTACTTTAGAACTGTATGAAGAACTGACATCCTAAGCCGGCTGAAATTTTAAACCCAGGAACACAATAAGGCTTCATTTATTTAGGTATTTTCTTTCCTCAGTTAGCTTCTACACTTTAAGCTGCTTGGTTCTGTTATGTATTTTGTTGCAGTTATACCTAAGAAATTCATTTTTGAGCAATTGTAAATAATATTGAATTGGTGAATGCACACAGTGTGTGTGTGTGTGTGTGTGTGTGTGTGTGTGTGTAGACCAGAGGTTGATGCGGTGTACCTTCCTCAATCATCATCCACTTTATTTTTTGAGATGGGGTCACTCATTAAACCAAGAGCTCATCAATTTGGCTAGACTGGCTGGCAAGCCAAGCTCCATCTCCCCAGCACTGGGATTACAGCTGTGCACAGAACTTGGATTACAGCTGTGCACAGCACTGGGATGGATTACAGCTGTGCACAGCACTGGGATGGATTACAGCTGTGCACAGCGCTGGGATGGATTACAGCTGTGCACAGCGCTGGGATGGATTACAGCTGTGCACAGCGCTGAGATTACAGCTGTGCACAGCGCTGGGATTACAGCTGTGCACAGCACTGGAATGGATTACAGCTGTGCACAGCACTGGAATGGATTACAGCTGTGCACAGCACTGGGATGGATTACAGCTGCGCACAGCAGTCAAGCCATTTTCTACACCAGTGCTAGGAATGGAAGTCGGGTCTTTACATGCACAGTCAGCACGTTAACCAATGAGCCACCCCCTCCAAGTTCTTGTATTTTTAATTTTGGTTTCTGTGTGTTTATCGCTACTATCTAAAGTGATATTGATGCTTGTGTTTGTACTTTGGCTTGCCTTCTTGCTGACCTCATCATTCTGGTATTTTGGGTTTACTTTGTAGACTCCTTGGAATGTTTCTACATAGCTTATCATGTGACTTGAAAATAGGTACGGTTTCATTTCTTCCTTGTTATCCTATATATCCTTTACTATTTTCTTCCTTTATGAGATAGTAGGACTTCCAACATCACATTAATTGTTTAAAGAAAAATCAACATTTGTTCTACACAATGTATTCTAGAAAACAGATTAGGAACAACTTCTCAATCACTCACCAACATTACTGAGATAGCAAAGTCAAACAAATGAAGTTCAAAAAGAATAAAGAAATAAAATCTATGAGTACAAAATTTTAAATCTTCGATAAAATACTAATACATAGAATTCAGCAATCTATACAAACTAGTACTAAATGGAGAGTCTTAGGATTTTTCTTTTAGTATCTGCCCCATTCTTTTATCTCTGACTTCTATGACATTTTTCTTCATTATAATATTATCGGTAAAGAATTTACACAATTATTCAAAAAAGAAAAGGAAAAAAGTCCTTTTAACCACACAGAACTCCCCCGGCCACAGTTGCCTCTGCAAAGTGCACATGAGCGACGGAGAAAGGATCCAGTGACAAAGACGCTCGGATTTCCAGTGTTTTGGGAGCAAGCATTTTGGTTTGGGCTTTGCTTTGTTTTCCTTGGAATGTAGGATTTATTCAATGGCATGCTTTTATCCCATCCATTTTATTGGCAAAATTGTTCACAATGAAATCTACCACTTAATGAAACTTAACTTTTGGAGTTATTTTCTCAGGATTTTTCTTTGCAATCTTTTGATGTTGGCTCAGTAACAAAAGTTTATCAGTCATATGAATGATGTGACATATTTATTATTTACCATATTTATAGGGTTAGAAAATTAAATTTTCAATAATAATATGCAAAAAAAATCATTTGATGAAATTCACCATCTTATCATTTTGAAGCAAAAGATCTTTCCAGAAATGAAAACTTCATAGATACAGCCTCAGCTTGATAAGTAGCATCTATTTTAAATAATACTAAGAAAGCAAAGGGCTAGGGCTAGAGAGATCGCTTAGTAGTTAAGAGTACTACTCTTACAAAGGACCCAAGTTGGGCTCCCATCACCCACATGACAGCTCACAACCCCCCACAACTCTAGTTCCTGGGGATCTGATGTCTCTAACCTCCACGGGTATTCTTATATAAACACATACAGAGAGAGAGAGAGAGAGAGAGAGAGAGAGAACAACACAATTATCATCATCTGTCACTTTTTGTTCCTGGCTGCCCAGACACAAAATCATCATACAGAAACTGTGTTATTTGCAATACTGTTTGGTCAATAGCGTAAGTGTTTTTCTAGTTAGCTCTTATATCTTTGGTTAACCCATTTCTATTATTTTATATTTTATCGATAAGGCTCATGGCCTACCGACAAGATTCTGACTGGCGGCTTGCATCTTTCTCCTCTGGAGGCTCCCTGGCTTGTCACTGACTCTGCCTTCTTTCTCCCAGCATTCAGTTTAATTTTCCTGCCTAACTCTACTCTGCCCTATCACAGGCTAAGCTAACTTCTTTATTCATTAACCAATAAAAGCAATACATATACAGGCAGGTCTTGTACCCTGTAAAAATTTGTCACATGTATTGTTTTAATAAAATGCCAGTTGGCTAGTAGTCAGACAGGAAGTACAGGTGGGGCAACCAGGCAGGGAGTATAGGCAGGGTGATGAGAACAGGAGAACTCACCCAGACACAGAGGAAGCAAGATGAAAATGCCTCACTGATAAAGGTACTAAGTCATGTGGCTAACACAGACACAGAATAATTGCTTAATGTACAATGTAAGAGTTAGTTAATAAGAAAGTCTGAGCTAATAGGCCAACCAGTTTGTAATCATTGTAGGCCTCTGTGTATTTCTTTGGGACTGAATGATTGTGGGACTGGGCAGGACAGAAACCTATGTCAACAATCATCATCATCGAAGAAAAGTAAGCAAATATTTTCATCCTTTTCCCCATACCCTCACCACTCTTTTCAGATACCATGTACTTTGGCATATTTTTCCTATTATCCAGCTTTTGTGCTAGAAGATAGGAGACTTGGAAGGTGGAGTAGGTACCAAGAAGGGACCCTGTTTCCACTGCAAACGTGAATCCTATGAAAAGGAAATGAGAGAAACCCTCTCTATCAGGGAACAAGGCCAAGGGAACCCTAGGTCTCATAGCCCAACTAGAGCTCTGGACATCTTCCTGAGACTTTTCTCCCAGTTTTCACCCACCTAGCACAGGTGACTTAGTGAAATGAAGAAAGTCCCACCCTGCTCCAACTACACAGCTTCCAGCTGGAGATATGAAGCAGAAAACTCATCCATAAGCGGTACTGAGGACTGAGGTGCTTCAGGAGTGGGCTGCTTGGGCTGGGGAGATGGCTCAAGGGAACAAAGAGCTTACAAGCATGAGGCTCGGAGTTCAGACCTTGTAAATGCTACTTGAATGTGGCAGCCCATTTGTAATTCTGGTGTTTCAAGGGCAAAGACAGGGAATCCCCAAAGAAAGTTAGTTTGCCAGACTAGCCATGTTGGTAAAGTGTTTCATTTGAGACAGCCTACCTCAATGATCAAGGTGGAGAGCAATCAGGGAAGCTTGCTGATGTCAACTCCATATATGTGCACACACATGCACAAACTAGCACACATGCCCATGAGTAGAAAAGTGTAGGCTCTTCACTAAGAAGATCCCTCCATGACAACAGAAGGGTTGTCCAACAGATAGAAAACTGCAATACAGGAACACAAGACACACACACAAACCAACTTGTGAGTCCTCCAAAAGCTCATAAGGCCTTGACTACTTAGGAACTGAAATGGATTGAATACCTGATGAAGAACTCAAAAGATCATTTGTAAAGGTGATTAATGACCTCAGATAAATCTAATAAAAATAAAACATTGAGATACTGCAAATAAAAAGGACAGTATAAAATAGAGAAGATGACCACATGAAAACAAAAGTATCCAGGATGGAGAAAATGCTACATCTAATTATCAATAAAACAAATGAAACTTTAGAGAAAGAAAGAGAACAAGAATCCAAAGGGTAGAAGCCACTGAGATTAAAAGGGGAGCATAGAAAAATCTACTCAATACGATAATAACAAAATCTTCCAAATCTTGGGAAACAAATCGGCTTCCCAATACAGGAGGTTCTGACAGCCTCAATAGCCACACCATTTTTCCATGCTACACTGTCAAGATGTACAATCCTCCGAAACCACCGAGACATCATTGTCAGAAAGCAGGGTAGCAAGGCGCAGATGGGAAAGGTGATTCGAAGAAAGTTGGGATGAGCTGCAGGTAACGCCTGGTGTGAGGGCCCCTTGCTTTGGACAGAGGGAACAGCACCAAATACTAGATTCCTGATGGGCCCGGGCCTGAAAGAGCTCATGAACCCAACAGATGGCGCAGAGCAGAAGATGCCTGAGCCTTGAATAGTGTTCAGGTGACTTCAAATTTCATCCTAAGAGTAGTTCAGGGGCTATTATCAGAAGCTATTGTTCTTACCTCTGGAGTGAAGCCAGACCAACAGCAGGGAGGGACACCAGTGAGTAGACTATTTAGACCTGAAAATATAGCACAAAAGGGGAGGGGGATATAAGCGTGAAAGCCAGAGGACGGCTGGTGGGAGTTGGTTCGCTCCTTCCACCAAGCAAGCTCCGGGATCAAATTCGGGTTGTCTAGCTCAGCAGGAAGCACCTTCACCAGCTGAGCCGTCACACCAGCCCTCCGAAAGTTTTTGACTGAAATATTTTCTCAAAGGTCTTTGCACGTCCCTCCCTGTCTTATTATTTCTTTTCTAACTCGCTGCTTTTTAATTTTAAAAAGTAGAAAATACAGATAAGAAAGAAGAGAGACTGTTGAATCTAAATGAGAAACAGTGCACATATGCCTCCCTCCCTCCTACTCTCCGAAAATGATTCAAAAGATCAGATTAGCTGGGCCTGACTCCAATGAAGGGGGTGGCAAATCTTGGAATTATTTTTTATATTATTCTGTGCTTATAAGTCAACTCTGTATATGTAACTGAATTTGATCCAAAAGTGTGAACAATGGAAAGACAAGAATGGCAGCCTGAAGCGCTAGGGTCCTGGATGAAGGTCTAGCCAGCCATGACTTCTATGACCTTGAGTGTGTCATGGTTGCACCCAAATGGTAAGAAGTTAGGGATGAATTATCTGAATTTCTTAGTAGCTTGGTACGAGTTAAGTTCCAACATGAAATAGAGCATTGGAACTGGTAATCAAGACAGTTTATGAGCCAGGTAGTGGTCGTCATGCCTTTAATCCCAGCACTCAGAAGACAGAGGGAGGTGGATCTCTGAGTTCAAGGCCACCCAGGCCTACAGAGCAAGTTTGAGGCTAGCCAGGCCTACACAGAGAAACTCCATTTCAACAAACACACAAGCAAACAAGGGTTTATGGAAAGCAATTTTGAAAGGTTTGAACAAGAAGTAGGGACACACAGACACCATCACAGTGCCCTGGGATAAGTTTCTCCCCTCCTCACAGGGCTTGGAGCATAGAGACAGTACAGGGAGAGAGCACTAAGCAATAAGGTTGCAACACCAACCTCTCTCTCCCCCACTTAGTCCAGGAAAATGCTCCTCTTTAGCTAAACCCAACAGGAAGCCTTTTGTCTAAAGGAGACCAGAGACTAAAACCGGATACCAGGGCCACAGGGCTGGGTGGAGAGGAGCTCAGGCTAAGCCGCGGTGGCAGGCGGGGGCACCAGCACAAGCTCACCACATTTGATGAATGCACTACCCTCTCCCCGTATCAGCTGTGATCAATGGGGACGTGTTTACTTTTTCTTCATTTAGTGTGAGCTACAGTTGGCTCAGTCATCTATGAATTCTTTGCTCTGGCTTTTGGAAGGACTGGGTAGTCTCATCAGCAGGTCACTAGAAGGCACTGTGCCATGAGGATGTAAAGGGAATGAATTAGTCCACTCTTGGCTGCTGTGACAAAAAGCCAGAGTGGGTAACTTAGAAACAGCAGAATTTTGACTCACAGTTCTAGAGACTAAGAAGGGCAAACCATGGACCAGCATCTGGCAAAGGCTTTTTGTTATGACCAAAGGTCATAACAGGGTATGAAGGCAAGAAAGCATATATAAGACAGAGAAACATTTGTCAAGCCCATTTGTTTTCCCTGGAGCCCATCCCTGGGATGATTCACCCACTCCCATTGATAACAGCCTTAATCTGCTTATAAGAGCGGAGTTCCCATGGCACAACACTTCTTAAAGGACCCACACCTTAATACCACAACAATGGTGATTAAATTGAGAGAAGACATGCAAACTGCAGCAGGTAATGTGCTAAATACAGCACCAGAGGTTTGAGTCTGATGGGATCAGAGCTTGGGAGCACATAAGCAAGGTGATGCTCTTTTGTCTGCCCCATGTTTGCTTCTTAGTCTGCAACTGAGTTCAGGACCCTAGCAAGTTTCTGCACCACCCGGGACACTGGTGGCATTAACAGAGAACACCAGTTTCCCTCAGAGCCCCCATGCGCTTCTGCTGCTTCTGCTCACAGCTGCTAGGTAGCGATGCTGACCATGGGTCACAATTAGAGCTGCATCAAGTGTCTTGTAATTTACTGAACTGAGCTTCTAGATTTAGGTCAATCTCCAAACCCTATGAACCTGATGTGTATCTTTCCCAGAATCCCTTGAGCAATCACAAATGGACCAGCTGCAAAACACAACAAAAACAACCATCGATTTCAATATATGTAAAATAACGCAGAGTACATTCTCTGAGTGCAATGTAACAGAGCCAGAGATAAGCAAAGCATGCAAAAACTTGGCGTGGGTTGTCAACAGGCATTTGATCACAACGATGGCCAGGCATGGTAGTGCATGTCTTCCTTTAATCCCAGCACTAGGAAGGCGGAAGCAGGTAGGTCCTGGTGAATGCAAGGCCAGCTGTAAATGGAGACTGCTCATTCATTTCCCGGCTGCCCAGACCCAAATAATCACACAGAAACTATATAAATTACAACACTGCTTGGTCTATTAGCTCAGGCTTCTTATTAACTAACTCTTATATCTTAAATTAACCCATTTCTATTAATCTGTGTATCAACACGAGGCTATGGCTTACTGGTAAGGGTCCAGCATCTGTCTCCTTCAGCAGCTACATGGCATCTCTTTGATTCTGCCTAGTCTCTCTCTCTATCTCTTTGTATATATCTTTTGCTTTGTAGACCAGCCAGGTCTAGTCAGGTCCATGTGGTGAGACCCTGCCCCCCACAAAATAGTAAAACAGTCATATGGTAACTATCCACCTAAAGGAGAAATTCATTTCTGACTCTTTCACTATAGTGATAACCAGAGATTTAAATAGCCATCCCTTTGCATTTGTTTTATGCAATAATCTTATAGGATCTGGGGGAAGAGGCAGAATCAGTCCACACAAGAAAATATTCAGCCTTAAACACTATTGTTACTTAAACAAGAAATCATGGAAAAAAATAAACTGTGCATTCAAGAGGTAGAAGGAAAAATAATAAAGATAAAGGCTATATTGATGAGTTAAGAAAGAGTAGAATCAATAAGTGGTTGAACATCTTAATAATATAAGTCAAACGTTTATAAGAAAAGACTGACTCCATGAAGACAAAATCAGCATATTAAATGAAGTGACCCAAATGGAGAAAATTAGAATAAAAAGACAGTATTTGGTAGTGAACATAATAACTTGAAAAGTGGGAACAAACGATTATGGAGATTATGTCACCAAGATTGACTCAAGAAAAGATAAGCTAAATAAATTAATATAAAAATCTTTGATGTTTAAGTGGGGCTTGTCTAAAAGATATTATATCATTTCTGTGTTAAAAATACATTGATATATTCCACTCATTTAACTAGCAAATTTAAACAGATGAGCTAAAATTTTTAAAAATCAGAAAAATTCAATTTAAATTAGTAACTTAAAATTAATACATAAATAGCAATAACTTCCTTTTCATGCCAAAATGTTTACTTTTAAGAAACAAGGTATAAGGGGATGTGTCTGTAATCTCAGCTACTTTGAGAGTGAAGAGGGAGAATCTCCAGGTTTGAGCCCAGCCTACACAGCCCAGCAAACACCCATCTCACAAAAATTAATTAAGTTGAAAACACATGTTCCCAATAGCAGCCAGTAAATAAAAAATTTCTAGAAAAAAAATGCAAGGCATGTATAAAAGAAAAGAATAACATTCTATAGCCAAGATCAAAAACACTGATGACAACTTATGCTGGGGAGGATGTGAGGTAAAGGGAACACTCCTGCATTGCTGGTGGGAGTGTAAGATGGTACGGCCCCTTTGGATGTCAGTGTGGTGATTCCTTAGAAAATTAGGAAGCAATCTTCCTCAAGACCCAGCAATACCACTTTTGGGTATATACACAAAGGATGCTCAACCATGCCACAGGAACATATGCTCAACTATGTTCATAGAAACATTGTGTGGCATAGCCAGAACCTGGAAACAACCTAAATGCCGCTCGACCAAAGAATGGATAAGGAAAATGTGGTACATTTACACAATGGAGTACTACACAGCAGAAAAAACAACGACATCTTGAAATTTGTAGGCAAATGGATGGAAATAGAAAGCATCATTTTGAGTGAGGTAACCCAGATCCAGAAAGACAATTATCATATGTACTCACTCATAAGTGGTTTTTAAACATAAAGGAAAGAAAAGCAGCCCACAAATCACAATCCCAGGGAACCTAGACAACAATGAGGACCCTAAGAGAAACATATGTGGATATAATCTACACGGGAAGTAGAAAAAGATAAAATCTCCTGAGTAAATTGGGAGCATGGGGACCTTGGGAAAGGGTTGAAGGGAGGAGGAGAGAGGCAAGGAGGGGAGCAGAGAAAAATGTAGAGCACAATAAAAATCAATAACAACAAAAAAAGAATAACATTCTAACAAAACATTAAGGACAAAGAATTTAAGAGATGGAACTTTTTGGATAGGAAGACAAAATGCTATAAAAGAAATAATCTTACAATATTTTTCTATAATCCCAGTCAAAATTTTTCTGGAGCTGATAAAATGAAAATACTTAAGAACACTGTAAAGCCCAGGTGCGGTTACACTCACCTTTAATCCCAGCACTCAGGAGGCAGAGGCAATGGATCTCTGTGAAGTTAGGCCATGCCTATTTTACTGTAATGATGAATAAGACAAGCAAGACACTATGCAAGTTATATGCATTATGCATGGAGTCACTGGTTATACATTTATGAAATATGGATAAATCTACAAGAAAATAGAAGTTCATCTTCCAACTTAAAATTTTTAATGTAAGCAAAAAAATTAAAAGAAGGAATGTCATGATTTTATGCAATTAAAATTCAATAAATTAATAAAATAAATGAAAATTAATACACCATGAGATGTTATTTGGGGGGCTTTCTACTGAGCGGATATTTAAGAAACTGGACAACATCAATATCTTGACAATAAGATAAAGAAACTGGCTTTCTCCTCCTCTGTTGGTGACTCACAGCAAAGATGAAGAGCTAATGTACTAGAAATGAAGCAATACACACAACCATTCAAGTGTATATCCTCTCACCCAGAAGACCTCTTAAGAAACTCAGACTTAGACTGGAGATGCACATACAACCATAACCTTTGTGCTTCACTGCCAAAGGCAATGAACTGGATCCAACTCAAGTGTCCATAAGAAGAAGATAATTAAATTTGTAGTAGTTGAAGCCAATATTTCTACATAGTATGAAGGAGCCAAGGAAAGAGATTGAGTCTATAAAATATCAGATACTATAGAAAGCCATTTTGGTGAATGTGCCTAAAAAAAAGCAAAAGAATTTTATAGAAAATTTAATAGTTTTTAAGAAGAATCTTTGGTGGTTTTATCTCTTTATTCCTTGTGTGATCTTAATCATTATTTATTTTACAAAGAAATTACTCTTAGAAGCAGACAGAATAACATGGCTAATACAAACTTAAAGTGTAAGTCCCTTGCTCCACACTAGGTGTCTGGCCAAGGTGATCAATGGAGCCAGAAAAAAAGAATCAAAACTCCCACAGACAAGGGACACATGTCCAAAAGTTCAATAAAATGAATGTCTCTTTACCAAAGCTTTATGGGTTACCTTTTTCATTTTAAACATGTTACCGAAAAAGAAAAAATTCTCTAAGTGTATCTGTGCACAAGTGCGCACACACAAATGCACTGTGGTTAGTCAGCCCCTGTCCTTCCCTGAAGGAGAGGCTAAGTTCTTGCCCTGTAAAGAGTGTGTTCATTTCTACCAATTATGCCAAGGTATTGTGTTGTGTGGTTTTGTCAGTGGTAGCGGCAGTGGGGAGGGATATAAATTATCACTTATTTACTACAGATAGGGCAGCTATAATTGACCAAAGAATTTTATCCAAATGTAGCTTGGTGAACCAATGAGATTATTGGGGTTACTTACAGGGCATGGGTAACTCAAAGCAGCTGTATTCCTAACCCATACTGCCTTCCAAATATGGGTGCACCCTTGGAGTTCCCTGCCCGACTTGTAGGCAGCTCTCCTAAAGATTTCCTCCTCCTGTACCACCACGAATCCCAGCAATTGCAACTGCTCATCTCTCCCTGGGGTGGTTTGAGTGAGGATGGCCCCCATGGGCTCAATACTTAGTTATCAGTTGGTAAACTGGGAAAGATTGGAGCTATGGCCCTGTTGGAATAGGTGTGACCTTGTTGGATGAGGTGTGTCACTGGGGGTAGGCTCTGAGGTTTTAAAAGTCCACACTAGCTAGGCCCAGTTTGTCTCTCCTCTCTCTCTCTCTCTCTCTCTCTCTCTCTCTCTCTCTCTCTCTCTCTCTATCTATCTATCTCTATCTCTCTCTCTGCCTGTGGATCAGAATGTAAAGCTCTGTTACTGCTCCAGCTCCAGCATCATGCCTGTCTTCATACTGCTACACTCCTCACCACGATGCTAATGAACTAACCCTCTGAAACTCTAAGGCATTCCCCAATTGAATCCTTTTTTTTTTTCATAAGCGTTGCCTTGGTCATGGTGTGTCTTCAGCAACAAAACATTGACTGAGAGAAGAGCCTTGTAAGTTTCTTGGACTTCTTGGGTCTTAGGAGCCTTCCTCCTCCTTCTAAGAGAGAATATTTCAATTCAAAAGAATTAACTACACAACACATGCCCACCTTCTTTCTGGCACCTCTTATACTAGGCAAGGAGTGATCAGTTTCATTAATAATATTGCCTTAAAACCCACTGACTGGGAGAAGATCTTCACCAACCCCGCAACTGACAAAGGTCTGATCTCCAAAATATATAAAGAACTCAAGAAACTAGACAGTAAAAGGCTAATCAACCCAATTATAAAATGGGGCACTGAGCTAAACAGAGAATTCTCAACAGAAGAAGTTCAAATGGCCAAAAGACACTTAAGGTCATGCTCAACTTCCTTAGCTATCAGGGAAATGCAAATCAAGACAACTTTAAGATACCATCTTACACCTGTCAGAAGGGCTAAAATCAAAAACACCAATGATAGTCTTTGCTGGAGAGGTTGTGGAGAAAGGGGTACACTCATCCATTGCTGGTAGGAATGCAAATTTGTGCAACCACTTTGGAAAGCAGTATGGCGGTTTCTCAGGAAATTCAGGATCAACCTACCCCTGAACCCAGCAATACCACTCTTGGGAATATACCCAAGAGATGCCCTATCATACAACAAAAGTATATGCTCAACTATGTTCATAGCAGCATTGTTTGTAATAGCCAGAACCTGGAAACAACCTAGATGCCCTTCAATGGAAGAATGGATGAAGAAAGTATGGAATATATACATATTAGAGTACTACTCAGCAGTAAAAAACAATGACTTCTTGAATTTTGCAGGCAAATGGACGGAAATAGAAAATACTATCCTTAGTGAGGTGAGCCAGACCCAAAAAGAGGAACATGGGATGTACTCACTCATATTTGGTTTCTAGCCATGAATAGGGGACGTTGAGCCTATTATGCGTGGTCCTAGAGAAGCTAAATAAGAAGGTGAACCCAAAGAAAAACATTTAGGCGATGAAAGGAGACAGAGACAAAGACCCACATTGGAGTACCGGACTGAAATCTCAAGGTCCAAATCATGAGCAGGAGACAGAGCACGAGCAAGAAACTCAGAACCATGAGGGGTGCACCCACACACTGAGACAATGGGGATGTTCTATCAGGAAATCACCAAGGCCAGCTGGCCTGGGTCTGAAAAAACAGGGGATAAAACCGGACTTGCTGAACATAATGGACAATGAGGGCTACTGAGAACTCAAGAACAATGGCAATGGGTTTTTGATCCTACTGCACGTACTGGCTTTGTGGGAGCCTAGGCAGTTTGGATGCTCACCTTACTAGACCTGGATGGAGGTGGGTGGTCCTTGGACTTCCCACAGGGCAGGGAACCCGGATTACTCTTAGGGATGATGAGGGAGGGGGACTTGATGAGGGAGGGGGAGGGAAATGGGAGGTGGTGGTGGGGAGAAGGCAGAAATCTTTAATAAATAAATAAACAAAAAATAAAATAAAAAAAGATACCATCTTACACCTGTCAGAATGGCTAAAATCAAAAACACCAATGATAGTCTTTGCTGGAGAGGTTGTGGAGAAAGGGGTACACTCATCCATTGCTGGTGGGAATGCAAACTTGTGCAACCACTTTGGAAAGCAGTATGGCGGTTTCTCAGGAAATTCGGGATCAACCTACCCCTGAACCCAGCAATACCACTCTTGGGAATATACCCAAGAGATGCCCTATCATACAACAAAAGTATATGCTCAACTATGTTCATAGCAGCATTGTTTGTAATAGCCAGAACCTGGAAACAACCTAGATGCCCTTCAATGGAAGAATGGATGAAGAAAATATGGAATATATACATATTAGAGTACTACTCAGCATTAAAAAACAATGACTTCTTGAATTTTGCATGCAAATGAACGGAAATAGAAAACACTATCCTGAGTGAGGTAAGCCAGACCCAAAAAGAGGAACATGGGATGTACTCATAATTGGTTTCTAGCCATAAATAAAGGACATTGAGCCTATAATTCGTGATCCTAGAGAAGCTAAATAAGAAGGTGAACCCAAAGAAAAACATATAGGCATCCTCCTGAATATTAACCTTCATCAGGCGATGAAAGGAGACAGAGACAGAGACCCACATTGGAGCACCGAACTGAAATCTCAAGGTCCAAATCAGGAGCAGAAGGAGAGAGAGCACGAGCAAGGAACTCAGGACCGCAAGGGGTGCACCCACACTGAGGCAATGGGGATGTTCTATTGGAACTCACCGAGGCCAGCTGGCCTAGGTCTGAAACAGCATGGGATAAAACCGGACTCGCTGAACATAGCAGACAATAAGGACTACTGAGAACTCAAGAACAATGGCAATGGGTTTTTGATCCTACTGCACATACTGGCTTTGTGGGAGCCTAGGCAGTTTGGATGCTCACCTTACTAGACCTGGATGGAGGTGGGTGGTCCTTGGACTTCCCACAGGGCAGGGAACCCTGATTGCTCTTAGGGCTGACGAGGGAGGGGGACTTGATTGGGGGAGAGGGAGGGAAATGGGAGGCGGTGGCGGGGAGGAGGCAGAAATCTTTAATAAATAAATAAATTACTTTAAAAAAATAATAATAATATTGCCTTAACCAACGTCACTAAGTGGCTTCCAAGAGCCTTGAACTTGATTCCAGGCCAATGACTGCCAAGAGGCCAAAGGTAAGACTCGGGTTTCTGCCTGTGGTGAAACACACACACATACACACACACACATACAATATTCACACTACTTAGATAAGAGTAATCAAACTGCCAGGTGGGATGCTGACTGTTTCTCTCAAACACAACAGGAGCCAGGGCCACCCTTCCAGCATGGTCTAGCTCACCAAGAAATTCCAGAATCCCAGGATTAGCAAGAGCGTGTGACTCCTCCACCGCTCCAATGCTGGAGGAGGCAGGGGGATCTTACTGGCCCAAGATTCAGTGGCTCTTGGCTCTAGCTTCGTATGGGCATCTCGCAGAAGCTCCTAAGTAGGATATGTCCAGCCTCGGTGATTCTGACTTCACTGGCCCAGAGGAAGGCCTGAATACAGACTTTAAATCTCTAAAGTACACCGGAGTTCAGAGCCTCTGAAGTGGGCTCAATTCTGATCCTGACAGGCACTTTTGGTTAGCGTGTCTTCCCGTGCCCCATGAGAAAGTGAGTTTTCCTCTGGCTCTCCTAGAGCCACACTGCAAAGGAGTTCCTAAGCTCCTGCAAGCTCCAGAAGCCAGGGACTATGTTTTTCTTATCATCGTGTCTCCAGGGCCCAGGCGATAGAATAAAACGTGTGAATGAGCGAACAAATGCGTGAGCCCCATCCTCTCCTACCTCCTGAGTGCCCAACATCTAATAAATGAGCTGCAAAGCAGTGAGGCTGCATGGCTGGCAGACTTGTCAGAAATGTCCTCAGACCCTACCCACCTCCACCGAATGAGAATGTGCGCTCTGACAGCAATCCCGGGTGATGGGTGTGCCCCACGCAGCATCACCGGTTCTGCCGTATATTAGGGAGTCTCCCAAGCTGCTGAGATAAAAATGTGCGTGAAAGTGCATAACCTGCCCATAAACCTGCAGCCCAGGTTTAGAAGAAGCGTGTCCTGTGGGTCTGCCTGCCACACACGCTAAACCTTGGCTCCAGCTCACCTAGAGATACCCTCTTTCCCTATCGTGTTCCTTGGTGGGATGAACGCCAACCTTGATGCAACCCTAAACCCTATACTACATAAACCCCATCCTAGTTCAAATCCCACCTCTGCCGCGTCCCATGAAAGTGGTAATAGGCGATTGAACCAAAGCCCAACCTATTCAGAAGGCTTTGGGGAAGGTGTAATGTCTTAACTGAGGCAAAGCGCTTGTAACAGTGCCCTTTACCATGGTTTTTCCTCGGCCTCCTCTGTAAGAGGCTTCTTAATAAGAAGTCACATAAAAACCCCAATCCTGGACATTCTGCTTCCATCGGGAAAGCAGGGGAAACTGGGCATGTGCCTACACTCAGGACGCTGAGGCGGGGAGGATCGGGAATTCAAGCCAGCATGGGCGATATAATAACGTCGTGTCTGAAAAGAAGAGAGGGTCTTGGTGGGAAGGAGGAGAAGAGCAAGTGAAGAGAAAGAAGAAAGTTAGATACCATGTAAAAAGGATCACAATTTCCCACAAGATCTCTCTTGAGCAAGTCAAGGATGCCTAAAGGGGCATTAGCTCTCTGCCTTTTTTTTTTCTTTTGATTACCTGTGAAGGGGAAAAAAGCGCTACAGAGGAACACGGGCCTGGACCACTATGTCCTGAATAGGGATAGCTCTCCATTCCAGACCATGGTGCATGTGGTGTGTGTGTGTGTGTGTGTGTGTGTGTGTGTGTGTGTGTGTGCTCTAAAAGAGAAAGGAGGAAGGGCTTCTGTGAGGAAAGAAGGTGTTCTTCCTCCAGAGGGCTGCACGGACACCTGTCCCGGCTGCAAACTGTCAGCGCCTAGCGCTGCTCCCAATCTCAGGTCTCAGCGAGGCCGCTGCCCTCTGCGGCAGACGGTGGTGCGCGCTCCCCACTCCAGCACCAGGCTGGCCCGGCAGCCCGCGCGCTCTGCCGGTGCAGCATGCGGGCGCTGTGACGTTCTCGGATAAATGCCGTGTAACTGTGTAGGCGAATGGGAGCTAAAAATAAGAACGGAAAATCTATCATTAAGGTATCATTGCGCCAGCGCAGCTATTTGAAGGCTCCCATGGTCCCCGGCGCCTGCGTTTGAAGCCCGCCTTCAGGCTTCAGGGGTATTTGCTGAAAACTCCCAGCAGCGGCTTGCCAGGCAGACCTTAGGGTTCACCGGGTGACGCTGGCATTTATGGCAACATTCAAAATGAAATAAAATAAACGGTCACCTCTAGCCTCCCAACCTCACCCCCTATATTCTCAGATCGCTGGCGAAGCCGTGGGGGGATAGAGCTAGAAACTGAAAGGAGTGAAATCCGAACGGTTATGCAAAAACTAGAACATATTCCATTCCTTCGCTATTCACCTTTCTCTTATTCGTCCACCTTGGATTAGAAAAATAAAGTAGGGAAGGGAAGTAAGGGGCGGCTTTAGCAGACAAAATGACAAATAGGGCTTACCCTAGGTCTAGAGTGCGCCGCGGCTGGGCGCAAAGAACGCAAACTCCGGGGATGGTGAGTCTCCGGGGTTCCATTGGATTAAACGAAAATTGATCTGATTTGGTTTAGAACACCCGAAGTGCAGAAGAAGAGGATAGGGAGGGAGGACGAGGAGTGTGTGAGGACGTGGAGTGTGTGTGTGTGTGTGTGTGTCCAGGGAGGGGGAGGAGGCGCCAAGGTGCAGCCTGCGTGCGGCTCTGCGCCTCGGCGGGGCTGCGTGCGTGTGTCCCTGTCCGCGCTGCTGAAACGGGCTCTTCGAGGGATCGGCGTCACATGACTCCGCCTGCCCCTAGCCAGCGCGCAGACCGCCCGTCCCTCAGTTTGCTGGGGGAGGGTCGGTCGACATCTCCCGGGGCTCTGGGGCTCTGCGGAGAGGAGAATAGGTTCCAGCAAGGAATGGTCCTTCTAGGTTCAAGAAATCCTAGCTCGGCGCCAGGTCCTGGAGTGTAAATCTTGAGGGGGTTGGGGTGGGGGAAAGAGAGGGAGCGATCCAGCGAGTGCCAGAGAGAGGCAGCGCTGCGCGCACCGACGAGGGGCTGCCGGGTGCCGCGCGAAGAAGATGTAAGCGCGTGGGGTTTCGCTGGCCTCCGAGCACCATGCAGAAAGGGATCCGGCTGAACGATGGCCACGTCGCGTCCCTGGGACTGCTGGCGCGCAAGGACGGCACACGCAAAGGCTACCTGAGCAAGCGGAGTTCGGACAACACAAAATGGCAAACCAAGTGGTTCGCGCTGCTGCAGAATCTGCTCTTCTACTTCGAAAGCGACTCAAGCTCTCGGCCCTCGGGGCTCTACCTGCTGGAGGGCTGCGTCTGCGACCGCGCGCCCTCCCCCAAGCCCGCGGTCTCTGCTAAGGAGCCGGCGGAGAAACAGGTGAGGGAGCTCCACGTCCTGACCTCCCGCGCCCCTGCTGAGGCCCTGCGGGTTCAGGGCCTTCCACCCTGCTTCGGTGACCGAACTTTGACCCTTCTACTCTAAGCATCTAGGGCGCGCTCAGCATCTTCCACTGGCAGGACCGACTGGACCGAACTGGGAGGGTGACCCTAGGGCGGGCAGGGACTGCGGGTTGGGCGCTGCTAAGAGCTGCAGCCGCCCTTGGCGGGGTGAGCCCCGTAGTGGGCGGGGACAGGGAGGCTGAAACTTGAAGATACCGATGGAGATGGGGTCCGAAGGGCCGACATGGGTGAGGAATCTGATTAATGTCCGACCCAAAATGGTGCTCCTAACCCCATCCCCGCCCCCACCCCAGCCTTGATAGCCGTAATCTTCTGCCTGAGACGTGGAATTCCTTGTATTTAGGCTTGGGAAGGGTAAGGCAGACGTCGGAGCGTCGCCGTACCTTGCCTTCCGCAGCTAGGGATGGAGAATAACCTGTGCTAGCCTGGCCGAGTTGGGGATTGCGGGGCCTGGGGGGAGGGGGGTCGTTTGTGCGATCGAGTGATGGTGTGCTGCTCCCAGCTGGTTCTGGCACCGCTAACGATCCCCAGGGTTCCAAAGACCGCTATGATGCGCCGGGACCAGGGCCAGGGTTGCTGCGGAGCCGTGGGACAAGTGGGCTCTGCTTTCCTCCCCCGCCCCCTGCTCCGCCGCGTCCGCCGCAGTCGCCGCTGTAGCGCGGCGCTCCTTCACTCTCTCGCTGGCGCTGGCGTTGCCCAAACAACAGGGCTAAAGAGCCAGGCCGCGACCTGCTGTGGGCCTGGACCTGATGGATAGAAGAGCACTGAGGGAGGAGGGTCACCTGCAGCCGCCCAGTGGGAACACTCAGACCGAGAGAGCTATCTTTAAGCTTGATGTCTCTCCCAAGGCATCTGGTCCCTGGCCTCTTGGAAGAAAAGAAAAAGTACATGACAGTGTATCCAAAAATGTCATCACTGGGAGAGGCCTGGCACCCATGGGGCTCAGCCACCTGGCTATTGCCTAGATGGGAACACTGAGGCCCAGGGATAGAGCTATTTTCTCTTGCCCGGTTTCATAGCAGGAGTCAAAGCCACCCAAGGTTCTAGGAAGACAACAACGGAGATCTCAAAAGCATACAGCCGGGTGGCGATTGAGTTGACTGGGACGAAAACCTCCCTTGAAGTCTCCTCCATAATTAGAACAGAGATCTGCACTCTGTCCCTCCAGCAGTCTCTTTCTACCTTGTGCTCAGCCCCCAGTGTTAGGTGACAGTTTCTGAGGGAAAAGGGAAGACTCTGAGAGTGACCAATGAGAAGGCCAGACAGGGGCTCCCAGATGGCAAAGAACAGCAGTTCCTTTAGCTAATAGCCAAATGGAGCCTCCTGGGTTCAGCTACAACAGTCAGACCCAGGCTGCCAGCCCCTCTTATCCACTTGCTGTCTACAGCCACAGCACACCTGTATCTACCAGGTGACTGCACCCTCAGTCAAGGCTCCCTCCATGCCCCAGCTCCCTACAGCACAGTAGGAGCTGAGTTCCTGAGTGGGAAGGAAGGCAGGAGGAGCAGGGAAGCTAAATTGGTTGAGGTCCAAAGCATCTGCTCTCAGGTTCCCTGAACTAGAAAACTGACAAGCTGGAGGCTGAATCTCAGCTGAATGGTTTCTGGGCTGTGTGGCTTCGCTTAACATGCAGACGTCCTCTGAACCTGTTTTGAATAAAAAAGGTAGTGGCAGGGACCTTCCCTAGGGCTTTGGGAACACACAGCCAAATTATGTGTATGAAAAGATTCTCACAATACAATTAAGTGGGATCCTAGCTGGATTGGAATTATATTATGTCAATCCACCTTTCCCATTTCTTTCAGGATGAGAAACTGAGGACCATAGACAGACAGGGAGTTGTCCAACATCAAGGAGCCTGGCAGAATAAGACCTAGAATTGACCCAGTATCTAAAACTACTGAAAATAGGGTCCCACATTGAGTCCACGTCAGCCAGCTCTCATCTTAGACACTGACCATGGGACAGATGGGACTGCAGGCCAGTTAGTGTCCTGCACACTTGTCCCAGAACGCTCAGTCACTGGGGCTTATTAAGGGAAGAGGGCAAATGGGGAGCAGTGGGTGATGATCTGCTGTGGCCCAGTTTGGGGGGTTCTTGTTAAAGACTCCTGCTTTATTTCACACACTCATATCCAAGAGTGAGTTCAGCAGCTATGGAGTCATAGTTCCCACTGCTCTGACCCATTCTTGTGTACAAAATTTATGCTCACCCCCAGCTCTTTAGTAAAATCTGTGGCCCTCAGAGCTGCTTCCCTGTTTCTCTTGGGCGAGGACACCCCATAGAATAAACTAGAGAGTAAGGTGATAGAAGCCTCAGGCCTCTCTGTGACCAAGTTTAGACCTAAACCAAACCTTGACTTCATACTCACTGGGCATGTGGCCAGAGCACCCAAATTAACAAGCCTAGAAATTGCAATCATTTTGGCAAGACTAGCTGGTGGTATCTGGTGGAAGTCAGTTTTAAGGCGACTTCATTTTTGCCTAAGTCTAAACTCATAGGAATAGAGACTGAGTCTGAGCTGGGAACCGGGCAGATGCACAGAAAATACTTCTTGAGCTGCACGTGTCTGAGGTGTCATATGCTGCTTCCATACGTCGAGTCCCGAGGACTGACTGACTGCTGGGTACTAGGTCTCAGAAGCTGATGATGGGATGTTGGGATCCCAGGGCAGATAAATACAAATCAGGAGGTATACCACACCATGTGAAGACCTTGGCCTGCTGGATGGCAAGGTGTTATAAGAGCCAAGGCTGATCTGGCGCCCTCTCGCCTGCTGTACCTAGACTGGTCGGACTATGTTTAAAGCAAGAGGATTTTTGTCCTACACTGGCTCTGGCCTGGGTCCCCAGGGTCTCCTGAAATGACATCGACACACCTTGTCCCCCACCCTCCTTGGCTGCTGCAGGATACCCCTTCCCAGGTTGCTTACACAACCCTGACTTCCTCTCCTCCTGTCCCTGAAACTATACCCCAAAGCCTGGGTGATATGAACTCAGAGCCTGGGTTCAACATGCCTAGAGATTGGCCCTGGGGGTTTCAACTCCTGCTTCTGAATAGATTCATCCACAGTAGCTTTCCCAAACCACCTGACTGCACTCCCTCCAACCAGGAGGGCCCAAATGTGGACAGAAGGTGTCTTCTGATTCCCTAGAGAGATAAAGGATCCATACAGATGCCAAAGCCTCTGAACCTGATACGGGCTTAGGCTCAATGAGCTGGGAACCTCCCAGAACAGCTCTCCTCCACCAGGCCAGTGTTATTTCCTAAATGAAGTGCTACTCAAGGTCCTAATCTATAGGGAACATTCCTGGTTGCCCTGGTAGATTGAATGCACCGGGTTTACAGGTGAGGAGACAGACTCTGCAGTGACCACTCCCCATAGCAATGAACATGAAACTCACCGCTCTGGCTTTCCCTCTCTGCAGCTATGCCAGCCTCCCCACCCTCCAGAACTGGAACCTATTAAACTCCTGCACCAGCCAGAAAAAAAATGGTAGCCAGGGTGTGAGAGATTGAAGCTCCTCTAAAGGCAACACCCTTCACACCCAGCTTCCTGTGGTCTGAGCAAACCATGGCTGAGGGCAGCTCCAACTCGAGGGCTCCTGCCTGCAGTGAGCTGGCAAGGCTGACCTGGGGTGCCAGCACGTGGGGTCACTGGCCCTGGAGTCACCGTGTGGGGCACTCCTTTACCCACCCTATCTCTCAGCAAAAATAAGACCGAAGTGGCTCCCGGAGGATGCTGCTCATAAGAATGGGACAAAAAAGGCTCCACTCCCTGCCACACTCTTGCTGGCAGTAGGGCAAGGGTCAGGGACAGATGATATGGAAACCTAAGCTCAAAATCTTACTGTCATTGATCTGCTCAGACTGGCGCTCCACACTGAGCCAGGTCCCGATCCCACAGGTGCCGAGGAGAGAACATTACCCTCTAAGCACTCAAAGAGCTGTGTCACACACAGTACCCACCAAGGACAAGAAATCCTGGGTCCCTCCCAAAGAGCCCCTAGAGGACTCTCTCACCAGCCCCCTCTGTGGTTAGGAACTCGGCCTCGTCTCCATCCACCGCATCCTATTCCAGGTCCCCCTCTAGGGAACAAACAGTCCCAGTGTTCTTTTCTTTTTGTATTTATGTCACTTTTAACCTTTGTGATTGACACGTAACAGTATTTGCACATATTCATAAGCTATGATATTCTGTTCTGATTTGCTTCTACATTAAGTGTTGATCAGCATAGGGTAACTGCTACATCCATTACCTGGACTTTCAAATTTCTTACCCAGAGGACATTCAAATTCCTCCTCCTGCCAGTCATTGACTAGATGATCCCTGGAGCACAAGTCTGCTGGCTCCTCTAATCCAACCCACCACCCCTTCTCCCTCTCTTTCTTGCTCAGGTCACAACTCCTCATCCTCTACAGCCTTTTTTCCTGCTCTCAAGGTACAGCTTTTCCCTCTGTCATACCGACTTTCACTGCAGCCCACACCTGTGGGATGTGGCCTCTAGTCCCCTCGCAGGCCTTAGCCTAAAAGTGACCTCTCAGAAGAGAAGACCCCTTTCCCCTATCCAGGAGCCAGCACAGCCCCAGCTCCAGCCATGGTCGTGTGTCTAGCTTCTTCATTTATATCTGCAACTACAGTCCATGATTACTTCCTGTACTCGTCTGGTAGCTTGGAGATGGGCGTTTTCCCCACTAACTCCAGATGCCAGGGCAGTGCCAGACAACTGAGACAGGAATTACACAACTAAGTACCCAGGTCACAGATGTGGAGCCCTGAAGAAAGGGAAGGAAAGAAGGAAAGAAGGAAAGAAGGAAGGAAGGAAGGAAGGAAGGAAGGAAGGAAGGAAGGAAGGAAGGAGAGAAAGAAGGAGAGGGAAGGAGGGAAGGAAGATAGAGAGCAACAGAGAGAGAAAGTCTGTGATAGACTTTATCAAGAGATCCTAGTTGAGGACTGGCATGAACTGGATGGAATGGAGAGGTGGGATTAAATTTGATGTCCACATTATGCCCGAGGTCATTGATTATGAGAGAACAGCCAACTAAGGGGGGAATCAGACTCATGACTGTGAGAAATGGTGCTGTCTCAGGAGGTCAAGTAGGAGATGCTGGGGGACAGGAAAGGGTTTTGGTCAGTTGTGAAGAGGATGCTTATAGAGACCGTGACCCTTGCGCCTAATGGACAAAAGCAGGAATCTGTGCAGAAATGGATGGACACAATGAAAAGCCATGGTCAGATGCTTGGCAGGTGGCCTCCCTGTTACCTAGAGCCCAGGCAATGAGGTGATGTCCTGGGCAGATACACAGTAGGGGAGGGCAGAAGACTGTGCCAGCTGGGTAGACCCTGTGTGGTCCCTTAGGGTCAGTTGATGACTTGTTAGCCTCTTCCTTGTGTGCTCTGAGAACAGCCAGCAGCAGGGTGTGAGCCGAGACTGCCAGCCAGGCACTGTTGTTTCAGCTTCAGACAAGGATGGGAAGCCCAGAGAAGTTGCCAAAGCCGCGTGACAGGGCAGACTTGAAGCTTCCTGCCCACCATCCTTACAGACTGATCATTTGGCTCCTCGTTTGTTGTTCTTCTCCCTCATTCTGAGGAGCTCTGGGGGGTCATACCCCAACATCAGTCAAAGCGGTCTACTTTTAACTGTTTTATATATTAATTGGGCTTCGGCATTAAAAATATCATCTATATTAATGCTTTAAAACGTTTGACCTTCACTACAAGTTATTATCAAATGCCCTTCAGCTCAGCTCTGGCATGTTCTAAATGCAGATGAAAATGTCTACACTTTTACTTTCTCTTTATTTTCAGTAGCAGGAATTGAACCAAGTCCCTTGTGCATGCCCCACAAGTGCTCTACCACTGAGCTACATATCTACCCCGCTCTGTTATTGTTGCTGTTGCTGGCTGGTTTCAAACTTTGAATGTTTCTGCCTCAGGTACCAAGTAGCTGGGATTACAGGCATGAGCCACCATACTCAGTTTTAAATGTATATAATTTTGTGGCATGGTGCTTTTAAACAATTTACCAGAAGCGCTGAATAAGAACAATGAGTACTAGCCACTGAGCCCCAGAGTGTGACTATACACTTCCCTAATGGTCTCAGCAGCTTTGTAAGGTTGCACTGTTAACCCTTTTGTGGGAGGAGTTGGTTTTTGATTTGTTTGTTCATTTGGTTTTGTTTATCAAGATAGGGTTTCAGTATGTAGCCCTGGCTGGTCTAGAACTCACTTTGTAGAGCAGACTGGCCTCAAACTAACATAGAAACACCTACCTCTGCTGGGATTAAAGGAATGCACCACCACTGCTCATGTTAAACCATTTTCAAAATGGAAAACCTGGGACCCATGACATCTACTTCTCTTGTTCAAAGTTGCAGAGTACAGAAGGTGGCACCCAGATCCAACTCTCAAAGCTGAGCTCTCGAGCCACAAACAGAGCAGAGACTCTGACTGTGTACCCGCCTAGCACCCTCTGCCTGTCAGAATAGGAGAGGAAAAAAGAATTAACAGCAGTGCTGGGGTGTGGTTTGGTTAATCTACCCTGGGCTGATCCTCAGCATCGTATATGCTACAGGATAGTACATAACTGTCTTCCCAGTATTCCAGATGCAGAGACAGGAGGCTAGCTGCAGGTTTGAGGCCAGCCAAAACTTTTGGAGAGAGAGACAGAAACAGAGAGAGAGAGAGAGAGAGAGAGAGAGAGAGAGAGAGAGAGAGAGAGAGAGAGAGAGAGAGAGACTTATTCTCAAGGTGAAAAAAAATGTAACAAGTAAAAGTATTATCATGGCCACTCCAGTGACTTTTGTGAAGAAGGCTTTGCTTTCCGCTTGGGTGGGAACCTTGCAGCTGTGCCATGATCAAGGGAAAACACGAGGCAGGCATCCACGCCCCACAGTCCTTTCTCACTGGAATTGTAAGAGCCTGGAGCTGGTGTGGTGTACACACAGCCAAGAACACAACGCAGTCCCCGATGTATATGCAGGAGCCCCAGTGACTTGTGAACGTGACGGAGGCCCAGAACACTGCCAATGCTCAAATGCTCCCATGAGGGCCCTTAGCATGCAGGGAACATCAGGGAGGCCCAGACACCCCCACATCTTTTCCCCAGAGGGGAATTCATAGTCCCTCAAACACGAAGCCTTAATTTCCTGATCCAGCCTTTAACATGGAGGAGTTCCCAGCATCTCAGGAGAGATAGCATTAGGGACTCTCAGCCTAGCTATAGGCTCTGTTTCTGTCACTCCCTAACTTAGGATGAGTTTTAAGCTCTCTGGGCCTCAGTGTCCCCATCACTGTGTTAAGCTAGCTACAGTATAGAAAGTTATGGAACAAGCTGGAAGGTATAGCCAGTGCATTGTAGCAGCTACCCCTTCCACTCTTGCTTTTCTTTTCTTTCTTTCTTTTCTTAAGTTTTTACAACCAAACTTTTCCTCAGTGAAGCAGTAACCCAGGACACCTGAGGCTGGGTCAGGTAAAGTAAGTCAACACAGACCTGTGACTCTGGGAGCTCCTGAAATTCTTAATAAGCTGTCCCTGAAAGGGGAAGGCAGTTGCTAAAGGTTCACTGTTTGGTCCCTAACTCTACACCACCAGAAGTGAGTATTGGTAAAAGGCTAGAATCCGGGGAACACTGAGTCTCCCCTTTATTCTCACCCTACCCTGTGACACACTGCCTAAAGTCGTGGTTCAGTGCTGTGCCGAAAGACCACCTGTGGAGTCCATGCTGTGGTGGCCAGCTCTTAGTTCTCGAGGCCACATGCCGAGCTCAGAACTTGAACCAGACCTCCTAGACTGATCGGATCAATGGACATCCAGACCGGTTGTTAAGTTCAGCGATGTCTGCCTTTGAGAACAGGTTTTACTAACCTCTCAGGCTAAGCAATGTCTTCTCTCCACAAAATGAGATAATCATTTTCTAGAAGACGTCTCCCAGTTGACCTTTGTCTTCCTTCACATTGGAAAATCCAATGCATGTCTTAAAATAAAACCTTTTCAACACTACTTTTAGAAAAGTGAGTGGATGGATTTGTATCAGCCTTCACTGGGATTCCCAAAGACCTTGGAGAAATGCAGAGAAACCTCTCAATGTTTCCAACTACAAGCATAAAATGTAGTCAGCTTGTCTACATGCTTCCTGGGCTGCTACGTAAACTCCAGACATTGACTAAATCATTTGGAAGAACCTGACCACTGGCCGTGTTTGCAGACTTACCAGTATTCCCCTGTTCCAAGTCTGCTCTCCCAACATCTTCTTTGCCCTCTGGCTATACTGGTTGCCACCTAGAATCTCTTTTCCTCTGGTCAGAGAAAAAGTTTCTGTGGGAAACTGGGAGGGGGAAAGAGGATGAGTTCCTGATGAGCCACACCGTTTGTATCAAAGGGCTTCCCTGGCAGCCTGGGCAAAGAAGGAAACAGATTGCTTGTGAGACACTCGATGGCCTCATAAGTTGAAATGAGCAGAAGTGTGAATGGCTTGCCTAACATCAGCAGGATGCAAAGATGATCTTAAGAGCTAAGCCACTGTCCCAGTCAGCAATTCTTGCTGGCCCTTGGTGAAGACCACACTCAGGAGACAGTTTGATGGAGTCTGAGTGTCAAGGATCCTGACTGTGCACAGTGGCACTGAAGTCTGGAGACCGAGCAGACAGGCAGAGAAGCTCACAAACAGCCACTACTTGGTTTGTTTATAAATTAGTCAGTTAGTATAATCCCACAGCTGAACATTCATGGGACAAAAAGCAGAGAGTGAAGTTGGTCCTCCCCACCTGATTCTAGCTTCCTAGAGTTGCCCATTGTCACTAGTGCCCTATGCATTCTCTCAGAGAGCATACAGATCAGACATGTACATGTATGTGTGCAGACTTCCTGACCAGTTGTGAAAGGTTGTAACTGCTGTTCGGCACCTTGTTTTTCTCACTACATAGTGGTGGTTCTTTATGGAACTCCCTTTTTTTTAACAGCTGCAGAGTACACCATATGGGTGTGCTAAGGACTTTTAAGACAGCCTTTCTTTGAGGAATATTTGAGTCATTTAAAGCCCTTGATATCATTATAATCATAGCTGCAACTAATAAATACCGATGGTGAGGGTCATTCTCTTCTCTTTGACAGAAAGTGAAGAGCAGACACTTCAGGCAGAAGCTTGGCCCTGATTCAGTGAACACCTAGAGAAGCAGTAGATGGGAAGGTGATGGTCGGGCTGGGTAAGGCGCAGTGATAGACTGAACGATGTTGGTGGCCCTGGATCCCAGAGCCTGGAATATATGGTCATTCCGCAGGCGGAAGCTTGGCTGATCGGATGCTGAGCGGGGCAGGCTGCCACAGCGCTCTGGAGATCTGGTACACCCCACAGACAGGACAGGGAGGGTCAGTGAGCAAGGGAGAAGGTATATAGAAAGTCAGTATTGGCAGCCAGTGTGTGGCCAGATGGATATCTGCCTTAGACCCTGTAGAAGACTGGCAATCTAGATAGAGGCTTGGGACAGGTACTGTGGTGTTTTGAAAGAAAATGGTCCCCAAAGAGAATGGCACTATTAAGAAGTGTGACCTTGTTGGAGTAGGTGTGGCCTTGTGAGAGGAAGTGCGTCACTGCTGGGGGTGGGCTTTGAGGTCTCCTATTTGTAAACTACTCCCGGTGTCACAGTTTATGTCCTGCTGCCTACAAGATGTAGAACTCTCAGCACCTCCTCCAGCATCATGTCTGCCTGCACACTACCACGTGACACCATGATGATAGTGGACTGAACCTCGGAACTGTAAGCCACCGCAATTAAATATTTTCCTTTATAAGAGTTGCCATGGTCATGGTGTCTCTTCACAGCAATAGAAACAGGCACTTAGCTTGGAAGCTGTATCGGTCACTTGCTTCATTGCTGTGACAAAATGTCCAACAAAAGCAACTTCAGGAGGGAAAGACTGGTTTCTGCTCACAGGTAGAGAGTGGCCAATCCTGTGGAAAGGCATGGCGGCAGGGGCAGGAGGCAGCTGGTCGCAGGGTGACAGCAGCCAGGAAGTAGAGAGAGAAGAAGAATGTTGATGCCCAGCTGACTTTCTCCTTTTTATTCAGTACAGGGACCCAGCTTAAGAAATGGTGTTGCCCTCATTTAGGATGAATCTTCCCCCCTGAATTAACACCGTCTAGATCCTGATGTGCCTGGAGATTTGTATCCTAGATGATTCTAGATCCCAACAAGTTAACAATACATTAACCACCACAGGGCAAAGCGAGGTCCTGGTCAAGTAAGCAAGATCCTGAAGACTCAGATTTGAGAATTCAGGGAGAAAGAAGTCACTAGACTCTGGTAAGCGTGTCTATATGAAGTCATACCAGGTTAGATGGGGAGGAAGTGGGCAGGACAGGCAGTCTGTCCAGACTGGTGTGAAATCATCAGTAAACCCGTGAGGCCTGTGCCTAGACTCAGTAGTCCTTGATGAAAATCCAGGCACTGGTGAGATTCCCCCTGTGCTCACAGATGAAGCTGGGGCAGCGATGGCTTAGGAGGAAGTGTGTCAGTGAGCGGTCGCTGTTGTAGAAACTGGGGGAAAGGTCAGGAGACACTCCTGAAGTGGCCTGCTATAGCCAGAAGGAGCTTAGTTTTAGGGGCTGTGGTTGAGACACAGAGAGAAGATACGAATAAAAGGTGCCGGAGTGAATGTCCTCAAACTGGGGAAGGAAGATGTGCTTTCTGAGGACTTACTGCTTGTGAACAATTCCAGTGTTTTAAAGAACATCACTGAGCCCAGGATGAGCTGGTGCTACCACAGCATCAACAAGGTCATGGGGGGAGGCACTGTGGAAGAGAAAACAGCCCACAGAAGTGACAGACCCCATGAGAAAATAATACATTTGAAGCCTGGCACCTGCCACAGCCCCAAGGTGACTTCCCAGAATTCTGGATTTCCAGCACATTAGCAGATCTTTCCTCCAGAATAAATCAAAGATAAGTCTGGTGTTCCACAAATCCAGCACTCTGGGGGCTGTGGCAAGAGGATCTCATGTGTGAGGGTAGCCTGGGCTACAAAGCGAGATACTGGTTCAAAAACTAAATGAAAAATAAGTAAATCAATAAATGGAGAAGGTCCTATATTGAATATGTTCTAGAAATGATTCTTTGGCCGTAGGACTGCCCAGTACCTTCCTGCTGTCCCTGTGATGTTAGTCTCTTTCAGGAAACTTCTATCCCCTCGTGAATCTTGCCAGCTTCACTGCCTACTCCTGAGGGGCAAATTCAGCAGCACTTGCTTTGAGGCTTTTGCTATTAACCAATTAACTAATGAACTGGTCTAATGAGTTTGGTCACCCACTCAGCAAACAGGGACAGCTTCATGCCCAACACAAGGCACAGCGCCAGGCTGCAGGGCTGTGCCTTAGTCAGAAATGACTTCTCTAAAAGAACAGGAGCCCACTCAATACAGCGTAGGCAAAAGAGAAGACACGGACAGTCATGACAGTGGTAATTAGTAGAACTCCACAGAAAATCAATGTCTCCAAGGCCTGGTTGAGGAACCAGTTCTTCTTGCCTTGCCTCTACCCTACCCCTCCAAATGGCATCATCTCCTTCCTGCATACTCTGAGACCCTCTGCCTCTGTAGAATCCAACATGCCTGCCTAGGCCATTGTTTCCAGCTTCCCATTGCCCTGTTCCAAACTCTAAGAGCCCCCAGTATCTGTTCCCACTGCCGCTGGCTCCCAGGACCTGTTCCTACTGCCGCTGCTATGTTCTCTGAGAGGACAGAATGGCAGGAAGAGGAGCCCTTGCTACCAGCACAGCACTCCTCTCGCGGGAGTTTTAATGAGTGACAGACACAAGAACCAACTGAGGAACCCTTCAACAATGCTGTGCTCGGCTGTGGTTGGTCCTCGACTGTCATTTAGAAAAGCATAGTGAGAGAGGCTCATAATCCCAGTGCTGGAGAGACAGCGACAGGGAATTCCTGCCCACAGACCAGCCACCCTAGCATACTTGGTGAATTCCAGGCAAGTGAGAGTATTCTATCCCCACAGTCATGTGTGCAATCGTGTGCCTGGAGCGCTCTCTCTCTCTCTCTCTCTCTCTCTCTCTCTCTCTCTCTCTCTCTCTTTCTCTCTCTCTTTCTCTCTCTCTCTCTCTCCTTCTCTAAAGAACACAACCCCCTCTCTATTGTCATGGATCCTTTATGGGGTGCCACTGTTATTAAGTTCCCAGATGACACTGATGTACAGCATGAGTTGAGACTGTCTCAGACAGTAACAGAAACAATTAGAAAGCCATAAACATACAGGTTAAGGAGAATTGATGAGAGACGGAGTCATAGGAGCCACCTTATCCATCATGAGGGGTATAAACTGAGCAGGCAGGGGCTCCAAACACCTCCCCAAATTCAGAGGCTCAATTCCTCCTTCCTGATCTCAGCAATGCAAGGTTGTTTTGTTTTTAGTACGGACACTAGGGACTTTGGAAAGCGCTGATCTGGAGAAATGCCTTACCTCTCTGGGAGCACTCATGGCCTGCCTGTTGTCACTGGTGGCCATGGGGTGCTCTGACTTCTGCTGGGGGTATTTGTGAATATACTGATACATGGGGAATCGCCCCGGCAGAGAGGAAAGGGTGTGAGCATTGCTTGCACTTCTGACACCACTGTGGGTAGTAGACCAGAACAAGTGCCCCTGCTACCAACCAGCAAGGAGCCCAGGGTTCCGAGGGTCAACAAAGGCTACATAACCCTTCTGAGCAGCTCAGCCAGACTGAGTCCCAGCTTCAGGGATTGCCACCCGTACCTGTCTGTTAGGAGACGAGTTGTTCCACTTTCCTCAGAACTCAATAGGTTGGCACATGCCATGTCCCCCAGAAAATGCATCTGACCTGTGTACCCCTTTTCCTGTCATCTGGGCAGGACAGGAAGCCAGGGAGAGGCTGAGCAGGTGGAACTCCAAGTCCCAACCCATCCCCAGCTGCCAAGGATGCAAGTCCTTCTCACCTGACTTCAGCAGTGGACAATTGACATCTGTACCAGGAATTGTGGGAAAAGAGGATTATGCTAGGATGGGGGCGGGGAACAGATCTGGACTTTGACCTCAGGAACCACCTGCCAGGGGAAGAGGGGTGAGAAGAGGAGTAGGTGGTGAAGAGAGGCGCAGGGACCAAGACACACAATGGATGAAAAGACCTAGACAGAGAGGCAAAGAAAGAACAGAAAGAAGATGTGATATCTTTCCCAGCTCAAAGAATCAAGACGGGTATCTTTGCAGAACTTTGACTCATCCAAGCCAGAAGCTTTGCTCACTGTCCAGGACACAGAGACAGGAGACAGACTTACCTGAGTCCTGAGAGCCACTGTTGAAGGCAGAGCTGCTGTGGCAAGCATCCCCCAATACCTTTATCTTGTCTCCTTTGAGTGCCATGTGAGCCCGCCTGAGGATAAGGCTGCCCTCCAGTGGGTGGGGACCAGCAGAAGATATGAGGGTTTCTTCCCCATGGGGAAGGCATGGGATGGTTTTCAATGTGTTCCTGTACTTTTGCTAGTCACCCATGTGATGGTCACTTCAGAACCTCAGTATTTCTGAACATTCAATGCTGTCCCAAACTTTACCCGCAAATTCTAGACTGAATCAGGGCCTGAAGGATAACCATATTTTTATCCCACAACTGCAGCAAAACATACCATCCAAGAAGCTGTGCTGTCCAACAAGATTACAGGGTGGGGTGATATTATGAAGATAGTGAGAAAATCAAAAGAACAGCAAGCACGCACTGGGGACTTGTTTGTGTGATGGCACCAGTGTTCTCTCTGTTGGACCTTACAAGAACTATAAAAGAAAAAGAGTCTCTTTATGCCCATTGCATAGATGAAGAAACAGGGATAAAACCCACTGAACAAGGCTCAAGGTGATCTACCTCGTAAGACTTGCCAGCAAAGCATTTCTCAAAAAACACAAGGCCCCTGGGCTCTTCATCACTGTCATTCAAATACATAAGACTATGAACCTCTCCTTCGCTTCTCCTCCCTAAGTGAGTGCAGCCATTTCTTCAAAAGAAAATAAAGAGGCTGGTAAGGTGGATCAGTGAGTAAATTGTTTGCCATGCGAGCATGAGAACCTGAATTTGGATCCCCAGGACACATGAAAAAGCTAAGCATGGGGGCCTATGACTAATCCCCCGCACTAGGGAGGTAGAAGGTAGGAAGATCCCTTGGGCTTGCTGGCCACCCAACACAGCCAATCCCTATAGAGGTATGTTATTTGTATTTTAATTAAATCTTGACTGAAGACCAGAAGCAAAGCTAAAGCCATTATAAGTCAGGTAATGGTGGTACACACCTTTAATCCCAGGGATTTGGGAGACAGAGACAGATGGATCTCTGTGAGTTCAGGGCCACCCCAGGCTACACAAGACCCATGCAGAAACAAATTCAGGTGGTGGTGGCCTACACCTTTAATCCAGTCCGAGGGAGGCACATAGTTTTAATCCTAGCACTGGAGGAAATATAAAATGAGATGAGAGAAAGAGACTTAGTCTGTTTAGTTTTGTGGTCGCCCAGTTTTGGTAGAGGTAAGACTTCTCTAGTGGCTTGGCTGTTTTGTTTCTTTCTGGTTTGGGGGGTTGGTTTAATTATTAAAATACAAATAATATACCACTATCAATCCCTGAGCTTCAGGTTCAGTAAACCTGTCTCAAAACTTAAGATGGAGAACAACTGATGAAGATGTAAACATTTGGCCTACACACGAAATACGAACATATAGGAAAATTCACACACATGAACATGTGCACATATGCACACAAAAAATAAATCATAAAAAGTTCTTCCAAATGTAGTCTCCCTCTTCCTTCAAGCCCACACAGAGGAGACTGGACTAAACGTGCCTGCCCCCTTTCCTTTGTCATGCTCTGTCCCAGGTAGGACTGCCCCTTGTGCCGAGGTAGATGAGGCATGCGTTACTTGACCCAGTCTGGCTGTGAGGTCACATTATTCCAACCCTGACTCTTCCATGTTCTCATTCTCCGAAGTCCCAGAATAACAGGACACCTAAACCTGTCACAGACTCAGGCTCACATCCGTGGGAGGTGGGAAACAGTTAAACCAGAACCACTCGTGACCTCTGCAGTGAGCACCAGGTATTTTCCAAACTCAAGCAAGGTGCTCACACAAGAGTCATTCTGTGGTGTGGGAAGATGTTTCCACCGTCCTTGGATGTCTGTGGCAGACTCTCGATAGGAATCTTCCATCTGGAGTAACTACTCACCAGGAACCTCTCCTGAAGGCCGAGGCTGTCCCCGGGGCTGCAGAGTGCAACAGGAGCCCAGATGGCAGCTTATGTGGGCTTTACAATATACAGCTCTTCCAGTGTTTGCAAACACCTCAACTGCACAAGACATTGGTAGGGGGAAAGAGACAGCAACAGCCAAGGCTTTCTCAGCTCAAGCACCTCAGGGTCCCAATAAGCTGCAAAAGGGAATCCCATCTCTGTCCCCTTTCCTCGAAACCCTGTCTTCCGTCATTCTCAGACCCAGGAGCAGTCATCATTGTGGCCTATCTCACACCCCCACAAAACCTCCCCTTCCTCTTGCTTTAGCAGCAGGACCCACTTCCCAGGAGGTTCTCTAATCACCATCCTGGATAGGGAGTAGGTGAGAAATAGCTGGCACAGAGAAAGTCCAGTCACCTTCAGGGTCCATCCCAGGCTCTGCGTGTTTGGGGGAGCCCTGTCTTGGGGATAATAAAACTAAAACATCAGGTCCAGACTCCAGCTAAGCAAAAGCAGCGAGCTTATGGTCTTGCCCTCTCTATTGGCTGGGGGACTTTGCTATACTCAGCATTGGGACAGGCATGGGGCACGTGCTCAGGAGAGTTGTGTCGGGTCACTGTCAATGTGAGCCAAAAGAAAACAAAAATAGGCACAGCATTCCTGGTGCCTTACAGAGACCCCAGAGGCTAGGGTAGAGCCCTCATCACCCCATTCATCCTCTCCTTCAGCCATTTACTGCTCATTCAGAACCAGCACAGGATAGGGCTGAGAACACTCCAGATCATTCAGGCCCAACCCTGACCTTGAGCAGTCTAAGGCCCAGGGGTCAGTGTTTCTCTGAAGCTCCAATATTGGAAAGGAAAAAGGAAACTTGCACCTAGCAATCTATATCCAAGTGACAAAGACCAGGTCCCAAGTAAGAGGTATGCCAATTGGCTGTTGAAATAAGAGCAGCGGGCTAAGTTCCTAGCACCCGGCCGCCCGCATGGCTTTACCAGAAATAATTACACGGAAACTGTATTCTTTTGAACACTGCCTGGCCCATTAGTTCCAGCCTCTTATTGGCTAGCTCTTACATATTGATCTAACCCATTTTTCATATTCTGTGTAGCACCACGAGCTGGCTTACCAGGAAAGATCTTAACCTGCGTCTGTCCGGAGTGGGAGAATCATGGTGACTCATTGACTCGGCTTCTTTCTTCCAACATTCTGTTCTGTTTACTCCACCCACCTAAGGGTTGGCCTATCAAATGGGCCTAGACAGTTTCTTTATTAATTAACCAATAAAAACAACAGATTAATACAAGACCCACCTTTATCAATTGGCTCCTTTGCTCTCCACTTGCTTGGCTTCTCCAAGGGTCAGGGTCACTATCTAGAAAGCAGATCGTGCCTGCAGCGCTTGGTGAATATGGGACAAAATGAGATCATTTAAGATGAACACATACAGGCTCCTTTACTTCCCCCAGACAGGGAGGGAGCTAAGTGGCCACCTGCAGCTCCTCTTTTAACCTGCTTCCTTCCCACAGGGCCAGTGCCCATTGGAGCTTTCCTTCAGTTGTTCGAAGCTAAAGCTGACATTTCATGTTACAGGCCCAGTTATCTGTTTCCTAGGAAACAAGGGATAACGCTAACTCTGCAAGTCTTCCCACCACCCCCTAACACACACACATGCACACACATACACACAGAGAGAGACATACATACACACACACGCACACATGAACACACACTAGTCTATCAGCCAGAATGGCAATTAAAAATAAAGTACAAGTCAGTTACTAAAATTAGTTTCCATATCTTCCATATCTTCCTGCCACCTGGACACCTAGGCACAGAAGCACAGACACCTGTATGGCACACTTTTCAAAGGGCAGGCTGAAGGCCCCTCTTTGCAGCCTACCCTGCTTCTCTCCAAGAGACAAAAGAGGTGGTCCCCCTCTTGGGGTTCTCCCTCCCTCCGAATGACTTCTCTTCGGCTTCTTTCTCGACCCCCAAGGCTGTCCCGGGAGCCCCACATTCTGCATGTCCATCTCCTCCTCATCTTGCCCCCCCCCCCCGCCACTTGTAGACTCCTGTCTATGGCACCTCAGTTATTCAAATCAGAAACCAGGACATCACCCTCACTCCTTTCCTCCTACCTGTGCTGTGTGCCCCTGAGCTCCTGCCCATGAGAACCCCTCCACCTTTTGTCCATCTACATGGTGTATCTCTTCTACTTCCCACAGGCCATGGGCTCCAGGTACCTGCATTGCTGCCCACAGTCTTCCAGTTGACTTGAAAGAGAACCAAGACTCAGGGCGCATCCTCTGAGAAGCTCCTCTTTGTCTCCCTGGGTGGAATCCGTGGCTTCCTCCGTGTTCCACAGACCCTCTCACCTCTGGCACTGCGACAATCATAGGGCATTAATTACTGTGCATGCTCATGTCATCCTTACTCGGTGCCAGATGTGGCTCAGAGAGCTTTGCCGGGTATCTAGATGTGTGTCTCTTACCTGGCTCCTCAGCTTCCCGGAGACCTCAGGGAGGCAGTCCCACTATGGACTCAGCATAGAAGAGACTTACAGTGAGACTTCCTGGTGACTGTACCACTGTTTTGCTTTGTCACCCCAGCATCTAGATGAGGGCTTAGTGAGTTTTTGTGGAGTAGTTAAAGGCCTTCTGCATTGAACTGGCACCTAGTCCCCCACAGAGATGTTCTCTTGGTGTATTTTCCTGCCTGCTGTCCTTCCAGAGTGCCTGGTGGTTTCAAACTGGCTTTTTATTTTTTATTTTTATTTTTTGTAATTGGTTGGCAAATAAAGCTGTGTGGGGTTTGCCTCCTCATCACTCATCACATCCTAAGAATCGGTTTTGTTACATCACACAAAAGCCTTTCTGATTGAGCACTCGAAACTACTCAACAGAATGGTGTTCCAGCGACCACAAAGAATGCATCTGGGCCCCGCTCTAGAAGCGGCAGCACTATGACAGGGAGGGTGTGGGGTTTGTGGCCATCCTGATGACTGCTGTGTCTGTGTCTTCTTCTTGGCGCAGCATTACTTCACAGTGAACTTCACCCATGAAAACCAGAAGGCACTGGAGCTGAGGACTGAGGATGCAAAGGACTGTGACGAGTGGGTGGCAGCAATCGCTCACGCCAGGTATGCCTCACCCTGTTAAAGGATCGCAGCAGAGGAGAGCAGACCAAGCAAACTTCTGCCAGCCCAAGTCTTAGGACAAGGAGGTGGGAAAGAAGGAGAGGAGGGTGTAGATGCTGTAAAAGTCTTAGCTGCCCCAGAGAATGAGAATACTGCAAACTCCCACTCTGTTCTAACCACATAGTCCATCTCTTATATGTGCAGCCACCAGTTTGACGTGTGACCATGAATTAGTACCCAATTAACCATGCCCTGGCAGAGATAAGCACTTGTAGCACCACGTGCAGCACCAGCCAGCTGACCCTCTAGACAGCTGATCTCGCTGACCTAGGAAATAATGCAGTGCTAGTGTGTCTACCTTCCTATAAATGTGAACTCTGAGGTCAGGAGCAATGTGTGACTCTGTGTTCTCAATGATCGGTAAAAACACAGAAAATGTGTCCAGCAGATGGGAGACGGGAGAATGCAAAGACAAATGGAAGGAGGGAGGGTGGATACAGGGCTGAAGTTTGAAAATTAGTGGCGAATGGAAAATTAGTGATAGATGAATGAAAGATAAAATGATATGGATGAGTGTTTGAAGTATATGTGGAGGGTAAAAGGACAGATGAATAGATGGATCCTGTGGTCCTTGAAACTCCCTGGCCCAGAAACCTATCTAGTGACCCTAGCAATGGCCTTAGCCCAAAGATCATGCCGTCTCTATTTCTGCCCACAAAAAGCATCCAGTCTTAGCTACAGAGATCAAGTTCTATTAGAAAAGGCAATGGACACAGATCTAGTATAAAGTCCTAGGGAGTTGGAGCTGGCCACCACACAAGTATTCCCCTGAGAGATAACAGAGTTTGGAGAGTGACGTCATTTCCATCTTCAGGGAAATGGGGGTAGGAAGATTTAATGGGTTTAAATGTGAGCATCTCAACAACAATACTTACCTCCCTCCCTTCCTCCCTTTCTCCCTCAAGAAAAATACATACAAACACACACACACAATCCTCTTATTTAAAGCACCGATACATGGAAGACAATTTAAAGAATAATGAGGAGATAAAGTTTAGATGTTAAAAAGCAGTTGAGGGCCAGTGAGATAGCTCAAAAGATAAAGGCACAATCCCACCAAGCCTGAGGGCTTGGGTTTGAACACTGGGACCCACTTGGTGGAAGGAGAGAAAGGGAATGTTATCCTCTGGCTTCCACAGGTAAACATACACACACACACACACACACACACACACACATGCACGCACACATGCACGCATGCACAATATAAAAAAATTTAAAGCATATGAAGTGGACAATTGGCTGTCATGAGACCACAAATGTCCACAAATTTCTTGTTGAAATGTTTGGCCTTTTCTTTATGAACCACAGGAGCCACTGAAAGTCTTACACCAGAAGAGTAACATTACCAGAGGTGATTTAGACTAAGAATTTCTGGGTTGTTCCAGATGAAGTTGAGTAAAGAAACCTAGGTTCAAGGAGAGCAATTGCACCTCAGCCTCCCAGCTTCAAAGGAGAACCAATAACAAACAGGGCTTGATTTTGAGATCAAAACATTTCATTTGAAGATCAAATGAAATCATTTACATAAAGGAACCTCATAAATATTTAAGCCCTAGAGGGGCTTTAGTTTGCATTTATTTATTTACTTTGTGGGAGTCACACATGCCACACCGTATATGTGGAGGTCAGAGAACAATTTGCAGGAGTTGGGTCTGTCTTTCCACTACGTGGAAGCCAGGGTTCAAATGCAGGTCGCAGGTCACCAGGCATATGGCAAGTACCTTTTACCTGCTGAGCTGGCTTATGGGCACTGCATTAGAATTTTAATTCATTGTTCATCAATACAGAATCAATACAATTTCTAGAGACAATGCAATCGCAGTTGACGATGACGACAATGGACAACACCAAATGCTTGTGGAAGGCTGAAAGGACACAGGCAGCACCACAGGGGTGAGAAACGGCATAACCAGACTGGGACATGACCCAGAAGCTGCTTACCATATGCTCTGTCAACTATTAGTTCCATTCCTTGGTACCTATCCAAAAGAGATGAGAAATGACCACAAAAAGTCTCCTCTGTAAATGTCCTCAACAGCCTTATGCAAACCATCAGCCATGATGTCCATAAACAAGCTAATATATAAACAAATCTCTCGTGCATCCGAGCAATGGAACATTGCTGAGAAATAAACATGAATCAACTACACTTATGTACTACAAGATGGATGAATTTCAAAATCAATATGCTGAGTAGAGATAGTGAAAAATATGTGCTGTATGATTTCAGTTATATGAAATTCTAGATGAGACAAAACTAAACAGGATGAGGGAAAGCGGAACAGCAGCGGCTTCTGGGGTGGGGATAGAGTGGGAAGTGCTTCCTCGGTGCCAGAAGTTAGCTTTGCCTTGATGAAGGGTTTATGCTTTTCTCTCATAATCGTTCACTCTGTTACTAGTGTTTGGGACCTGGACCGGGTATATTCAGGTTCTTAGTATCTTCTTCAAAGAACTGAAAGGTACACACAAAACTGTAAAAGTAGCAAAGCGGTAGAAGACGTTAGATACTCTGTCAAGAGAGACAGCGGGTTCCAAGAGTGACAAGACTCATGGCCCAATCATTGTTTAGCACCTTGTATGGGCTTCAAATAAAGGACAAGATTTTGTTGCTTAAGGGCGTGGGAGGATTTTTGTCTTGATCAATATATTAAGTTATAGACATCTTTTCTGATGCACATGTCCTTTCCATAATTCATCTGATTTTGATCACATGATGGTAAATGCGGGGTTCTCCCTAAAAATTCACTTTAATGATGCAGTTGGCCTTATTGCAAATGCACCCAAAGCTAGTTCAGGCTAGATTGACCTCCCTACTCTACACCAGAGCATAACTAGAGTATGACTGAATAGAATGTGTCTAAGTCCGATGGTTGTTAAGGAAAAGAGAAGCAACACTGAATTCTTCAGAGGGGGATGAGCGAGTGAACCAGTACAGATAGGGGTCCTGGGCTGCTAACAGGTTGGCAAGTGAGTTCCCTAAAGGAGTGTGTATGTGTCTGTGTGTGCCTGTGTGTATGCGTGTGTGTGTGTCTGTGTGTGTCTGTGTGTGTTATACGCAAATAAGAACTTCAGGCTATCATTGATTGCACTGTTAAAAGAGAGGTGTAGGTATATCCTAAGCCAAGTGAGGTCTCAAGTTGCTAAACTACTTCCTAGGCTTGCCTTCCTCAGCACTGTGATCTTAGGATCTGTGCTTTCCCCACTATGTGTATTGAACCTCATATTTTTTAAATGAATGATGAATATTAAAATGTTTCAATTTTCTGTTACTGGATAACAAATCACCACAGATTTGTCAGCTCAATATATCCTTTCATTATTTTGTGGTTCTGTGGATAAGAAGTCCTAGCTCAACTGAGATTTCTGTCCAGTGCCTTGGCTAAAATCAAGGTCAGGTCCTTGAACTATGAGCTTTATTCAACCTCCACCTGAGAACGAGAGAGAGGGGTGGGGGGGGTAGGGAGAGAGAGAGAAAGAAAGAAAGAAAGAATATTGTACATGTGTGGATATGCATGTATTGCAAGAATTCCTTCTCTGGGGAGAAGTAAAAAAAAAGTCCACCTTGTTTTTGTAAAGTCCCGACCAGAAAACCAAAGGTTCTACAGGGTTCACCCTGGGCAATGAACAAGTTTATTGGGCTCAGTTACAGAGAAGTGAGGGATTACTGGCAGGGCTGCACAGCGCCCACACTGGAAAGTCTTCATTCAGTGTAGATTATGACTTTCTTATAGCCACAGAGATGAAGCCATCTTCTGTCAACTTTCCCCAGGCAATATATGTTAACTCCTTCCTGCACCTCAAGGCCACGTGTAAAAATGACCACGAGGAAGCGACTGGAGTTTCTGGTGAAGATCCAATGACTCTCCCCACCCCTTCCTTCTATGATAGAATGTCAACTTGGAAGATGACATTCTACAACAGTGTGTGTGTGTGTATGTGTGTGTGTGCGTGTGTGCATGCGTGCAAGAGTGTGCGTGTGTGTGTGTGTGTGCAGCAGTGGCAACAACAACTGGCTGTCTGCCACAGCCATATTGAGTATGAAGCATTTTTACATATTTGCAATTTAGTTTTATTTACATATACTTAATAGAAACACTCCGTGTATAAAAATAAACACTGTAGTGTATTAATAGCCATGCAGAGACACAATGTTCTCTCACACTGTATGTATCACAGTCTAGTATTATGGGATGCCTCTGTAGTGTATGTGTATAGTAATTTATAAGATAAAGCAGCCAATATGCTTTATACCCAGCTTGTTAGTGAGAACTAGATGCCAGGCCAGGGGGCAGAAAGACTGAAATGCCCTCTCAGGTCCTAGGGCAGATTCCACCTCCAGCTTTGACACTGACCAACTGTTGTTCTAAGCAAATTGCTTCTCCTTCCTGGACCTTAGTGTCTTCCTTGAGTAAATCATACGGTCAACTTTTCATGACCCCTGACTTTCCTTCTAGTTCTGAAAGTCCATGAATTCAAAAAGACTACACATACCAGGAGTGGCTCAGTCTCCACTGGAAGGAGGAAGGAGTAGGGGAGGAGAATGTGAAGAACAGGGTGCTGAGTGGGTGGAAAGGGAACGAAGGGAGGGAAAGTGATGTTTTTCTCGTTGTTGCTACTGTTATTACCAAATACTTGAGATAATCAGCTTAAAGGAAGAAAGACCTAGTTTGTTTCATGGTTTCAGCCCATAGTTGGCTAGCTCCATGAAATTTAGACCAGTATTAGGACATAAACAGCTTATCAGAAGGGTGTGGCCAAGGGAAAACTGTTCCCCTCATAGCAGCAAGACACAAGACCTGCGGGACAAGTACACCCTTCAGAGAGACTCCCCAGCAACCCTCTTCCTCCAGTTAGACCTCAGCCTTTCAGCTTCTACTACCTCCAAGCAGTCCATTCAATGACGAATTCATCAAAGGCCAGACCACTGATTAGGTCAGAGCCCTCACAATTGCTCCCCAAAGCCCATCTACTGGCCACCAAGCCTTTAAACATCAGCCCATGAGGAACATTCCAGACTAAAGTATAATATTCTTCCCTTGGCCCCCAAAGGCCCATGACCATCTCACAGTGTAAAGTGTATTTACCATGTCCCCAAAGGTTCCCAGTCTTAATAGCCCCAGGATTTCTCAGAAGGCTAAGTCTAAACTCTTCAATGACTCAAGGCAGCAGTGGCTGTTAACACCTATAAAATAAAAAAGGAAGTCATGGACCTCTAACGTACAGTGATAAGGCCCTCCCCCTTCCCAAAGAGAGGAATAGGAACATAGAAAGAGGAATGAGGCCAGCACCCAGTCAGACAAACATTATACCATGTAGCTCCATATCTGGGTATCAAGGTCATATCTTGAGCATACCCAGGATCTGGGGCATGGTATAAGCTCCCATAAGCTTGGAAAATCCCATCCCTGTCGTATTTCTGGCTGTGGTTTACATTGTTACCATCTACGGATCTTGACCAGGTCCATTTCTTTTGTCGGTTAAAGAATTAAAAGGCAGGAAAGAAATTCTCCATCACAACAGGTAGCCACAGGGAAATTCTCAAGCCAGCTCTAACCTAATCAGTGGACTGACCCAGGATAAATTCATCACTGAAGGGACTGTTGGGAGGTAGGAAAAACTGGAAGGTTAAGGCCGATTAAAGGAAGCGGGTAGCTGGCAGTGAAGGGTGTTAGCATACAGGCCGTCAAGAAAGGGTGAGGATTTGTACACACACAGCAAGCACACAGAAAAAAGACCCTCTGCAAAGCAGAGGAGGACTGGGGAAGCTGAAGCGTGGCTTCTCCTTGAGGACTGGGATAGTTTAAAGTCCCTTACCTAACATAGGGTTGTTCAGTTGGAAGAAAGAAGGAATGGCTGATTGGCCTGCAGGTGTTGTGTAAACATGTCCTGATGCAGTCTGTTCGAGCCAGGAGTCAGCCCTACTGACAGGAGAAAATGTCCATAAGGCATTAAAAAAAAAAACTGTCAGGTGTATGTCTCAAGCCATGAGAGTGAGAGAGAAGCCAGCCATGTTGGAAGTTCGCCATCTTTATGACCTAGCCATGGCCTCTCTCCCTCTCTGTATGCCCCAGGTAGTGAGTCAACTCCTGGCTCCTCAGTGTGACCTCTCAGAAGCCCTATTGACTTCCTAAAACTCTCCTGGTCAGATGTCCCCCAGTCTTGGTATCTCCAACCTCCTGAGGGCTCCAAGACCTCCATATCCTATTCTCTCAACTCCGTCCTCTCAGGGACTACCCACAGGGTCTCTGACCCTCCCATACTGTCTAGCTTCCCAAGCCTTCTTTTGAAATCTGGGTGGAAACCTCTGGGACCCACAACTCACATCCTGCATGCCTCTAAAACCAGTGTCCTATAGCTAACACCAGATTCTGCCGCTGGCTCCAGCAGCAGCCACAATGGATTGTCGTACACCTGCAGCTGCCTCTGGGTGCTTAATGATTGGATGTAGGGAAGGACTTTCATAGGTTCCCTGTGGCTTCTCAAAGCAAGGACTTTCAAATATCCTTGAGCTTGTAGTGGGTGAAGTCTGGCGTGTGTGTGTGTGTGTGTGTGTGTGTGTGTGTGTGTGTGTGTGTATCCAGGTCTCTCACTGGGCAGAAACTCTCAAAGTAGGCTAGGCTAGATCTGTCTATCTCTACCTTGCCAGTGCTGGGATTACAAGCACACACCATCATGGCCTTTTTTAATTTATTTATATTTTTAATTTGGGTTCTGTAGATTGAACTGAATTTCTCACTCTTGAGTGGCAGGTGCTCCCCTGACTGAGCCATCTCCCCTGTCCAGTGGCCTCTTTAATAGTGCTAATCTCTGCAGCAACCCTGCTGTTCTTGGCCCCAGCTTTCCCTGCACTTATTTCCTGACACATGAGACTTCACATTCAAAGCATAATAGGAGAGGGGGGTGAAGGAAAGGAGGAGAGAGATGGGAAGGAGAAAGGGAGGTAGAAGAGAGGGAAAAGGATAGGGAAGAGGAAAAAAAGTGGGAACAAAGAGGAAGGAGTGGGACGATGGGAGAAGAAAGGAGGAAAGAAAGAGGAGGATGAGGAGGAGGGCAGGGAATGGGGGAGGGAACGCAGGCAGATAACCTGCAGAGGAGACTCCTTCCGGAAGCACCGGAGTGTCTTCCATTAGTAAGTCTAGACTGATGAAGAAGCTGTGCTTCGTACCCCTGTGCAGACTCCTTGCTCTCAACTGAATTTTGCTTGCAAGTGAAGACAACTAAGTATCTGTGGAAGCTGGAAAGTCCTTCAAGTCTGTGTCCATTTTCACAAAAGAAGTGCCCAGATCTCTGTTTTAATCTCTCTTGGAGTGCTATGTTGGGATGGCATCTCTCACAGTCTGTTACATAAGAGATCAGTTCTCTGGACCAAAGTTTCTTCCCCAGGTCCCTTCCTTGCCACAGCTGTCCTGAGCCTGATGGAGCAAGCCTTTCCTGCTATGCCCTCCCACCCTCAAGCTATGGCTACAGTTAGCCTCCTCCCAAGAAGGCATCTCAGGCATCATCAGAGGATAGGACTCTCTGTAGCTAACCTGCCTACTTCAGCACCTCGGCATGGCCCTTCTTTATTGTAAGGTTACTTCTACCATGGCCTCCTGAGAGTCTCACGTCAAAAGCTGAGGGCCACAGAGACTTTGTGAGCTCATACAAGATCCTGAGGCCGAGTCAAAGACCTTCCTCCCTGGCTTGACCCCACCAGCCAAATGTGCACAGGGCTATTTGGTAATAATGCCAGGCTAAAATAAATCTCACATTCTATCAATCTCACCAGTAGGAGAGAGTGGGTGACCCCAGAGGAGGAGCCAGTTGCTATGGGTGATAAGAACCAATGCTATGCTGACAGGATGCAGAAAGTGCTGGGAGATGCTGGTGAGATACCCTTTCAATAAGGCATGCTGAGCAAGTGGAAAAGAAGGGGACAGATACCTGGAAGGACAACCTTAAGGAAGAAAAGTTTATTTTGGTCATGTTTCAGCAGCTTCAGTCCTCCGTTGGCTCTGTTGTTGACTGGTAGGGAAGACCATCATGATATGAGCTGTAGCAGAATGAAGCTGTTCACTTCATGGCCACCAGAGGCAGACAGAAAGAGTGTCCTTGAAGTCAGGAAGAGGCTTCCTTCCTCTTCCCCTTTGGTTCCTTCTGAACCTCCAGCAATGGGATGGTGCCACTCACAGTTAAAGCAAATCCTCCCAGCCCTTCCTTGGTTAGTCATCACTAGACACCCTCTCATCAATACATTGAGATGTGTGTTTTCCTAGCATCCCAGCCATCTCAAGTTAGTCACTTTGACAGTCGAGATTATCCATCACAGAGCAAGTAGAGTTAGGGAGGTGGAGGGACAGCTTGGTTTGTTCTAAAGGGTGCGGACTTGAACCTTTTCTGGATCCTAGGATGGAATATGATGGAACGGAGGCAGTTTGCTCTGACAGAGACCATGCAGAGGGTTTTAATGGGCATATGGACTATCCTGGGCTCTGCCAGTCAGAGGAAGGAAAGGAGAGCCCTTCACTGCCACTAAGAAAGGAGACACAGACCTTGCTTAGTGAGGAGAGGGCAGGAGGACAGAGCAATGGGTAGAGGTGACAGAGGAAAGGCAAAGAGATGGCTCTGGGGTGATGGTGGGATGAAGCAAGAGGAAGAATCTGAGGAATGTGAGGGATATAGACCTAGACCTCATTTATCCCTGAGAACTCGAACCTTTCCCTTCCAAGGCCCTTCCCTTCCCTTCCTCTGACCTTGGCTGTATCCGGATAAGCGCCTTCCTCTGACATGCTGGAGTTTTGTTCACCAAGCCTCTCTGCACACTGTGTCTCTTCCACAGCTGTGATGCACTCTAATGGCCTTGTTATATCAGGGAGAGGTCCAGACCCAGAACACAGGGGACCGAGGTCTCTCTTCGGGGGGGTGACTTCTAACCTCCATTCCTGCTCTGCCACCCTGTTCATCTGTGCGTCACGTGTTAATTTAGGAATCTGATGAGATACCTCCTCTCCTCCTTTGAGACTCTCTTTGCTCTGGTGCCACTTCCCCTCATTATCGATTACTGCCAACATAAGTGTCCAGCCAGGGCTGCCCTAAAGTGGTACCCAAGGAACTAGGTTTGAAGTCAAAAGCCTCAGCTCCAACTTGGTGGTGTGTCACCTAGGAAGTCTTCCCTGATCATGCCCTCATTGCTGGTCCCCTCCTTCTTAGCATACACTAAGGTCCCGTGACTCACCACCTGACACCTCTGTGTCCTGTGCAGTGTCTTCAGGTATCACCCAAATAAACAATGAGATGTATGTGCCTACTTGTCCTCTGTATATCCCACAAGCCCTGAGGCATGCATCTGTAGTGACCCTTGCATGCAGCAAGTGTCCACTGAGCACTCTTTAGGCATACAGTGTATCCATCTCCATCACCACACTACTAGAAGCTCAGGTGCTGAAAGAAGACCCCTGGAGCCCACCAAGGCAACTCAGCTGAATCCCAGAAGTAGCCTAAGAAGAAGCGTGAAGTTAAGGAAAGGGGTGAGGGTATGTTTCAAAATGCTTATCTACCTAGAAAACGTCCCAGGAGGAGAGTGTGTGTGTATGTGTGTGTCTGTCTTTCTGTCTGTGTATGTATGTGTGTATATATAATATATAGGGAGAAACAGAGATAGGCAGAGAGAGACAGAGAAAGAGAGAGAGAGAAAGAGAGAGACAGAAAGATAACATAACCAAGAGAGCCAGGCTAATAAAGAAGTCAGAAACTTATAGGCAATGGGGTGTGTAGGCCCTAGAGACAGGGGCAGCTTCTTACCTGCCATGCACCTCTGTCCACAGCTACAGGACACTGGCCACGGAACATGAGGCGCTCATGCAGAAGTACCTGCACCTGCTGCAGATAGTAGAGACAGAGAAGACGGTGGCCAAGCAGCTGCGACAGCAGATCGAGGACGGCCAGATCGAAATCGAGCGACTGAAGGCAGAGGTGACTGCAAGCCAGGGGTCCCCAGGCCAGGTCAAAACCCAGACTCCTCCCACCTCTGTGTTTACTGAGTACCACCTGAAGTGTGTCCCCTACTTCTCTGCTCCTGAGTTGCTTTATATAATGCAGGGTCTTTTCTATGACCAAACCAGGTGATAAGAATGAGTGAAATATTTAATAGATAAGTTATTAAGGACACATTAAATGTCGCCATTGTCAGGCCCAGACTCTGGAGTACAATATCACCTGTAGTCATTACTGCAAACTCTTTCTGTGTACCTTCACCAGATACACAAGTAACAAATGATAAATCACAGGCTTTTTGGTGTGTGCCCCTGATGACGAGACCAAGGTTTTCTTGTGTGTGGCCTCATTGGGCAGAAGTCCTGCAAACACCTCCTGGAGCCTAGCCACTCACTGGTTACCAAGGCCCTGAGTGACCCCACAACTCCCCAAAGGGAGCCTGCCTTTAGGTACCATGCCAGGAGATGCTGTTGACTCCTGGAACCACAAGTTCTCAGGCATCCTCCCGTAGCCCATGCGGCACTCTAGATGCCAGGATGTGGAGAAGAGACATGCAAGAACCCACCTAAGGAGGCAGGGCGCAATGAGAGGTGGGGATTCATGTGGTCCAGACCTGTCATCCCCAGGCTGTGCTCCCTGATCCCATCAGGCGCCACTCAAAAATCTGTGATCCCAACAGGAAAGAATGAAAAACATGGAGATGTCAACCTCAGAGCTAGAAGCTCCGGGTGCAGGGTTATCTGTGTACAGAACTCCTTTCCACACCTATAGCTGTAGCCTGGAACCTCCCCACCCTGTCTAGAAAGTCCAGAGACTCGGAGTCACCAACCCTATCTCATCCAGCGACAGCAAAGCTCTAAACCAGCAGTAATATCAACTTACAACTTTATGTTTAACTGGAGTTCCACATTTGACCCATCTTTAGTCTTGCAAGCTTCAGACCCATTTCCTTCATCGGCCCCCATTGCCATCCCAGTAGAATAAGCCGCGAGGAACCAGGCTAAGAGAGCTCAGGCCAGTTGTCCAAATCCACATAGATGCGAAATGACAGACCTAGAACTGGAACGTGGGCTCCCATCCACCTGCTAGTCTTTCTACTCTATACAATCCCTCAGACAGTCTTCCAGAGGCTAGCCCAAAACTGTCCTCTTCCTAGCACTAGTGGCTGATTCTGGGCTCCATCCTACTCTGGAAAGAATTCCTGAGGTGTATGATAGCACAACACAGCTTCCTGAATCCAAATAGAACTCCCCCTTCCCAACACAAACACACAATGAGACCAGGGAAGGACTGTGGCCCCACCCAGCATCCCAGAGCACTGAACTGTCCCAGCCCCTAGCCTTTGCACATGCGATTGCTCCTTTGTGGCATGCCTTTCTCATGCCCATGCTCCCCACCTAGCCAAATCCTGCCAAGGACTGCCACCTCCTGATGGAGCTCCTGCTCCCCTTACGCTGTAGACCCTAGCTCACAAGCCTTTCTGAAGCTCGGCACAAAGTTCCCTGCATGTCCTTGATTTCAGCAGCCTGGTGGGAACTCCGTAAGGGCTGGGCAGCCTCTGCTGCTACTCAGTCCCTCTTGCTTGGCATGATAGCATGTGCAGGCTAGGTGAGTGAGTGAGTGCTGGCTCTGGAAGACTCTGGGAGTGTGGAGATGTCTGCCTTTCTAGTCTGCTGTGTAAAGAGTGTGAACAGGGCCACAGCGATGCTGTGTGAGCCCTGGTCCTGACAAGGTATTTAAAAGCCAGAGAATATTAAGCTCAGTTTGTTGTTGGCCTTGAATATGTTTATTAGTTTGTAAGCCCAAGAAGGCACAGGTGCAGAGGGCAGAGCCCCCTGGGGGGCCAGGAGCAGGCCAGTCAGAAGCCTGGGTTGGGGTGTGGAGGTATGTGTGGGTGAGGGTGTGTGGGTGTGTGTAATAGCAGGAAAGGCTTATTTGACAGGAATTCGGAGCAATGTTTCCCCTCAAATGCCTGCCCTTCATAGTGGATAGAAATCACTGTACTGGCCATGCCTTATTGGACATTCGTTTTACACAACTCTTCACTGTGTAGCCTCGGCTGGTGTCTTAGGGTTTCTATGACTGTGAAGAGACACTATGACCACGGCAACTCTTATAAAGGAAGAATTGAACTGGGGCTGACTTACAGTTTCAGAGCTTTCGTCCACTGTCATCATGGCAAGAAGTATGGTACTTGCAGGCAGACATGGTGCAAGAGAAGGAGCTGGGAGTTCTACATCTTGATCTGCAGGCAGCAGAAGGAGACTGTGTCCTACTTTGGACGTAGTTTGAACTAGGAGACCTCAAAGTCCACCCCTACAGTGACATCCTTCCTCCAACAAGGCCACACCTACTCCAACAAGGCCACACCTCCTAATAGTGCTGCTCCCTATGGGTTAAGCATTCAAACACATGAGTCTGGGGGGGACAGACCCATTCAAACCTCCACAGCTGGCCTCAGGAACCTCTTGATTCAGCTCCCCAGGTGATAGTACACACCTGTAATCCTAGATGCACCCTGCCCGCCACAGAGCCCAACACCGAGACACCGTTGAGATTTTCAGATGGGGTGGGCATAAAGAAGATATACAGGCTTGGAAGGGACCAGAGGAAAGCAAGAGGGAGAAAACTGAGTTTCCACAGGCCATAGCCTAAGAATGCTACAACAATCCAAGTTCCCAACGTTCCTGAGCTGTGCGCCCAGCCTGATCCTTAATAAAGACTCTAGGCTCAGGGGATAAAACCTTAGCTTATGAGTTCAATCCCCAGGTCACATGGTGGAGGAAAGAATGACTGGTGGAAGCTTTCAGAGGCATGCGTGCCTGCATGCACACAAACACCACATACACAGATAACTAAAATGAACAGACAAAAGAGTTTTAAAGACTCTAAGACTGTTAGAGCTATCTGAGCACGAGGCAGTACAGCACAGTGTGAGGCCTGGTTGTACCTATTTTCTGTCCTGGTCCCCACTGGTTGAATTGAATGTCCTATAGAAGACCTATCAGAAGCGCACTGCAAGTTCTAATTGCTTTTTAATTTTTTGTTTATATTTATTTTATTGTATGTGCATTAGTGTTGCCTGCATGTTTGTCTGTAAACTATGTGTGTTCCTGGTATCCAAGGAGGTCAAAGGAGGGCATCAGACTCCTGACTCTGAAGGTTCAGAGAGTAATAAGTCACCCTGTGGATGCTGGAAACTGAATCCAGATCCCCTGAAAGAGTAGCTAGCCCTCTTGACCACTAAGCCAACTCTCCATCCCCCATCATCAGTTTTAAATGCAGACTAGCCCCCCAACAAACACCATCACCACCATCCTCCATGCAAATATAAAAAGCTGGTGAAGAAAGCCAGATAACATGAAGATAAAGACCTGCAGGCCAAGAGGGGTGTGTTGACCCAGCAGCAGAAGCCTGTGAGCTCCAAGAGCTCTATGCTTGTGTTATGTTTGTGTGCCTCGTGTATGTGTGTGCGTGTGTATGTCTGTGTGTGTGTGTGCGTGTGTGTGAAAATGTACCATAAACCTTTGAGACTAGAGGACAAAATATTGACCTTTTATTTCAACATGTAAATGTTCTAAACTTAAGGATTAAGGAGAAAATATAAGAAAGTATTTCAGAGGATGAAAAAAAAAAGAGTGAACAGGCAAACAGGTTTCTCCACTGAACATTCCAGTTAGATGTTTTCAGACACTCTTCAAGTGAAGGCCAGCCAGAGTAATTTTAGCAGCCTAGGAGTCAAGAGCTTGCAACTGCTCACTCCATTTTCAAAGGCTTCAATGGTTCATTTTTGAGAGCCATTCATCCTGAGGTTCAGCAAGTGGCCTTGAGGGCACACGGCCTCACGTTCTGAGGTGGGTGCAGCCTGCCGGCAGCTGTGTTTAGAAAATTCCCTGAGCTTCTGCCTTTAGATGTGCTGGGCTCGGTGATTGCTGCAGCTTCCTGTGGTTGGGGGTTTGGAGGTCACTGTTGCTCTGATCAGTTTTTAATACACTTATTTTTCCAGCTAACAAGGGCCCGTTGCATGCTGGGTCCTGTGCTAGGTACCAGGAGCTGTAATGAATGAGACCACTCTAGCTATTCCACAGAACTCTCAGCAAAGCAGGGAGCGAAAACGGTTGGCTTTTCTTCAATTGAAAGTTCTTTCTTTTTAATATGTGAACGCCAGTACAAAATGATAGCTGGCCTGTCCTCTGGGACGGTTTCAGACACATTTATGACATGCAGCTCCTGGGCACCAGGATCCTCTATGATCCTCTATGATCCCCAAATAAGACAAATGGAGGTTATTTTAGATATTCTAGAGGCTACCTTAGCTCTCAGGGCAAGTAGTTAAGCTCCAAAGAGGACTTTGATACCAAGAAGTACTTCAGAGTAACCCAGAGAGGAGAGCAACCAACAGAGCCGAACTCTGAACCACCAGCTCTGATCTGATTTATCGCCCCACCTGTTTTTGCTGAACAGACAAAGGACAGCCCATTGTCTGTAAGTGGATGAGTGTTGCCTACCACAGAGATCTGTGTACATACATGTTCATTGCTGCTCTATTCACAAGAGCTAGGACCTGAAAGCAGGTGGGTGTGTAAGGAAAAGGTGCATAGCACACATGGAAATTTAATCAGCCATAAAGAGGGGAAGATGAGATTTTAAGGAATTGGAAGGAATATGGGTGATGGATACAAAAAGCAGAGAGGGGACTGTCTGGGAGAAGGAAGAGAAACAGCCTGAAGGGGTGGAGAATCATGGAAGGACAGGAGGAAGGGGATATATGAAAAGTATGGATGATAATATGTGTGAAAAAAAATTCTGACACAGGCTACAAAATAAATGAACCCTGAGGGAGCAATGTTAAACAAAATACCACGTAACTCCACATGAGCTGCCTGGTGTCAAAGTCACAGCCGTGGAAAGCAGCACAGTGGCTGCCAGCAGCTGGAGCAGGAGGGACTTACTGTGCAATGGGCACGGGGTTTCCACCTGAAGACCCCAGGGGGGTGGTTGCATGCTACAAACAGACTGGGTGCCTCCCAACAATGATTCACTGGGGAGGGCAGTGAGATGGCGTAGCAGGTAAAGGCACTTGCCTCCAAGTCTGGCGATGTGAGTTCCATCCTGGAACCCACGTGGTGGGAGGAGAGACTGGACCCTGAAAGTTGTCCTCTGATCTACACATTTGTGTGTGTGTGTGTATACATAAACAAACTCTTGTTTAAAAACAATTAATGGCTCAGTCAGTAAAGTTCTTGCCATTCAAGCACAGGGACCTGAGTTCAGATCTGTAGAACCCAAGTAAAAAGTTAAGCATGGTGAGACATACCTGTAATCCCAGCCTTAGGTGAAGATGGATGAAATTCATGGGCAACCCATCCTAACTAAATTTATGAGCTTCACTTTCAATGAGAGACCCTGTTTCAAAAATTAAAGGTGGAGAGCAACCAAGGAAAGACCTCAGGCCTCCATTTTTAGGAACATACAAGTGCACATCCTCCTGCACACACATGCACATACCACACACATATTCTATGTCATACATGGAAACCAAAGATTCACATGGTAATGTTTATCTTCCTATATATCTTACCACAGTAAAAATAAAAGGAACCTGTGGTTTACAAAACACAGAAGAGAAACACAGATCCAGCTATAGCCAACACTTCACCCCTAGAAGAAGCTTGTCCACATTCCGATGGCCCCCACGGTATCCCAGGTAAACTTGTTCCAGTGTGGCATTCACTGCTGTCTAGGCATCTGGCACCTGTGTGGTTCACTGACGAAACACTAGGGACGGGAGTCTCAGCACACAACACCGTCGTCTCTTGTGGCAGAGGAAGCAGGCTTCAGGTGCTGCCGCTGCCTGCTGGTCAGTGTCCCCTGCCCACTACTGACCTGTGATTCTGTTGCAGATTGCATCCCTGCTCAAGAACAAAGAACGCATCCAGTCCACCCAGATTGTCACCCCCAATGACGAGGACAGTGACATCAAGAAAATTAAGAAGGTCTGTACCGTCCCTGGCTGACAGTGCCCACTTGCCATCCCACGTGTCCTTATGGCATGCCACTCACCCTGTCACCTCAGTTCCAGAGATGGACCCAGAAGCCACTTGCCTCTTTTGACACCTGCCATACTTTCTGAGTGTCCCTGTGAGTGAAGGTGATCTAGCCCCATTTTATAGAGACAAGAAAAAGGAAGGAGATGGGGCCAGGACCAACGTCTAGGAGGTTCCCTCTAAGAGTTTTCCTCCAAGTACTGTGCAGCCTCACCAAGACACCTGGGGCATCTTTCCCTCATCACTTTTCTGCTTGTCCCTTCTTCAGTCCTTCACACACACACACACACACACACACACACCTCACAACTACACACTCCCCAGCAGGGCTCAGAAGCGAGCTGGCCTTCATAAGACCCCACATCTAGCCTCTATTTCAGCTCTAACAGAGTTCCCAAGGGAAGAGATAATTTACAACATGCCAGGGAACTGCCCAGTAGCCCGGATAGTAATAATACCATAGACCACCCTATCGTGCCACAACACAGGGAAGAGGGCTGGCTATGTTTTCATCGTACCAGACTCAAGACAAGAAAAATGGTTCACCCTAAGAACAGCAAATGAAAAAAGAGGATCTTCTTTGTAAGGTTTTCAGGAAGGACACCATGACACGCAGACCAGAAACTGAAAATATATCCCACAGGCCAAGTCCAGCCCTCCCCAATGCATATGGCTTTCAGCCATGTATATTTTCCCGTTTATATTTGTTGCTAATACTTTAAGAGCTAAACACTTCATGTGGAAATCTGGATATCTAGTTTCTCAAAATTAGAAATTGCAGCATTCATTAGCCACTTTCTGCGTGCCAGATGCTATTCTGGGAACCTGAGGCAGGTTAAGTGGATCTTCAGGAAAAGCCTCTGAGATTTGATCATCATCCCCGTCTCATATCTGGGGAAGCTGAGACACAGAGAGGCCAGGTAACCTGTCAAAGCTGACACCGCTAAATATTTGCAGGGAGACATTTAAGCCCTGACACCAGTTCTCAAGCCCATGCACTCAGCTGCATGACCATGTGGCCTCCTGGAGAAGCAAGAGGTCTAACAGCCTGAACGACATCCTGGACCAAGGCAGGGACAGCTGGCTCTGCTATGGTCCCTGAACGTGTCAATGCACCCCTCAACTCAGGGCAGCCCTTTCTGCTTGCAGCATTTGATAGGGGCTGGCTCAAATCCACCCCCATATCTGTTTCTTGGTGATTTAAAGCCCTCCCTTTTCTACAAAGACCCCCTTGTCCTTAGAGGTGAATCTGCACTGCAGGCTTGTTTGCTGTCCATGGCCAGAGTCCTTCAGTAAAGTAAAGTATGCTGGCCCAGTCTCTGTGTCCCTCCCTGAGCCGATTGTGAGCTTGTGCACAACCCAGAAGCCCCAAGAGTGCAAGAAGTAGATGACCCTGGATTAGAAACCTGTGCAGTTGAGGAAACTCTGTGTGTGTGTGTGTGTGTGTGTGTGTACCTGTGCATCTATGTGTGTATTTGTGTATTAGGGTTTCTGCTGCTATGTTGAATCACCATGACCAAAGCATCTGCAGGGGAAACGGCATATTTTGCTTCCATATCATAATCCACTGAGGGAAGGAAGCAAAGGAAGGAACAGAAACAGGGAAGCAAACTGGAGGCAGAAGCTGATTCAGAGGCCATAAAGGGGTACTGCTTACTGGCTTGCTCCCCATGGTTGCTCAGACTGCTTCCCTATAGCACCTAGAACCACTAGCCCAGAGGTGGTACCACCCACAGTGGGCTGGGCCCTCCCACATCAATCACTAATTAAGAAAATGTCTTACAGTCTAATCTTATGGAGTCACTTTCTCATTTGAGGCCCTCCTCTCTGATGACTCTAGCTGCATTCAGATGACATAAAACTAGACAGCACCTGTGTGTATGTCTATTTGTATCTGGGTCTTCACATGCGTATGCTTGTATGAGTATGCCGGTGTACATCTGTGTGTCTTTATGTGTCTATGTGTATCTGTCATGTAAATGTATACATGTCTGTGTGTATATGTCTGTGTATGCATGTGGCTATGTGTATATGTCTGTGTGTATGTGTGTGTATATATCTGCATGTATCTGTGTGTGTTTCTCTGTTTCTGTGTGTATGTGTGTTGTATGTATAGTATGTATGTTTATGTGTGTCTGTGTTCTCTGTATGTATTTCTGTGTGTGTGTCCAGGCACATGCGTGAGTGAAGACCCTTTCCCAAGCTCCTGTCACTTGTCAGAGGCCACTTCTCTCAGTCAACTTCAAGGCCACTGAGCAAGTGCCCAACTCATTTCCCTGCTGATTCGGGAGAGGCTCCAGGCTGGCACTTGGGCTCCGAAGCCACGGAAGAGCTGGAGATGAGCAGATTTGCCATGTTCTGTTCAATTTGATAATTGCCCTCTCCAGACAAACTTTAATTGAAACCTCTGAGCTCTCAGAAGAGTCATTAGACGAGACGCAGCCATGCCAAGCACAGCCTAGCAGCCCTTCTCCCCTCGCTAGTCCGCTTTCCTCCGTTCTGCTCTTCTAAAGCAATCAGGGAACTTGTTCAAATGCAGAAGCCTGGAGCAGGCCCTAGAATCCACACTTCTAAGCCATCTAATCCATACTGTGGTGATGCTCCCTGACCCTATTTCACAGGTAGAAAAGCTGTCTCAGAGGGCCCAAAGAGCGCGTTCAGCATCTCACAGGCAGCAGAGCCTGCTCTGCATCTCAGCTGCGCTTCCCTATGCTCCCAGCAGCAGGGATGACTAACCGGTACTCCCTGCCCTTGAGGTACACACAGCTCACAAAACCAAGAGTAACTGATACTAACATAAACCTCCCCCACTGGTCTTACCAGGTACAGAGCTTCCTTCGGGGCTGGCTGTGCCGGCGGAAGTGGAAGACCGTTATCCAGGACTACATCCGGTCTCCCCACGCCGACAGCATGCGCAAGAGGAACCAGGTGGTGTTCAGTATGCTGGAAGCCGAGGCCGAGTACGTGCAGCAACTGCACATCCTTGTCAATAATTTCCTGCGCCCACTACGCATGGCGGCCAGCTCCAAGAAGCCTCCCATCACACACGATGATGTCAGCAGCATCTTCCTGAACAGGTAAGCAGGACGGACAGCAAAGGTGGAGAGGAGGCCCGGAAGAATTGGTCAACAGATACTGAGCTGACTCCTGACACAAACACACATCTGTTTCCCCCCAAGGACAGCTGAGGAAACTGAGGCCCAGAGCGGAAGGAAATAATTTGAGGTCATATGGTCAGCCAGTTTCAGGATGTGAGATGGGTATACAAACTGAGGCCCACATAGTCTAGAACTGAAGCATTTTGACACTGGTAAGACAGCTACTAATGACGGTTTTGAGGAGGTTATTACTGATATCTGATGGACAAAGGGCATGGATACTTCCTAACATGCTCAGAAACTATTCCACCCAAAGCACCAATCCCACCACTGTTGAGAAACTCCGTTTTCAATACTTAAGAGTTATAAAATTGCTATAATGAAATACCTGAAGCTGAATACTCTATTAAAAATGGCTAGAAATACAGCTCAGATGGAGCGCATTTGCCTAGCATGTGGGAGATCTTCAGTTAAGGCCCCAACACTGAAGAAAAGAAAGGAATGAAGGAATGAAGGCAGGAAAAGAAAAGATAGCTTATTTGCACTTATGTTTTGGAAGTTTAGGAACTTAGCAGCAACTTTGACTTCTGGGAGCTCTTGTATCAGAGCCTTGCTGGACAGAAGCCCCTAAAAGAGAGGAAGCAAGAGAGGAAGGAGGGGTCCCCCCCCCCACTCGTACAGCAAGCCCACTCTTCCCAGAACCAACCCACTCCTATGCTGTGAAACAACGATTTTGTATTTTGTAAAGATTTGTCACTTATACTTTAATAAAATGCTGTTGGCCAGTAGCCAGGCAGGAATTATAGGTGGGGCAACAAGGCAGGAAGTAGGGGCAGGGTGATGAGAACAGGAGAATTCTGGGAAGAGGGAAAGCTCAGTCTGCAGTTGTCACCCAGACCAAGAGGAAGCAAAATGAGAATGCCTCGCTGATAGAAGGTACAAACCACGTGGCTAACACAGACAAGAATTATGGGTTAAGATGTAAGATATAAGAGTTAACAAGAAGACTGAGCTAGTAGGCCAACCAGTTTATACTTAATGTAGACCTCTGTGTGCTTCTTTGGGACTGAACGGCTGCAGGACCAGGCGTGACAGAAACCTCTATCAACACTCCTGCCTGTAAAATCCAGTCCAAAACCATTTCTAACCCCTTCCTAAGAGTGTCCCTGATCCAGTCAGTCCCACTAGGCCAACCCCTCAGAAATCCCACTTTCCTGTACCGTCAGAGAGTTTTGTCAGGAACAAACCATAGCTCAGATAAGGGTACCAAAGGTTCGATGAAGCATACTCTTTACCTTGGTGCCACCCCAGTGACCTGAAGACCAGGTTCAGACTTCAGTTCTCAACTGCCAGAGCTCTGCTGTGGACCCTGCACCCCTCACTTAATGGAAATAGTTTCTTTCCCACATGCAGGCTCTCGGCCCTTATGCAGGGTCTGCAGCCTTTCAGAAGACTAGCCACTTTTCATCAGCCTCGTCCCAGAACCAGTTTTTTTAGAAGACAATTTGAGTATACTTTCCTGTGGTGGGCAAGATTGTGTAAACTAGATAAAAGCAACAGAAAAGAAGACCCAGAACTAGACTGTTGCTCTGGGATGGTTGTCACTAGGAGTAAGGCCATTCGCTTGTGATGCTGTGGGTTCATGTAACTGTGTTTTCTTTCCAAATCTTTGTTCTGTCATGTTACTAACAGATCAACCCCTCATCTGGGTTCTCTGCATGGATTCTTGGGACACAGGTCAATTTCTCTATACCTGCCACTTCTGCCAAAGGAGTGTGGCAAGTTCTAAAGGCCTATGGGATACTATGAGGTGATGAGAGAGGCAGCAAGATGTGGGTCTGGTGCCCAGGCAGGAGAGTGGACTGAAGCGGCCAAGAGGCAGTGGGTGGAGAAGGACTGGTGCAATGGATGTCGATGGGACATTTGAGCTCCCGAGGGTGAGACAGAGAAACAGAGATGCGGGCAGAGGAAGGAAATGGCCTCTGGCCTCATGATACCTGTGAGGAGCTGAATCACTGAGCCCTTGTTGGGGACAAGGCAACAGTCGTAATTCTGCGATATTTGTATTTCGCTAACAGGTTAGGCCATGATTGCAATCTTTGGGTAACTGTTTAACTTTATCACTAAGAGAGAATTCTGCCTTTTTGCTTTTATTTATCTTTCCATGGTTTTATTGACAACTTCACTATGTAGCTCTGGGTGGCCTCAAACTTGAACTCCTTGAACTGACAGAAATCAGGCTGCCTCTGCCTGAAGTGCTTGGATTAAAGATATGGGTCACTTCTTAAACTTCAATAGAATTCTTTTAACCTGAAATTTTTGGCTGAATGCTCATACTATAGAGATGGTGGCCCACACCAGTAACCCAAGCATTCAAAACTGGTTGAGATACATCATCATGAGACCACAGCCAAGAGAGATAGAGATGGACATGACTTGTATAAAGCATTTAGCCAAGGATATCCCAAGTGCTCATCATAATAATATGCCCTGAAAGAAAGCAGCTTCATGTCTGTGTTAGGAACATTCCCATTGTAAAACCAGCTTTTCTTTTATATGAAAACCAAGGAAAGATATAACTAGAAAAGAAAACCACAGACCAGTGTCTCTCATGAATGTGGATGCAAAATATCAAATTGAACCCAGTAGTGTAGAAAAGGAATAATAGAACCTAAGTAAGATTCATTTGAGGATGGTAAAGTTCAATTGATGTTGAAAATTAATCAATATAACTTACAGTATTAGTTCACTATAACTGTCCCTCAGAAATCAAGAGGGACTGGTTCCAGGACTCCTGCAGACAGCAAAAACTGCAGATACCCAGCCCCTTATGTAAAATAATCTAGAATTTGCATATAACCCTCATATCCTCCTGTATATATTTTGTTTGGTTGTTTCATTTTGTTTTTCAAGACAGGGTTTCTCTGTAGCTTTGAAGCCTGTCCTGGAACTAGCTCTTGTAGACCAGGCTGACCTCGAACTCAGAGACCCACTTGCCTCCTGAGTGCTGGGATTAAAGACCTGCACCACCACCTCCAGCCCTCCTGTATATTTTTAATCATCACTAGATGACATATAATAACCGGGACCATGAGAAAGTTATGCAAATAGTTATTATGATATAATGTTTAGGAACAATGGCAAGAAAACCTTACATATTCACTACAGACACAATTTTTAAGCATGTATTTACTTTATGTGTCTGGGTGCTTTTTCTGCGTGTGTGTATGTGTGTCATGTATGTACAGTGGCAGAGAAGGTCAGAAGAGGTTATCAGATCCCCTAGAACTGGAATTACAAATGGTTGTACCACCATGTAGGTGCTCAAAACTGAGTCCGGATCCTCTGCAAGAGCAGCAGGCGCTCTTAACCACTAAGCCATCTTTCCAGCCCCTACAGACACAGTTTTATTTAAAGCATTTTTGATGTGTATGTGGGTGAATCTGTGGGTGTGGAGCCAAGAGGTATAGAGAGCCATGTGTGTATTAAGGGAAAAGACCCATGGTCCTACTGGTGTGCACAAATCTGCATCACTTGGTTTCTCTCTTCTCCTTACTTCTCCTTTCTCCATCAAGAGTTGGTGCCTGCCTCCTGCTCGCCCTCCTAGACGCATGGCCAGATACATACAGTACTGTCTTCTCTGTCGTAAGCTTGATGCTCCCTGTTCCCTGTGAGCCTATGAACAGCTGGATTGAAGACCAAACAAAACAAGCCGGGTGTAACAGTGCACACCTTTAGCACTCAAGAGGCAAAGGCAGGTTAATCTCTCTTAGTTGGGGTCCAAGACAGCCTGAGCTACCTAGTGAGATCCTATCTCAACAAAACAAAAAACAGTTGGAATTCTTTGCTAGTCCCCTAGCCTAACCCAACCCAGAGCGCTGCACAGTTGAGTGTTGTGGACAGGTCTGATGCTAAAGCACTGCTCTGTGGAATCTGCCTGACTCAGGCTCCTTGTGCCAGCCCTTTTGCTTTCTGACCCTCAGGGATTTCCCAGAAGGCTGGGTTAGGACTCAGGGCAGTTCTAGAAAGTGTTCAAAGGCACACAGCCAGGGACATGGGCTGGAATTTTAACCTAGGTCTGTCTGATGTTAAGGCTTGTGCTTTCCCTGGGCATCTTGTTAAATCACAGAGGAGCCTAAAACTAGGCTCCTCTCCTTAACTCCGCTCTCCTGATGAGTATAGATCACAGCACAGGGCTCCAAATATCCCCTCCATCTGAAGTCTCTCCCTCTAAGCGAGTCCCATCTCCCTCCTACTTTAAGTGTCTTGGGGACAGGCTCCAGAACCTTCCACCTCACCCATGGGGCAGAGGTCTGGGAACCACGTGTGAAGAGTGAGGCTACCTGCTTGTTTCCTGGATGGCATTTCTGCAAACAGTGATGCCCAGCAACCTTGCCTGTGAGAGGAAATGGACATCCCCATTAGAAACCTGATGTCACTTTGGTGATTTAATTTACTGGTGCTCATTTAAAGGGTCCTGGAGAAGAAAGAGACCACTCTCCAGGTTGGCAGCGTCGTGGAGGATGTTAATTGCATGCCATACCTCAGAAAGAGCCTCTCTTAAGCAGCTGCAGCAGGCTCTGAGTGGCCAGGATGGTCTGCCTACAGAGCTGAGCAGTTCTCTTCTAGTAAAATCCATGCCCGGCACTGAGTTCTGAAAGCCCCGGTAGTACTAAGAGCCCCCTCTGCTGGGGTGACAGAGGTGCGTATGTCCTGATGTGCACTCTGATGACTGACAGTGACTGCCTGAATTCCTGATTTGTGCCAATGAGGAAATCCATGGAAGAAATTGCCACAGCCCATCTGTCGTGTCTGAGCGATCTGGAGAGTGGACAGGAGTGGGCACCAAAGCTGCCATAAAATGCAGAGTGTACAGGCCTGCTTCTGGCCCCACTCTGTCCACTTTGGGCTGACCTTGGTCAAGCCTCCTTCCTGGTGGCTGAAGGAGGAGAAAGGCAAGCAGGTTTCAGATGAATTGTGATGGTATGGCCCTCAGCGTCCCCCAGACTCCCTTGCTACCCTATTGGCAGATATCCCTGCTGCAGACGCCTAAAGGGTCTCTGCTGCCACAGCCTTCACTACATTTAAACAGCCAGTTCTTTTCCGTATGTGTGAGTGTGCACATGTGGGTGCATTTAGAGGCCAAAGGTCCGCACTGGCCCTCTCCTTCAATTTCTCTCCATTTTATTTTTTTTCCTTTATATTTTGAAACAAGGTCTCTCACTACACTGGACCTGACCAGTTTGGCTGCTCGCTGGCAAGCACCAAGAGTCTTCTTGTCTGCTTCCCCAGAGCTGGAATTGCAGTCTTGTATCACCATGCTCCGTTTTCCCCATGGGTGCTGGAGATCAAACCAGATCCTCATATTTGTGAAAGAGGTGCTTGGCCCCCTCTGCAAAGGGCCAGATATGAGCTCCTCTATTTTATAGTGGGACATGGCAGAAGGCAAGGGAAGGTAGTAAAGGGACAAATCTGGGCCAAGTACAATGACACATAAAATGTTATTGCTTTAGTCACTAAAAAATTAATTAATAAAAAATAAATATTTTATAGTCTGTGGGCTCAATGTTCCCCATAGAAACTAAAAAATAGTAGAGACATAAACCCATTGGGCAGCACTGTTTCTACTTTTATTTATACACACTAAAATATAAAATTCATATAATTTTCACATATCACAAAGTATCCTTTTGAGGGTTTCCCCAGTCATTTAAGATGTAAAAACAAACAAACGAACAAACAAAACCCAGATGTGGTTGCACCTATACCTAAAGCACCAGCACAGAGGAGGCAAAGGCAGGAGGATTCAGAGTTTGAGGCCAGTCTGGGGTGCATAGTGGGCTCCAGGTCATTCTTGAGTGAATCATCCAAGATGGGGTGCATCATGTTTGGCCCCCAGGCCACAGTTGCTGACCTCTGACAAACCCACTGGAATTGGGGGGCCAGGAGCTCCATCCCTGTCTTCATTACTGCTGGGACTGGATGTGATGTGACCAGCGTCTGGTCTGGCACCTGCCCGTGTGGTGGCTGAGCTCTGCCCACAGCTCACAGCTTTCCACCATCAAAGGAGCTTTAGGAGAGCGGGGTTGTGTGTGCTCCTTGGAGAGTCACGATAAGCTTAGCAGTTTAAAAGAATCAATCATTTTTACTTAAACTGACAGAACTGACTAAAATCAATCATTTTTTACCTAAACTGAAGGAGCTGAATAAAGTGGAAAGATTTCCAATTATTCGTATAAAAATTTGATTTAAAAAAAAAAAAGCATACTTGGGTCTAGAGAGATGGTGATTAGTGATTAGGAGTGCTTCCTGCTCTTGCAGAAGACCCACTTTGAATTCCCAACACCCGCATGTTGGCTCACAACCACCCATAACTCCAGTCTCAGAGATCCAAGGCATGAATGTGGTATACAGACATATATGCAAGCAACATACTCATACACATAAAATAAAATAAAATCAAAAGGAATTTTAAAGTATACTTGCATGTATATAGTACTCCACTCTCTCCCCGCCACATTCCCTCCCCTCTCCCACTCTCCTTCTCCCAACCGAAAAATATCAGTGCATACCAAGAGAGCAACCTATTGAAAAACTGATGCAAGAAAACCTTGAGTACAGTGGACAGAGATAAAGACAGAGCGGCAGAAGCAAAATGAGAAAGAGGGAAGTATCCGTAAAACAGACGGGGGATGGGAGTGGGGCAGGCCAAGCTAAGGCCACTCCAGATAATCAGTGTAGATGTTCAAGATTGCTGTGTTCAGAGAGAGGGAGAGCTGGGTGCAAGAGGGGAAGAAGAGGACCAGTGAGAAATTCGTTAGCAATCAGCTTGGCAGAGATGATACAGAGGCAGGTACTATTGAGAGCGGAGCATGGGTTCTACAACATGATGGGTTAGGTGGAAGGCCTCAGAGGCTGACCAGCTGGAGCTGCTGTTCAGTGAAAAGAGAAGCCAATCATGGGGGAGTAGCTGTGTTGGCTAAGTCAGAGGTCACAATGGATAGGAACATGGTAGTGAGTCTAGAGTCCAGGTAGTTTTTAGTCAGATGGGTAGTTTTCCCGTTGTCTACAGAACAACTTAAAAATGTAAGAGAACGATCCTGCTTCTAATAGAACCAATGGCATGACTATGTAAAAATAGGCAGAGGACCTAAATGGTGAGGACACAAAGAAGGACTCAGAAAACACATGAATGGGGTTTGGGGAGATGGCTGTGCTGCTTGCTGGTCAGGTCTGAGTTCCATCCCCAGAGCCATGTGGAAACACCGAAGGTGGTAATGTGTGCCTGTAATCTCAGCCTTGTGAGAACTCTGAAGGTGGTATTGTGAGCCTGTAATCTCAGCCTTGAGGGGGCAGAGACGGTATATCCCTGGGGCTCGATGTACAGCCAGTCTAGCTTACTTGGTGAACTTCAGGCCAGTGAGAGACCCTGTCTTAACTTAAAGTTGACAGTGTTCATGAGGAATGCATCGAAGGTTGTCCTCTGGTCTCCAGATGCATACACACCTGCAAACACATGTGCATACACAGAGAGGGAGGGAAGGAGGGAGGGAGGGAGGGAGGGAGGGAGGGAGGGAGGGAGGGAGGGAGGGAGGGAGGGAGGGAGGGAGGAATGGGCACCAGTGTCCAAATTAGAAAGATTCCATAATAGAGAGATTCCATGTCACAAATGTCCTTTCACCAAAAATATTCTCCAAATTTAAAATAATTCTACTCAAAGTATAACCTAACAAAATGATTTTAAAGTTTCCATGAACAATGAAAGACACGCCCTTCCTGCAATTGAAATACGTCATAAAGAGGATGGGAAGATGGCTGGGTGGGTAAATCAGTTGCTATACAAGCATGAGAACTGAAATTCAGATACCCAGCATCCACACAAATGCTGGGCGGGTGCAGTGGTCCACCTGTAGTCACTGGCTAGCTAGACAAACTGAACAAACAAGTTTCAGGTTCAGTGAGAGACCCTGCCACAATAAATACAGTGGCGAGCAACTAAGGAGGACATCTGACATCAGCTTGTCTTTACACCCATGCAAGCATGCATACACACATACACAGAAAGGTGGGTGGGGTGGGGTGGATAGATATGGATAAGGCCTGGTGTCCAAGGTTGAGGCAGAAAGAAAATACAGAGCCTACTGTAGTCAAATGGAAAGCCACGTCACCACCCGGGATAAGTCTGAAGTGAATGATGGGGGCTCACACGTGTCAGAGCTGTGTTTGAGAGAATTGTTTCAACTTCCTGAGAGAAAACAGTGAATGAGCATCACCAGACAGTTCCCAGAAGAGAGACATGTGACCAATGGGAAATGTTCAACCAATGTGCTAATCACGTGTGTGCCTAGGTGTGACTGTGGGTCCATGCATGTGCAGTCAGAAGAAAACACTGGTGTCTTCCTGTCCTCCCCTTCCACCTTGTTCAAGTCAGGGTCTCAGTTGTTTACTGCCATGGATACCTGTCTCTACCTCCCATCTACCCACAAGCGTACTGGGTACAGGTGTATGCTCCCCACAGGGGTGCTGGGTTAAAGCGTAAGCTACCATAGCCTGCTTATTTAGGTTCAAAGAATCCAAACTCTCGTCACCATGATAATTCAGAAAACACCTTATCCTCTGAACTATCTCCGCAGGCCAGCAGTGAATTTTTTTTTTTTTTTTTTTTTGGTTTTTCGAGACAGGGTTTCTCTGTGGTTTTGGAGCCTGTCCTGGAACTAGCTCTTGTAGACCAGGCTGGTCTCGAACTCACAGAGATCCGCCTGCCTCTGCCTCCCAAGTGCTGGGATTAAAGGCGTGCGCCACCACTGCCCGGCTGAATTTTTTTTTTTTTAAAGCACATCAAGTCAAGATGAAACCATTCATATTTTTTTTCCTTACAGGGTGGAAAACAATGGTGATTTCTGGCTTGTAAGGTTATCATGAAGTTTTCAGAGTCCCTACTTGTAGTGGGGAGGCTTCATTTTCTGCAGCAGGTTCCTTCCGCTGTGCCGAGCAGAAGTGTCTTTTCACAACGCAAGGCTTGTGACCACTTCACAGAGCATATCCACCAAACACAGGCTCAGTTTGTGTCTCTCACATTTTGGTAATTCCTAGTGAATTTCAAACCTTATTATGTTATGATGGCCCACCATCAGTGACCTTTGATGTTATGGCTTAACTGTTTGGGGTGCCACAAACCTTAAGGTGATGCTTTTGATATAATGAATGCCACGTATGTTCTGGCTACTCCACCATCGGGCCATTGCTCTCTCTCTTTCTCTGGCCTCCCTGTCCCTGGAGATAAAACACTGAAATTGGAACAATAACTCTACAGTGGCCCCTTAGTGTGAGAGCAAAGCACAGTATAAGGATCCTATTTTGAATCAAAAGCAAAAACATCACTCAGCGAGAAAAGCATGCTGAGAGCTGAATGGCCTGAGAGCCAAGCTTCTTGCAACAGATAAGCAGGTTGTGAAGGCAAAGGAGAGGCCTGGAGGGGAATTAAAAGATCTACTCCAGGCCTGGAAAGATGGCTCAGTGCTTAAGTACTCCTCCAGTTCTTTCAAAAAACCCAAGTTTAATCCCCAGCACCCACCTAAGGTGGCTCACAACTACCTGTAACTTTTACAGCTTCAGGGAATCCTATGCCTTTGGCCTCTTCAGGTGCCTGCTCCCTCCACCTCTTCCCCTGCTCAGGTAGTGTGGATACAACAAGACCCCCTGAGATCAAAAATTGATGGGGGAGGGGGGACCACATCTGAGTAGAAAGCAGAGCCTGGGAAATGGTCCAAAGAAAGATAAGGACATTCCAGAAAGGAGGAAAGACAGACCCCGTGCTTTCTTTGACTCAAGTGAAGTAGTGAGGTAGTCTCCTTCTGCCTCTGGAACCCTAAATGTAGTGCGTCCCACCCCCAAGGTCTCCTCTGCCATCTCCGTGAGCTGGCATCCCCTGTGCAGAGGGGATTGTGTGGGGGTTGATGCCCCATCACTAGGTGACTAGAAGTTTCTACTGAGGGCCCCACGTTTGGTGTGGCACTAATGTGATCAGCAGGGTCTTCGCCAGAGAGGTGGGAAACCCAGGCAGGAGCTCATTGGTTCTTTTTCTTTCAGTGAGACCATCATGTTCCTACATCAGATCTTCTACCAAGGCCTGAAGGCCCGCATCTCCAGCTGGCCCACCCTGGTGCTGGGTGAGTAACCAGCCCCCTGGGACCCCATCCTCAGCGCAGGAGACAACTCTGTCTCTCTAGATTATCACGGCGGTGCACCCTGTAGACCCCAGAGTCCCTGAGAGGAGAAAGACAATCGCCACGTGCTCTTAGGAGAAAACGAGGTTTTTCTCTTTGCCTATCTACTTTCCCTTTCAAAAGACCGCGTGCCCACCCATGAACATGCACACTCAGAAACATATCAAACTCCAGAAAAGTGGGAAACATTTAAAATGTCACTGTCACTCTGGACCTCAAAGACAACCACCCCAAATACTACTGTCTGCGTTCCCTTCCACATTTCCCTACACAGAGGTCCTGGGCATCTGAGAGTTTTATTTTCCTGTCTTTACACAGCCAAAAAATTTAGTGAGCTAAACTGTTTGAAACCTGTCTATAGCAGACATGTCATTTGTTTGCTTACACTAGATTATTACATTATACTGGGGACTTTTGTTTGGATGGTTTTTGTTTTTTTTTTCTTTATTGTTTTGAGACAGGGTCTCTATTGTATCCCTAGTTTCCCTAACAATGCTGTTATGTTTTAAATTAACTTCGTAGGTGGAACTTTTTTTCATGCCCAGTTTTCTCATTCTGCGTTTTTTGGTGGCCGTATAATGTTCCAGTGTCCCCAGCTATACGTGCCATGATCACATGATCGGCTAGCTCTTCTATTGGTTCTAAATTGTTACAAAACTTTAGGGGCATTTCCATGGGATAGGTGTCTAGAAGTTCAATTACTAGAACAAAGGCCCTGGCTTCGTTTCCATTGGCTAGAAAGCTGTGATGTTGGGTCTCAGGAACGAGACACAGCTGTTCCCTTACATTGTACCACCCCTGGGTCAGGCTGGCCTTCTTTGTCCCTTTCTCACATTCTCACTTTAGTAAGGAAAGGTGGCCACCAGTGTTCGCTTCGCTACAGGGGGAGACCCACTGTCGGATCAGACTTAGCTCTCCAAGTCCCCTCCACCCTTCAGATGTTTCTCGTGTCAAAGAGCCTGCTCTGTCACACTGAGGAAATAGCTCAGTCAGTAAAGTGCTTGCGTCCGAGCAATGATGGCCTGAGCAGTCCCCAGAAGCTACATAAAAAGCTGGATCCAGGGGCTGGAGGATGGCACTTACTGCTCATGCAGAGGACTCAGGTCTGGTTCTCAGCCATCCATAAGGAGGCTAACAACTGTCTGTAACTCCAGTTCCAGAGGAAAGCTGATGTCCCCTTCTGGCCACCACGGGTACTGCATGCACTTGGTATATTTACATATAGGCAAAATATAAATGAAAAATGAGGACATGGCTGTTCCTAGATATTTTTTTTTATCATGGATGAAAGGAGAAAACAGACAAAGGCATATGGAAGGGCCCAGACTGAACCAGCCAGCAGACTGAACCGAGCCATAAGAGGAGAGAGAGGTGGGGAGCATGAGGAAGGAAGAGAAGAGAGGAGAGAGGAGGAGGCCAAGAGAGGAACCAGGAGCCAAGAGACCCAAGAAAGCACGTAGCCAAAATGGCTAAGTTCCATAGGGAAGAGAAACTGAGGGAAGGGCAGCTCGGACGCTGGAGACTTTAGGCTGGGCCTGGGAGTGAGCAGTGCTGAGAAGCGCAAGGACCCTACAGCAGGTAACTGCCTTGCTGGGAGAATCTGGCAGCTGGCGTCTGTCATGGTTGTTAATAGGCACCTCAGTTAGCCACCTAACAAAACACATATATAAAATAAAAAATAATAAACTTTTAAAAAGCTGGACTGATGGCATGCTCATATATCCCCACTCAGTGCTGGTGGGCAGAGACCGGTGGATCCCTGGAGCTTTCTGGCCAGCCTAGCCTAATGAACCAGCCCCAGGTAACAGTAAGAGACCTTGTCTCAGGAAACAAAGCCAATGAGTCCTAAGGAGTAACACCAAAGGTTGAGCTCTGGCTTCCACATACAAACACACAGAGGTGCACCACATGTGTTCACACACATGTGTATACACACACACACACACGAACGCACACACACGAATGCACACACACCCTGCCTCTTACAGAGACACTTGGGTTGAAGCAGGGGCTGGGCACACTCCACATGGACGCATCATGAGATAAGGTGTAATCTACACCAGACTGTTTTCTTCAATTGGAGCAGGCCTCCTGGGAGCCACAACCCCTAGGGTATGGGACTCTATACTGACTCTCTAAGCCCCTTCAGTCACAAGACAGGTCACATCTCTGAACCCACTTCTGCTCATGGATAAGGTTGGTCTATCAGTGTAATCCCCAAAGAGGGGTCTCTCTGGAGTGGGGATTTGAACCCAGATCACAGCCTCTCTGGGTAGGCCAATAGGCCAAAGGCCTGGGGACATCTGGCCCCAGGGTCCCTCTGGCCTGCTGACCCTACCTGCCCTGCAGCCGACCTGTTCGACATCCTGCTGCCCATGCTCAACATCTACCAGGAGTTCGTCCGCAACCACCAGTACAGCCTCCAGATTCTAGCGCACTGCAAGCAGAACCGGGACTTTGACAAGCTTCTCAAGCAATACGAGGCCAAGCCGGACTGCGAAGAGCGCACGCTGGAGACCTTCCTCACCTACCCTATGTTCCAGGTGGCTGCCATGATCTTCAAGGGAGCAGGCTAGGGCGGGGGCACTGAGGGCTCAGCTGGCAGGACACAGTCCCCAACAACCCTGGCATGTGGAGAACAAGCTGACCACCTATGTACTTGTCCACTCCAGCAGTGGGGAAGGTGAGGGGGTCGTCCCTGGAGACAGAACTGTGGGGGTCCCTATCTTCCTGGCTATCCAGGCAGATCAGAAATGCAGCCGGCTTTCCTCCTTGGCCCACTGGGTTCAAAGGACCATTCTTGCCTCTCTGTCATGCCTCTGTCCCTCTCCCTCATTACCCCACCTTTCTTGTCTGCCATGGCTCTCTCTCCTTCTTTGCCCTGGCCTTCCTCGGCTCTTTGTTCCTTTCTGTCTTTCCACCCATTCTTCGTCTCTCTGGCTCTGTCCCTCCATGTCCCCTGCCACTCACAGATCCCTAGGTACATCTTGACACTCCACGAGCTGCTGGCCCACACACCTCATGAGCACGTGGAGCGCAACAGCCTGGACTATGCCAAATCCAAACTAGAGGAACTTTCCAGGTGAGTGCCTAGTCACAGGGCAGAGGGTGGGCAGGGCAGGGCTGTGAATTTCCTCAGGAGGGGATCTGAAGGAAGGCATAACCTGCCTCTCTTCAAAGAAAGGCTGGGGGCTGCAGAGATGGCTCCGAAGTTAAGAGCACTAACTGCTCTTACAGAGGTCCTGAGTTCAATTCCCAGCAACCATATGGTGGCATGCAGTCAAAACACCGTACATAATAAATAAATAAAATTTTAAAAAGAAAACAAGGTTGGAGATATAGCTTAGTGGACAGAATGCTTGCCCAGCATGCATGAAGCTTTGTGATTAGTGTCCAGTACTACATAAAACCAGGCATGCTGTTAACTCCAGTACTTTCAATATGGAGGCAGGAAGACCAGAAGTCCAAATTTCAAGGCTACCCTGGAATCCATGATCCCCTGTCTCAAAACATCAAGCAAAACCTGTGATGATAAGAGCTCCCCAAGGGTGGGCTTCCAGACGGCTAGCCTTCATGAGCCCAGGACACTTTAGTCCTCTAGTCCAGACTCCTCACCTGGCCCTCTTTCTGTCCTATAGTCCGGGGGCGGGGGTCTACCTCTGCAAGAGCAACCAGAGGAGGGGGAGCCCTTTCATACCCTGCAAGGTTCTGAGGAGGTAGGAAGTGATCTAAATCAGAACTGGAGCCCAAAGGCAGAGCTAGTAGGACTTCTCGATGGACTGGGTGGGAGAATGGGAAAAACTAGTAATTCCAGATCTGTGGGGTCTTAACCAAGATGGGGTATGTTAGATGGTCCAGAGCTTCCCTGGGGATCATGTGACCATTAAATACCCAAGTGGAAGAGGCCAGAAAGAAGGGCTCTAAAATCTAGAATTGAGAGCCATCATCAGTTCAGTGACATCCCCAGTGCTATGAGATTGCCACAGGAGTGACTTCAAACAAGAAGACACCAAAGCCTAGGATTGAGCCTGGGTGGAGGTCACAACATGAGATGGGCCCTATGGTCAAACATAGGGGACTAAGGATGAGGGGCGGGGAGGCTCAGCTTCCTGAAGCCAGCAAAAGCTAGCCAGGCAGGTCTTAGCTCCAAGCTAGGCAGTGGGACAGGCTGGGGATAGGCAGGGGACATGCTGCCTAGCCTGATCTTCTGAGCCCCAGCTGAATTACTGAGGCATGAGGGAGGACCAGAGTAGACACTGTATCCAGGTGTGACTGCAGAGGTGCAGAGCCAGAGGCAGAGAAAGTTCTCTCTGTATCTTTCATGTTCAAGAACCAAATCCTACATGCTCCTCCCTCCCCAGGAGAAAAAAAAAAAAAGCCTAGAATGCACCCCGAGGTTCTGCATCATTGAGAGATGCAGGTCCTGGAGCAAATAGGGCTGTAGATGGCCTGAGAGGCCAAGGTCATTGGCCTAAGACCTAGGTATGCTTCCTACCCTTCTTCGTTCTACCTACCTCCTGAACCTTCACCTGAGCCCAGCCCTAACGGCACATTGGAGGGTTCTCTCACCCTCCCCTCCACAGAATGCCGATGGCAGTGTCCTGGCAGGACAGAAACCGTCAGATAGCCAAGCTCTGCCCAGCGTGGGCTAGGAAACACACCCCCTTCCGCTGCCGACACCAACGATTCACCGCAACCCCCAGCCACACTCTCTCTAAGGACCAGGCCTCCGTTTTGCTGTTTTATCCTCAACCACTGTAACACCACTGATAACACAGGCCATCAGTTCCAGTCCCTCGAGGCTTCTCAGAGAGCCTTCTAGCTACGTGTGCACATGGAACCTCAACTCCATCTGAAGCAGAACTTGTCCTGACAGGTTATAGGCTACTCTTGTCAAATCTGCCTGCCACTGTGGTGTTGCCCCTTGGGGCCCTTCAGAGTCGAGCATTCTCCAGCAAAGCTTCACCCTCGCCGTGAGAAACCTTCTCTCTGCTGCTGGCCTCTTCTCAAACAGGACCTGGGCATCGAAGACATGCGTTTCTGAGAAGAAAAGGGGGAAACCTGAGACTATTCAAGACTAGAGGCTGTCTGGATGTCCCAGAGAGTTTGAGCTAAAATGGTAGTCCTCCACCAGAAAGAAAATAAACTGGAATGCTGACGGCCACCTCTTCCCCAGCATTCTGCATACGGGGAACTGAGTATCAGCGGGCGTGAGGCATGGGTGGTTTGCTCATCTTGTGGCCCACCCAAGCAGAATCCGCTTCCCTGAGGATAAACCATACATGGTCACCAGTCCTCTTGGTGAAACTAACCGTAGAATTTTAGAAATCAGCAGAAAGGCATAAGATGTGATCTTTTTGAAGTGGGTGGGGTATTTTCCAGAGCTTCCCCTTTTCCAAAAGTATTCATTAAAAGCCTGGAAACCCACCAGGGCAAAATTGCCAAAGAACACTCTCCCCTTTCTCACACCCCCCCCCCCGCAATATTTTTTCATAGTAATTAAATGGCGCCATCTCCTGGAGACTATGGAAGTTGCAGAAGACAGGAAGAAATAAATTATTTTCCTACAAGAAGGCAGAGAGTTAGAAGGTGGAGACCAGCCTTTCCCTCAGCCAACAGAATTGGCAGGAGCTCCCAAATCTCAGGTCATTCTAAGCCCCATGCAAGATTAAAAGAGTATCCATACAAAGATATGGGAGAAAGATCTAGGGTGTAGCTTAGTGGTAGAACACTTGACTAGCATCCTCAAGACCCTGAGTTCCAATTCCAGCGAGGGGGAGAACGGCAGCCTGAGGAAAAGAATACAGGGGCAATGGACTTTGCCTGCTCTATGGATGAGAATCATGTGAAATGAGACCTGAATAACAAACAAGGGTGTCCTGGGCTCACACCTCGTCCTGGGCTGGACCTGCTATCTATCCTACAGTGTTCAACACTGAGATATGACTGGCCTGCTTCCTAGCTGCCAATTTCCATGTCAGTTCTTCTCAAATAAGCACCTGGCTCCTTGGGCTGCCAGGGTCTTAAACCAGATGGAGCCTGGGAAGTGTCCTGCATACAACTGGCACTCAATGGATACTCATCGCCTTCACCTTCCGAACTAAGGGTCCCACCTCCAAGCGAGAGCACAGCCTTCCCCTCCCTGGTAGCAGGACAGCATGACTCTTATGTTCTGTCTCCCCAGGATCATGCACGATGAAGTCAGCGAGACAGAGAACATCCGGAAGAACCTGGCCATCGAGCGCATGATCATCGAGGGCTGTGAGATCCTCCTTGATACCAGCCAGACCTTCGTGCGGCAAGGTAGGGCACCTGCTCTGCACGCCCACCGCAGGGTCCCTGGAAGAAGGGCAGCACTTGGGAGCATCCGCAGCGGGCTGGCTTGCATCTGCTGAGAGTGAAGTAGCTCTACATGGAGGCAGACTCTATCTGTACACACACACACGTAGACATGATTGCTTTCCACAGTTTCCCTCATGCCGAATATGAGTCTCCTGCCTAGATTAGCCTCTGGCTTTTGGTTGTAAGCACTGACCTGTTCTTTGGGGGAGAAAGTGGGAGACAGGATGAGGATAGATAGTGACTGGCCCTGGGAACAGCAAAGGTTGGGACGCAATGGGAGGGAGGCTGCGCTCAGCGGTTCTCGCTGAAGTGAGTCTCCTCACCTCTGGCTCCTGCTTCCCTTGAGAGTGGGTCTGGAAGGTGTGGCCCTGTTGAGCTTCTGGTGGCTCAGAGATGTCAAAGCTTTGATGCATTTGAAGGTCACCTGCTGCAGCTCTCGTGTTCTGTGGGAAGCTCAGCACTGTTTGTGTGCCTCAGATGGGTGTCTGCCCCAGGATAGACATCCAGCGTCCCCTCCACCCAGCTCTGGAGTCTCTAACTAGTAAATAACCTCAAATAACCTCGTGAGAGGTTTACACTGGCCTGTACCTCAGAATTTGGCCTCAGAATCAGGGGATGGTCTGATATTCATTGCGTTTCAAGGACAGTGCCTGCATGTGGTCCCCAAGGAACCCACCTGTGACACTTGAAGCCCAGAGTCAGCTTTGTCTCTGTCTCCCTGAGCTGCACTAGACATGTTCTTTGCCAGAAGCATTCTCATGTAGCTTCTTCCTGCCTTTTTGAAGAAAACTCTGGAAGGAAGCCCCTCCTGGAGTGGGCAGCCCCCCACAGACCCGGAAGCGGCTCCATCACCCAAGAGAAGCTCTTCCTCCTCCATCCTGGAGCCCCTCCCAGCCCTTCCCACTTTAGCCACATAGCCATTTCTGACAGCTTCCCTATGCACACCAGGTCTCCATAAAGCTCTAAGGTCCCCCAGGATGAAGCCAGCCTCACCCTGCAGGAGAAGACCTGTCACTACTGGGCAGCCAAGATGCAGTAGACACAGAACCGGATAAGGGAGTCAAAGAAGGAGGCTTTCCCAAAGAAGCTAGGCAGCATGGTCTAGGATGACATTTGCTATGGGGGAGAGAGATAGTGACAGAGAGGAGCTAGGAGCTGAGCCCAATCCAAGCTGATGAGCCCTGAGTACCCAATCCCTGAGAACACAACGAAGACAACGGGGAAGGAACCTGTAGAGCACATGATGCATGGGACCACCAGAGTAGAGACAGCCGCCTACTCAATCCAGCAATGGCTTTCTACTGCAACACACTGAGGATCACATGCTCAGTCTGGGCTCAGAAGCTAAGTGCCGTGATTAATTGGCGCTATCTGCTGCGGCCAGCGCTTTGCAATGTATCATGTTAATACACGAGAACCCACCTCCAGCTCCCCATTTGTTCAGCTTAGCTGTTCAGTGCCATCTCCAGACTTCAGCTCGGCTCTCCCTTTCTTTTAGAGCTCCTCTACTTGCCAAGACCCTGTTCCCTGCTTGGGAGGTTGTAGGGTCCTCTATAGGGATCTCCTTATCCCCACCCACTGGCTCTGAGGCTGGGCTGGGAGGAGTGACCAGGGTATTTCAACTACTTTGTCCCATGGCTGCACCTCAACCTCCGAGGCTGGGCCAGGGGGTTGGCGTCATCGGTGTCATCTGAGGGTAGGCTCAGAGCGTCCTCACCGCCACCCCTGCTCCCCACAGGTTCCCTCATCCAGGTGCCCATGTCAGAAAAGGGCAAGATCACCAGGGGGCGTCTGGGATCTCTGTCCCTGAAGAAAGAGGGTGAGCGGCAGTGCTTCCTGTTCTCCAAGCACCTCATCATCTGCACCAGAGGCTCTGGAGGGAAACTGCACCTGACCAAGGTAAGGCCATGGAGAGGAGCTCCAGGCCTGGGGCTCCGGCACACTGGCCGCACCCTCACTGCAGAACTGGGGGTACCCTCACTGCAGTACAAGAGGCCGCTGAAGCACTTAGGTGGGATTTTGTGAGTATGTGAGCACACGCACACACACACTCACTCTCACACACACGCACGCATGCATGCCATGGTTAAGCCGAGGGTGGGAATGAGCAGAACATCCCCTGATATCTTCTACTGGAGAAATCGTGGGAACTGGGAAGGTGGCATCAGACCCCAGAGACTCCCGCTACTGGTCAAGAGTTCCAATGAGCCCTTCAAGACACAAGTGTGAGCATATGATTGTGCAAGTGTGTGTGAGTGTGTCGGGAGGGCTCTGTGTGAGGTATATGGATAGGGGTGTGGGGGAGAGTGGAGGTTCTTCTGCAACCTAGAATTAGAGCAACACGTAACATCCTTCTCTGTCGTCTCCAGGCAAAGATTCTCAGACACCCACTCCTCTATCCCAGGAAGCCTTCCTCGGGTCAGGTGACCCTGGGAGGCTGCTGAACTGTTGTCCCCTAATGTGCCCTCTTGTAGGACAAGCTCAATGGCCTGATCATCCCAGTAGGTAGAGGGGAAGAAGCATCTCTGACCCCAGGGCTTTGCTCCTGCTGTGTACTCAGCTGCACAGCCAGCTCCCCTCTTCTGTGGTGAGCCTCCTTCATGTCTTTGAGACCGGCTCAAGTACAGCTCGGCTGTGATGACTGGGGCTCAAACCAAAACTTCTGCTCCCCAACACTGCTGGTCCCATTGCTCTGAACCCCAACAGGCCCCAACTCTGTCACACATGTGACCCTGCAAATGTCCTCGTCCTGTGTACACTTCATCAGTCAAACAAAGATAACTGTCCCCACAGAAACACTGCATGCAGGGTCTGGCAGAGAGCTGACAGTGCCTGTGAATCTGCTACGCTGATTACAAGGACCTTGTCTCTCTATGCTGCCGTCTCTCCCCGTACTCTGTCCATCCTGTGCGAGCAGATGGGATTTCAAATGTGAGCAGGCAGCAGCTTTGAAAGGAAGGGCCAGAAGGTGCCCTTAATTAAGTGAGAGCATCAGGGAAACCTTCCTTTGGGGACCTGGAGGCCTGGTCCGTAGCCTCCCGTTGAGCTATTAGATCAAGCGCTGGCTTCAGGGGAATACCCAGCTCATGTTAACATGTCAACAAATTAGCGAGTTGGCTGCACATGGAGAAATTAATATACAAATATTAAACACTCCAGTTCCAACCAAACCGGGTGTCAAGGGAAACTTTTGGTAATTGTTAGTGCCAAGTTCCACTCCAGATGTCTCTGTCCAGGTCGGGAGGGTCAGGTCTCCTGTCCCTCAGTTGTGGGGTGAGCACAGGCAGGTTGCACTGGAGACGCTACAGCGGTTTCTTGATCTGAGGCTGGAAGTTCATGATTTTAGGTTGGTTCTTTTTCTTTTATTTATTTTTGAGTTTTAAAGGGTTAACCTGGGAGCTGGAGAGAGGACTCAGCAGTGAAGAGCCCCCGCTGCTCTTCCAGATAACTCAAGTTTGGTTCTCAGTGCTCACGTCAGCTAGCTCGGAACTGCTTATAACCCCAGCTCCAAAAGATCTGTCTTCCTCCTCTGGCCTTCTTGGGCACCTGCACACATGTTACACAAACACACATACATGCACACACACATACACACAAACTAAAATATTTTTTTTTTAGGAATAGCTGCTCGGAAAGGACCCAGGATCCGAGCACTGCTGTGTGGATACCAGGCAGACCTCAGACAAGTCATGTGAACTCACTGAGCCTCAGTTTTCTTATCTGTATAACGGATATAAAAACACCTCCCAGAAATGCTGAGGGAGTCCCAGTGCCTGGTACAATGCATTCTCAGTAACTTAAACAGTCATTGTAAATCCTATGGTAATGAGCTTGTCATATTACTGACAACAAGGCCTCGAATAATGATTCCCGTGGCCTGTCCCTGCCCCAAGTGTTCTACACATATTCAGTTCCTAGAATACCTCTGAGGCAGACACTATCACTTTCCCAGCTCACAGATCAGATAAAGGAAGTAAAACAAGCCAGTAAGGGAGTGCCAGCTGGGGTGTTGCTTGGTGGTAGAGCTCCGACCTAGCGTGCAGAAGGCCTTGGGTTCCAACCTCAGCACTGCAAATAAGTAAGGGAATGTCAGAGCTGGGCTGGGGTGGGGAGGCTTCTAGGATTGCTAAGCCCCGTGAAATCACAGAGCAAGGCTACTGTTCAAAAGTCCTGGGAACTTCTCAAAGCCACTAAAGAAGGAAGCAAGAAGCAGACCCCAGGGCCTGGGAATCCCCTCCGATGCTCTCCTCACAAGTGGCAGCCAATATAACACGAGACCATAATCCAGGCAGGTAGTTAAAAATAAATTCTGAGTTTCATAACAAAAAAGTGGGCAGCCTGCCCAGTATTTTTATATACAGATCTGTCACGTCGTGGCTGGGTCTATATTAGCATCAGTTATTGCAGGACAAACACTTAGTGCCTGCCCGTTGCTGTGGGTCAGGAGGTCAGGAGCGACTTCAAAGTGGTCTCGGCTCAGGGCTCGAGTTTGCAATAGCAATGTTTGCCAGGCCACAGTGCTCTAGGAACTCACCCAACCGAGGTGGTCCATTCACGGGACTGTGGGCTAGAGGCCTCGGCTCTTCTCTCCCCACAACATGGCATCTACTTCCCTTGAGACAGGTGGTCCAGGAGAGAGCCAGAGAGCAAGCCGGAGGCTGCAGTCCCCAGTGCTGCATGCTCTCACTGCCATCTGATCCTTTTCCTTCTGCTCTGATCACAGCCCAGCCACGCCTAAGAGGAAGGGGATTGTGCTTCCACTGAGCCACAGGTTCCTTTCTCACCGGTGTCCAAGGGAGAGGTGCCCTGTCTTTATTTCTGATAATGGGAAGTGAGTTGTTGACCTGGGCCTGGGACAAGGGCCCTGAGGCTTTCTCGGGACCCCACCAAGAGCTGACCATGTGACTTGAGCAACCACTTAACTTCTCTGACTTCATTTTCAAATCCATAAAATGGGGTTAGCAATCCATATAATGAATCCATAAAGTTGGCCTGTTTCACCATTGCTAACAGGAGGGGTTGCCCAAAAACAGAGGACTTGAAGGTTTTATAGCTTTAGGGGTATGGCGTAACTCAGAGATGCTGATGATGAGAGGAAGCCAGACTGGACAGATTCTGGCCCGTCTGCCCACAGTTTGACCCCAGCCTTTACCAGGGGTGGTCTCCCTGAGAAAATCTCATGTCAGCCACTTCTGTGGATCTGTAAAGGAAGCCAGCATCCTTTACTTACAAAGCAAAATGCCCCGTCGGCATATGCTACATACACACACATATGTGGATGTGTGGCTGCTTGATGCCCTTCCAACCCTGATGTTCTGGGACCCCTACTCTAGCACACGGACTCCTGCTGCTCTGTTTCAGAATGGAGTCATATCGCTCATCGATTGCACCTTAATGGAGGAACCAGAAAACGCAGAGGAGGAAGGTCAGTGTACAAGCTGCTTATTTCTGTGCACGCACACGCACATACATGCACATGCACACATAGACACATACACATGCACACACATACACACATGCACACGGACATACACATGCACACACGCACACACACACATTCATCAAGGTTGGCAGGAAGAGCAGATGATAGACCCTGACTCAGACGCAAAAAGAGACAAGAGAACAACTCAGACCAGGGCAGACAGCTCACAACTGTGTGTCCCCAGAGAGGAGATCTTGACCATGTGAACTTATTCCTTCCAGTAAACTCTGCAGCGTTCCAGGGCCTAGTGTGTGTGGTGCCCTGTATTTGATCCCCAGCATCAAAAAGAGAAAAGAAAAGAGAGTTAAATATTAGAAATAAAATACCTAGGACTTACTTTCCCAGTGGGGAACTGTAAACCAAACTGAATGTTCAGCCCAGTCTATAAAAGTTTAGATGTCAATGTTGCTTGTCCCAGGTGTTAGCCGAAGGGCTGGGTTGTGCAGCCCCATCTAACCCCGGCATAGCTGCCTCCCTGCTAGGAGTCTTAACTGAGTCCTGGCTCAGAACCCATTGGTACAGTGAGGGAAGAGGATATACTACTTCGTAACTTGGGCTCTGAATCAAGAATCTGTGTGCCTGTAAATGACTTGGGTATGCCAGATTCTCTGTTCTCCCCTGTTCGAAATGGTGACTCTCACCTACCCAAAAATCATAAAACACTATGACTCTAAAAGAAGCAGCCAGTGGCTTGGCATCCTCCTGGAACTCTACTGTGTCTAAGTCAGGGACCAGAGAACCCTACCCAGCTCACAAGCCCCCACACTCACTCTGCTAACTTCATATTTTGTCGCTGGAAAAGCCAAAGGAACTGCCCCGGACATAGACCACTTGGATTTTAAGATCGGGGTGGAGCCAAAGGATTCCCCACCCTTCACAGTCATCCTGGTGGCCTCATCCAGGCAGGAGAAGGCAGCGTGGACCAGTGACATCAGCCAGGTAAGCAGCACTGCCTGTTCCTCAGAGCACATTGTTGCTTCATGCTTGGCTTTGTGGGGGACCTAGATGGATGGGGCATAGCAGGATTGTTCTATTAGAGAAGACCAGGTCCATGGCCCCGGCCCAGATTGAGTCAGCCAATATATACCATTTGCAATGTGGTTTTAAACCCTTAAGCATGCCGGACTCTACTTCCTGCTCCCCAGACCTGTGAATGGCAAAGGTGTCTGCACATCAGTCTGATCTCCAGGTGCATCGCCAGTGCACACACACAAAATGTCTTGGTGGTACCATCCAAGAATGTTAGATACAGAAGAGCTTGAGGAGAGAGCTTCACAGCCCAGAGACACTTGGGCACCTATTCCAGAGAACCAGGGCAGGCTCCTGAAGTCCAAGCCAGCATCATGTGCCAGAAAAAGATGGAGTTTTGTCCTTTGCCTGTTGCAAGCAGTAGCTGTTCCCCTTGTCCCACCCCCATTTCACCATTAAGCAGGAAACCTTGGCTTCTCCTGGAAAGTCAGCAGCCCGTGACTTTGGTCACTGGAAGTACAGGAGGTGGGAACTTGAGTAACAGGGCTGTCAGCTGCTCCTGGCTTGTGCTCCAGAAGGCAAAGGGCAGTCCCATAAAGACGGGAGTCAGGTCCCAGGGTGTCTGCCTGTGGCCATCCTCTCTACAGGGCTGTGAGGGTATATTAGGAGAGCCGCTGGCAGCAGAAAGGGACAACTATGGCTGACTTTCCTCCCTGTGCCTCGGGAGGAGAGGGCAGGGTACCCAGTGTGCCTAGAGGGCCCCCCTCACCAGTTCCCTGCCTTCTTACCTCTGTGCCCTGCTTCAAAGCACGCTTTGACCTCCAGCACTGAAGAAAAAAATAAAAAAGAGCTAAAAGAACATTTCAGATAAAGATCGATAGTAAAATACTAAGGATTTACTTTCATATTGCGGAACTCTGAATTGAACTGAATGCCCAGGCAGTCCATAAAGGTGAAGGTATCAACATTGCTTGGTCGAGGGGCCGTCGGGTGGCTAGGCAATCTGCCCCTCTTGGATCCACTGAGAACCAAGGCAGTATGGGATTGCACATAGTGTATAAATCTACTCTTTAGAGTTTCACCCTCCTCCAAAAAAAAAAAAAAAAAAAAAAAAAAAAAAAGCCAGCATGCTCTGGAGAAAATGGAGAGTTCAAACCCAGCCCTTTCCTGTCCCCAGGGAGCGGTAGCCATCAAAGGTGCTGGCTGTTCTCCTAAAGGATCCACAGAGATCTTTGCCCTTAGCAACATTGCTGATGTCCCTGAGTAGGGGTCACCCAGCCCCTTCCCTTCAAAATCCATCCTGACAGTTTCCTGAGGTCCTCGGCTGGAGTTGCCAGCAGGATGAGAGTCTCTGCATGGTGGAGAAATCAGGCTAAAAACGCAAATGGCAGAAACCTCCCCCTGTGTGCGTCCTCCTGGGAGCCTGGCTTTGACATAGGGACTGAGCCTGGGAGTCCTGTCACCCACTGTCCCAGCCTTCTGGCTTCCACTTCTCAGTGGCCTTAGCACTGGCCTCCACTACCACACAACCTCAGAGCCATCGACTCTATGATATGCTTGGAGCTCCCCAAAACCTTGGTCCAGGAGGGACTCTCCACAGCAGAAATGTTAAGCCCAGGATAGAAAGCCGGAAGGTGAAAAGAGGCAGCCCCTCCTCTGAGATTAATTTTCTATATTTAGTTGGTTTTTGTTTTTATTTGAGTCTCACTATGTAGCCCAGGCTGGTCTCAAACGTGTGATCCTCCTGCCTCCTAAGTGCATTCCCCATGTGTAGACTGGAAATGTAGGAACCACCTCCAGCATCACAGCACTGGTACAGGTGGGGGGGGGGCAGGGGACTATTTACACAGAGGACACATGTATACACTCTGCTGCAGAGGCTTGCTAGGCAGCCTCCCAGAGAGCCTAGAGCATGGTGGGGCAACCTCATCCTTGACACTGGCCTCAAAGGACACAGCCGAGTGGCCAGAGCTGATGCATCTTCCTGGTAAACACCCGAGTAAACCAGGGGTCATTAAACCCATCTAGGAAGATAGGAAAACAGACTCAAGAAGGTCAAGTCAGCCCCCCAAGGTCACTTGACTTCCAGAATTCGAATGATGCTGTGTTAGTCTTGCCCTTGCCTGGACAGTGTCCTTGAAGCCTGAGGACTCTGTGTGCAGGCTGAGAGAGTTCCAGGTGTGTCCAGGATCCAGTACAGAGTACTGAGCCCCGGGTCCCCTCTGTTTCCAGTGTGTGGATAATATCCGGTGCAATGGACTCATGATGAATGCATTTGAAGAAAACTCCAAGGTCACCGTGCCGCAGATGATCAAGTAAGTGCCCTTAACCTGCCTGCACTCCAGAAGCTAAGCACCAGTCAGAGACAGCTAGCTAGGGCTGGAGCAGGGCAGCCCTGGGGCTCAATGGAGGGTTTCGTGATGGACGGTTGAAATGTCTGTTTCATGTTTTGAGTGACTGTTTAGATGGCTGCTTTGGTGTAGCTTTTATCCTGGTTGGTTGACTTTGCACACATTGCCTTTTTTTTATTTAAATTTTTATTTACATATTAGTTATTTTTTTTACATTGAGCTATTTAAAATACAATAATAGGAATGAAATTTTTACTTATTGATTCTTAAGAATTTTTCTTCTAATTATATAATAAATACATAGACATTTCAAAACTACATAAAAACCTAATGGCAGGGTGCAGCTGCCGGGCCAGTGCAGCTATTTGAATAGTCGCTCGGGACAAGGGGCAAGTGTCCTACTGGACACAGTTTTCCGTCACTGCCCCCGTGTAACCCAGCTTCCATAATCTGACTAAAACATCTTTCCTCCAGTGACTCCAACCTGACAGGACGCCTCCCTCTTCCTCCTCCCCCAATCCTGCAGCACCTTGGCTGTCTGGCTGCCACCCCAACCTGTGAATCCCAAACCTGATAACATCACTGGATACCTCCCAGGACCCCACTGCCCACTGGCCTGTGTCTAGATGACTATGGCTGCTATACGATATGAATCTCTGCTATTCCCAGTGAGCGCCTTGGAACAGTGCATACCACAGGACTTAGTATCTGAAAGATGCCAGACCCCGCCCCCATTGTTCACACTTGGCACCAAGATAAAGGCAAGCACATGATGAGCCTACTGTGTGCTGATGTTACATGTCTTCACAGTGAGAATCACTCTGCACATTGAGAGATTAATGAAGGAAAACCCTTTAATCGTAGCATGTGATTGGTTCTGGCTAATGCCCAAAAGGGAACAAGCCTCCAACAGATTTTTACTAGCCTAGGTATACCTTTTTAGTTTATTCATTCCAAATGCACTGTCATCCTCAAGTCTCTTTCAGGTCCCATTTGGAGGTTACACTTTGACAATTTAAACAGAGACAGGAGACTACAAGTCTGGCCTCTTGGGCAGGTGGGAGATCTACACAGCAAAGATATTGCCATGATTATTTCTCAAGTGCTACAGTATTGTTCTTTTTGGGTACTTGCTAACTAGGGAGGGTCATCTTGCTCACCAGGCAGGATTATGTTTTATGGTGTACCGGGTCATAATGACAGTTGTCACCTGTGTTACCCACCTGAGTTGCCCCTTAGAGGTATGGTCTTTGATGGGAGAATGAGCCTAATGCCTGTAAGTTGGGGGGTATATCTTCTTTGAGATGGGAATAAAGTCTAATTGCAGATCAATCCTGGTGAACATACATTGACCAAAGGGTTTTCCCAACAATGCTAAACTCGAATTATCTCTAGCAACTCTGGTTAGTGTTACACTTATCTTTGAGGTATTGGGGAGGCACTGCGCCTTAGTTAGCTTAATTCTACTTTGTGTGACTTAATGTCTCCCAAGCAAGCTTATTAGTAAATCCTTTATACCATCAATTTTATTACTGCAAGTTCTCCTACACCATGAGGGTAAGCAGAGACAGCTTCTGGTGCATCAGGTCCCTTAAACTTCTTTAAAACTGGTCAGCAATCATTCCCCTCACCACTGCACTACTGAATGACCAGAGATGAGAGCAGTGGGCCCAGTAGGAAGAGCTGTCCAGTGAACCAAGGAGACCCAGTGAAATGTCACTATGGGGAGTCAGGAGAGTGCCAGCCGACAGTTTGTGTGGTACCGGAAGAGTGCAGGGGATGGATATGGGCCTGATTCACTTGTCACAGTTGAACAAGGAACCCAGAGCTGACACTGAAGGCCAGTCATGGTTTGTTCAATCGAAAGGCTTTCTGGGAAGAACAATGTGAGTGTTTGCACAAAGGCAGGCCATTGCAATGTACTTGCGAAATGATGACTAATCCCGTTGGGGTTATGGGACTTAGACTGGCACGCAGGCAATAACCTGAGTGAGCTCTGTTCTCCAGGCACCTGATTCGACCATTTATCCCATAGGCTTTGGAGCAGACAGGCCAGGGATCAGATTAAGATGTTTCACCCTAGGGTTTGGGGAATCCATTTGAAACACATATTAAGAAGCATGAATGGGAGTGGAGAAAAGGAGCAGGAGGTTAGGGCTTATGGTCACGTGCCAGCCCCACATTAGCTGAGCTACAGAGTGCTCTCCTGCCCTGCCCCTACCCCGTGTCCTGTCAACCTTCCCTGCTACATAGACCAGAGTGAAAGTTAGATGAGGAACCTCCAGAAGGTGCTTGGGTTAGTGGTACACACTTGCCCTCTCCGAGATGTAAAACAGCACACATGACTGACTACAGCCGAGCATGTCAGTTAACCTAACCAACAGCTGTGATGTTGTCTGCATGTAGGGTGTCATCAGTGGCTGGCCACCTTAAGACTCCTTGAATGTTGAATATAGCTCGTGCCTCATGTATCTTAAGCGTACCATGAATTTGGCGCCCTTGTGGTCTGTTGATCCTTTTCCTGCTTTCATTCTACAGATGCTGTAGTTTATATGCGTATCTGCTACGTCCAGGAGATATTCCTATACTTAATTTCACTTCTCATTTCTCTGAGCTTTATATAGCACAGTCAGACTTTATTAACTAACATGGCAGTCTACACCATGTGGTGAAAGATGGGGCTGGTGAGGGATGCGGGACTCAGCAACGTTGCATCTGGTAAGCTATTGGGTTTTGTTCTATAGGTGGTACAGTTGTACCCCAAGGGTATCAGCCCCACCCCCTTGGTGGCACTCTGATAGAGCACTTGGGTACAATGGTATCTGCTAAAAAAAGGCAATGGGCTGAGCTGGGGACTTGGTGTCAGTGGGTTTCTAAAATGATCCATGTCCTACAGCAAAGCTGAGTTAAGCCTTCCCTCTGTTTCTCTGGGATGATCTCTTTTGTGTTGTTGTCTCTGGAAGCCTTGTGGTTTAGTCTACATACTAAGGGTTGAACCCATTTATCCAGCTTCCCCTCTGGTCCATGCAGCAGGCAGGGAAGGCTGATGCAGCCAGGGAGAAGTGAGACAGAAGGGCAATGGATAGCCAGTATTGAGGACTGCCATTTGTCTACACACTACACATCTCTCCACCTTCTAGATTCACCCCTGCTCATTGGGGACTCTTGGGGAAAGGCTCTTTATTGATATTTAAAATCTCCCATACTTTCAGGGAAAGTATTTGGGAGTTGAATCTGAAGCCTCACACACGTTTGGCAAGTACTCTACTGCCCAGCAAATCACCAGCTCTCCTCCCAAAAAATTGCCTTAGAAATGGTACACACAAGAAAATGAGTCCATTTGCTCAGTTCCTCGGAGCTCGCTCTGTATCCTGGAGTGGGAAACACCCTCTGCGGAGCCAGTGAATTGAGAGCCAGGGCTCACTTACAGCTTCCTGTGTTCCATGTACCATGTTAGGCCTCTTAATTGGTTCATCAAGTCCACTCTTGAGAAAGCTTTGTGGAAGGCCCTTTTTCCAGTTCACAGATGAGGAGACTAAGAAGTGAAGAATGGGTGTTGTCTAGGAAATAAGAGCCGAGCTGGCATCAAGCTGTGTCCTTCACACTGGCCCCAAGAATACCATTATGATTTGAATGTGGTGTCCCTCATTATTTCATGTGTTTCAATACTTAGTACCCCACTGGTAACACTATTCTGAGAAACTGTAGAGCCTTTAAAGGGCTGAACCCAGTTGGAGGAAGTGAATCCCTAGAGGGCAAAAGAGCTTGAGAGTTATAACCAGGCCCCACTTCTGGATTCATCCAGATGTAAGCCAGCAGTGCCATGACTCATGCCACCACCCAGTCCCTACCCTGAGGTGGCCTGAATATTTCTCTCCCCTTAAGTCACTGCTGTCACAGTAAGTAACCATTGCTGGTATAAGCCTGTTCTCCCCTCAGCGGTCAGGAATGGCTGAACTCCTCTTTCTGTAGGTACTTTTTGCTCTGGGCCTTCATTATGATACGATTTTCAAGCGTACCCTTTCGATAGGGGCTTATATTTATTCGCTCATTTATACACTCCTCTAGTAACAGCCCACCAGAAAGAGGTTTAAGACAGCTACTGGCTGCAAGTGAAAACAACTACAAAGATACGGCCTCCAGTGTATAGGGAATGCAGGCATACGGCCTCCAGTGTATAGGGAACGCAGGCATACGGCCTCCAGTGTATAGGGAACGCAGGCATACGGCCTCCAGTGTATAGGGAACGCAGGCATACGGCCTCCAGTGTATAGGGAACGCAGGCATACGGCCTCCAGTGTATAGGGAACGCAGACATGCGGCCTCCAGTGTATAGGGAACGCAGGCATGCGGCCTCCAGTGTATAGGGAACGCAGGCATGCGGCCTCCAGTGTATAGGGAACGCAGGCATACGGCCTCCAGTGTATAGGGAACGCAGGCATACGGCCTCCAGTGTATAGGGAACGCAGGCATACGGCCTCCAGTGTATAGGAAACGCAGGCATACGGCCCCCAGTGTATAGGGAACGCAGGCATACGGCCCCCAGTGTATAGGGAACGCAGGCATACGGCCTCCATTGTATAGGAACGCAGGCATACGGCCCCCAGTGTATAGGGAACGCAGGCATACGGCCTCCAGTGTATAGGGAACGCAGGCATACGGCCTCCAGTGTATAGGGAACGCAGGCATACGGCCCCCAGTGTATAGGGAACACAGGCATACGGACCCTGTGTATAGGGAACGCAGGCATACGGCCTCTAGTGTATAGGGAACACAGGCATAGGGTCACCAGTGTAGAGGGAACGCAGGCCAATAAAAATAAGGAAGGAAGGAAAATCAAGTGAAGACTGCATCTCACTCTCAGATTTTTCAGCTGTCAAAGTTAGAAAAGAAACACGATTGTAAATAACAAAACACAGCTTCAGAGTCATTGCTTAAGCTTCAATATTCCCCCACATCGTTGCCCTTAAATTGAGTCTGATGTGGTTCAGCATCCAGCTAGCACCGCAACGGCCTTTGGGGTTGTTGATTCCCACCACTCCCAGAAGACAGCATTGATGCTGGGTTCATACAGTTTCGATGCACAGCTCCTTCCTCAGTTCTCTAGCCCCCTGTGGACTGGGCAACGATTCTTATCCTCACATCCTGGCAGCCCAGAGAGGAGTTTGGAATGTCCTAGAAAAGGCCGTGGGTAGGTCTTGCTTGGGACAGATTCCCATCACAGTGATCACCTTGGCCAGAGGCAAAGGCGTCAGTGAGTCCAACTCGGGCTACCGGACAGGCGCTGAAGGCTTCTTTTTCCATCAGCGGGTTGAAAGTCCGGCTGATACTAATGCTCAAGGAGTAACCAAGGTGAGGTCAAGGTGGAATGCCCTATGCTACAAAAGCTAGGGAGATGGAAGAAACACACACTCCTGAACTGCCTGCTCACACTGGCCTGTAAGTTGGAAGTTCATGATGAGAGGCTTCACAAAGCCAGCTTCGTCAGTAGTAGCTGTGGGAGCTAGGAGAAGAGAGGTCTCAATAGGCCAGCTGCACTGAAGACTTTCTAGGCCACGAAGTTTTAAAATGACTGCTGGTTAGTTTGTAGACAAAGGCAGAATTTTCACATTTAGTAAAAAAAAAAGGGGAAGCAGGGTTGGGGGAACCAAGCATGGCACCCAACATCACCCCAGCACTTGAGACAGAAGGATTTTAAACTCTACACAAGGAAACACTGTCCCAAACTAGAAAGGTAAGGGAAGAGATGGGGAAGGGAAGAGGAAAAACATATGGGGGACATCACATTCAGCTATCCGTTATCTCGAGGGGCTTAAGTCCTTGCTTGGTTCTCCATTTGGAACTGTCACTGAGGAGTTACCTATGACTACATAGAGCCTGGTGGAACGGGATTGTTCTAGAAAGGTTTCGTAGTTCTTCGATTGAGTGTCCCCGGGGTGTTACATCTGGGACACCACTTTGCCCTTAGTCTGAAGAGCAGAGATCACAACAGTAATATACTGGACTTCAAGACCAGGATAGAAAGACCAGCCATCCCCTTCTGCTGGAGGACAGGCTTGTCCCTCACAGTCCTTCTCTGAAATGCGTACCCTTCATGGGTCCTAAATTGACACAATGATGTCAACCAGCTTCTCATCCAGCAGATCAGGTTTCTGTGAAAAACCTAGAGAAAAACTAGTCTCCAAACTCCAGAGATACCTCCAGGAAGCCCAAACAACAGCTGATCTCCTAGTGTCTCTTCACTCAGAACACTGGAATTTCCCTTTTATCTTTTCTCCCACCCCGTATTTTTTCTTTCACTGTGTAGCCCTGACTGGTCTAAAACTTACTATGTAGACCACTGCCCTTGAATTCAGAGAGATCTGCCTCACTGCTTCCCAAGTGCTGATATTAAAGTGTGTACCACCTCACCTGGCCCGATTTATTTTTTTTAATTGAGATCATTCATACGGCATAAATTTATCAACTTTAAAATGTACAAGTCGGTAGATTTAAGAGTACTCACTATGTTGTAAAGCTGACTCCAGCTCCTACTTTTAAGACACTACCGTCACCACTCAGCAAGGAAAGAGATGGTAAACGTGTGGACAGTCGGTCCCAATGCACCCACCCAGCACCTGACATTCACCACACTGCTTCCTGTTACTGATTTGTCTGTACTGTGCCTTTCTATAAATGGAACAATAGCATGAATGGCCTGTTTTAGTTAACGTAATGTCTTTAGGGCTTATCCGTGTTGTAGTGTGTGTGTCGGTATTTCATTTCTTTTCATGGCTGAGTAACATCACACTGTGTTTTATTTGTCCATTCATCTGCTGGTAGCCATCCCGGGGTTGTCTCCAATCTGCTCTATTATGAACAACGCCACTGTAAACATAAATATGCATATTCTGTGTGAATAGAATTCTTGTGTGCTGGGAATTTGGAAACACATTTTTAAAAGCTTGTTATATTTTTCCAGTACTTTTGGGGGTTGGTGCTGTATGTATAGTGAAGGGTTTTAGAAACCTGGGTGAAAGCGTTTCAGCTATTTCTTAGTGTTATCCTTCTGAAGTCTCCCGTGACCATTTGGTACAACTGTTTCTTACTGGGAGGTGCGGGGTGCCCTGGGGGTAGCCCCAACCCTCGTCTGGTGAAGAGATGCCATGGGCCCAAACAACCTTAGACATACATCATTTTTTCCTGCTCCCCGGTCTTCAGGACCAGTGCTTCCTTATATCGTAGTGATGTTGACATCTGCACACATGTCACCTCTTCCTGCTCCCTCCCTCCACAGGTCCGATGCCTCCTTATATTGTGATGATGTTGACATCCGCTTCAGCAAAACCATGAATTCCTGCAAAGTGCTGCAGATCCGGTACGCCAGTGTGGAGCGGCTGCTGGAGCGGCTGACAGACCTGCGCTTCCTGAGTATCGACTTCCTCAACACCTTCCTGCATTCCTACCGCGTCTTCACCACTGCTGTGGTGGTCCTAGACAAGCTAATCACCATCTACAAGAAACCCATCAGTGCCATCCCTGCCAGGTGCATACATGCCCCGTGCCATCAGCATCTACAAAATCCCTTGGTTCTGGCAAGATGACTTAGTGGGTAAAGGTACCTGCTGCCAAGCCTGACAATCTAAGCTCAACTGGAACCAGAATGGTGGAAGGAGGGAACTCACTCCTGCAAGAAGATGTCCTCTGACTTCCACGTTCACTCTATGACCTGAACATCCCCAGACATACACACACACATAGGCACACGCTCTCTCTCTCTCTCTCTCTCTCTCTCTCTCTCTCTCTCTCACACACACACACACACACACACACACACGCACACACACACACACACACAAATACTTAATATTTTTAAAGAAATCCCATCAGCACCATTCCCTAGTAAGTGCACCCCCTCCCCAACCCACAGATCTTCCAGGCCAAAGATATCCCAGGAGAAGAGGCTGTCCCCAAAGCAAGGTGTGGTGGCACACCACATTCCCAGACCACAGAGGGAATACCTTCCAAGTTTGTTTTTTCCAAAGGAAACTGGACATGGTGTTACAAGCCTATAACCCCGAGGCTCTGAAGCTGTGAGTTAGAAAAACAGAAGCACCAGGTCATCCTCAGCCATACAACCTGTTAGAGGTCTGTTTGGGAGGACTCCATTCCCTAGGGAGGGATCACTCTGCTCTCTCTCCCTTCCCCAAAGTCCAGAAGCCCTAGAGGCCTGGCCTTTACAGAAAGATGGAAGGATGGAAAGAAGAGAGATAGGCAGGAAGGTACCCCTGCTCTGTGTGTACCCATCATGCTTTAAAGAGAAGGGGAGTCCTTTACAGTATTTCAAGGTACAAGCCTCAGTGGACAGGATCCTTTAGTCACTTTGACTTTGAGGCCATCTTTCTGTGCCTTCTTCACTGAAGCTCAGCTCTCCAGTGCATAAGGTAGGGCCCAGAAAGACCAAGAGACTTTCCACAAGTCTGGTTGAGATGGCCTTCAATTCAGGCCTGGCCTTGGGATTCCTAAGTGCACTTCCACCCCACTGAGACCCAGTGGATACACAAAACCTCTCAGGTGCCATGATGTAGACACTGGGTTTAGAGCCAGAGGTTTTAGATGAGTCATTTGTCTTTCCCTAAGCCTCTGCTTCCTCGGCCACAAAGCATCCCTTTGGACCACTGTGTGGACAAGGGCAGAACTTGCAGGTAAGAGCAACCTCGTGTGGATGGATAAAGGCTCTACAAAGGCCACCGTCAGGAGGCTTAGTACCTCAGGAAGGAGGCAGAGGTAGCAACATCAATCGTCCAGCCTATTCAAACCCTGTGGATATAGACATTTGTCCCCAAGCCCTTTAATCACAACCCTGTGCAGGGACCTGAAGATGAATGTTATAAAGTAATCCCACACTAGCTCAGACTTGAGTATAATAAAGGGTTCTTTATTCAGGGATAGACTCACAGATCACAGTCCTTTGCATGAATGGGGAGCAGGAACAAAATTGGGGGGGGAGCTTTATGGTTGCATTTATATTATAACAGATCACGCCCAAGGGGGCTGTAATCTTAAAGGCCATTGGATGAATGAGTTTCCACAGCAGGGACCTACCCCTAGTATCAGGGATCATGTACATAAGGGAGACACTGCTGTCAGTCCCCCTGAGCCCTGTAGGAAGCAGGCCAGGTGGGCAAGCCTACACCAACAGTTCTTTTTCCTTCTTGCCTTCCCTCCCCACAGGTCACTGGAGCTCCTGTTTGCCAGTGGCCAGAATAACAAGCTTCTGTACGGAGAGCCCCCCAAGTCACCTCGTGCCACACGCAAGTTCTCCTCACCACCACCCTTGTCTATCAATACATCATCCCCAAGCCGCCGACGGAAGCTGTCCCTCAACATTCCCATCATCACAGGCGGCAAGGCACTGGACCTGGCAGCACTCAGCTGCAGCTCCAATGGCTTCACCAGCATGCACTCACCCATGTCTCCCTTCAGCAAGTCCACACTGGACTTCAGCAAGTCCATGCTGGACACCAGCAAGTCCACGCTGGACACCAGCAAGTCCACAATGGACTTCAGCAAGTCCGCACTGGATATCAGCAAGTCCGCGCTGGACTTCAGCAAGTCCACGCTGGATATCAGCAAGTCCACGCTGGACACCAGTAAGTCCATGATGGACTTTAGCAAGTCCACATTGGATATCAGCAAGTCCACACTGGACTTCAGCAAGTCCACTCTGGACATCAGCAAATCCACACTGGACATCAGCAAGTCCACGTTGGACACCAGCAAGCTCTGTATGACCAGCAGTTTCACCAACAAGACCCCTGATGAAACTGATACAACCACTACCACGACTCCCACCCCAATCCCTACCCCAACCCAGACCCCTACCCTGACCTCAAACCCAACCGCAACCCCAACCCGTACCCCAACTCAGACCCCAGCCCAAACCCCAACCCAGACCCCAAATCTGACCTCAAACCCAGCCCCAACCCCAACCCGGACCCCAATCCAGACCCCTACCCCAGCCCAAACCCCAACCCGGACCCCAACCCAGACCCCAAACCGGACCCCAACCCAGACCACAACTCCAGCCTCAACCCCAACCCGTACCCCAACCCCAGCTTCAACCCCAACCCGGACCCCAACCCAGACCTCAACCCCAGTTCCAGCTCCAACTGCAACTCCAGAGAAACCTGGGGAGTCCTCAGCCCTAAACAAGCAGAGTGAGTAGATACGTGAGCAGATCCACCCACCCCATTAGCACTCATCACAGTAAGACTTGGCTGGGCTGGGCGGCCTCTGTTATACAGGATACAGGCAGTGCAGACCGGTAGCCATGGAGAGGAGATAGGTTGCCAAGATGAGGCCAGAAGAAGCTCCCATGATATCATCACACTTTATATGAGTCTTGGCCAAAGTTCTCAGATTTGTGCCTTCATTCTCCCTACCACAGTAGCATCCTGCATGGCTCTGTTCAAGTCATGCCATTGGAGACCAGACTGAACACTGAATAGTCACATTTGAACGGTGCTAGAAGAGGGCAAAGGATAGACTAGGGGCACCATCAGGAGAGCTGGAGAAGGCTTCCTAATGGAGCCATTGGCTTTGATGTTCACCAGCAGAAAGAGAGGACATTCTAGAAAAACAATGAAATGTAAAATGTTGAAGATTAAGAAGGCCATTGTGTGCTCTGGAAACAGCTCAGCACATCTGGAGCACAGAGGTGGTGGCAGTGGCCCACGATGCTGATGGAGCACCCAGCGCCTTCCTATCTACAGCCTCTCTGGGCCATTCTAGAAGGGTCCCATTGATTCTGTGTTATCTCAGATCAGACCATATGCTAGGAGCCACCAGCATAGTCTTGCTGTGTGTTCATGTGTGTGTCCGTGTGTCTATGTGTTTGTGCCTGTGTCTGTACGTGTGTCTCTGTGTGTGTGCATGTGTGTATATACACATACTTGATCACAAGCCTTTGAAAAGGAGGTGTAATTAGAAAGAAGAGAAGCCACACAAGGTTCCATCATTAAGGGATATCTCTGTAGTACATGCTACAAATAGGTAACATGTGGTGGCTCACACAGCTAAAAGTTGATAACCAAGATAACAGCTTGCCAGAGAACCTAAATATCATCCAGTGTGTGTAATGTATTGCATCTTAGACAGTGTGAGGCTCAGAATTCTGTCCATCACAGACCTGCAGGGAGACCCCATTGCTACTTCATGGAAGGAAGGTGGCCCCAGTCAGTCCTACAAAGCCACCTCATACCAGAGTTCTTGATGAGTGACCCAGGGATCCCTGGTCTGTCTAACCATGAGCTTCTGTGAGCTGGGTGGATGCATTTTCTAAAGAGACCTGTGGCTTCCAGTTGGTTTTATAAACAGGCTCAAGTGTGCTCACCTTCTAGTTGGGGAAACTGAGACCCAGAGCAGTTAAGTCCCCTCCGTCAAGGCTCTAGGAAGATGGCTCAGTTGGTAAGGTGCTTGCCACACAAGCATGAAGACTGTGCTCAATCTCTGTTACCTACATGAGAAAGTCAGGCTCAGAGGTACACCCTTATAATCCCAGTACTGAGCAGACAGAGCCAGGAAGCTAGCTCTGTAAGGCTCTTTTGACAGCTACTCTAACTGAATTAGTGAGCTACTAGTTCAGTGAGACACCCTGTCTCAAAAAGATTAAGTGGAGCATAATTAAGGAAGGCACAAGATGTCAACTTCTGACTTACACACACTGGTACACACGCACACACACCTGCCCATATGTGCACACACGCACATACCTCTTTTAGCAAAAACTCACACTGTCCAGAGAGAATGTAGGCCCTGACTCTCCCATGATTGGAGACTAATACTTATTTCAGACCAGAAGCAAGAGATAAGCTAGAAAACGGCCCTTGGCAAATCAGGCAGGTGGTTACCCAAGATATCTTACCAAAAGCAGGAACACCTTGCTACTCGGTGTGGTCCATTGCTCGGCCACATAAGCATCACCAAAAGCTTGTTAGAAATGCAGATAATCGGGGCTGGAGATATAGCTCAGTTGATAAGAGTGCTGCTGTCTCCAGTTGATAACAATGACTTGCAAAGGAAAAACCAGTTTTCGCCATCCAGTAGTAGATGGCCAACACAAAATGAACTCAGTGGCATTTTTAGAGTTTTCTTTTGTCTTCTAATGTCTATCCCATAATGTCTTGGTTTATATATTATGTTTTTCAGTTCTGTACTTTTATGGAATTTCTGTGTGTATGTGTCTCTGAATCTAGATGTTTATTTTCTTGTGGTTTTTCTTTGGCCCTTTTTTCTGTTGTTTTTTTTTTCCTGTTCTGATTATTGCTGCTGCTGCTGCTGCTGTTGTTGTTGTTGTTGTTAATATGTCTGTTTCCTAACGAGAGAGAGGAAGAAAGGGTGTGATTTGGGTGAGTAAGGAGGTAAGTAGGATATGAGAGGAGTTGGGGGAACCTAAGTCAGAACATATTGTATGAAAAATCTTTTTTCAATTAAACAAAAGGGGGGGTGCCTGCCTAGCACAGACTCACAGATTCAATACCCAGTACTATATACAATCTGCTATGGTTGTGCAAGCCTGTAGTCCCAGGACTCAGAGGGCATGTGCAAGAGAATTAGAAGTTCGCTGGGCAGTGGTGGCTCACGCCTTTAATCCCAGCACTCAGGAGGCAGAGGCAGGAGGGTCTCTGTGAATTCTAGGCCAGCCTGGTCTACAGAGCAAGTTCCAGGACAGGCTCCAAAGCTACAGAGAAACCCTGCCTCGAAAAACCAAAAATAAAAGGAGAGAGAGAAAATCAGAAATTCAAGGTCATCATTAGCTACATAGCAAGTTCAAAGCTAGCCTGCGCCACATGAGATCCTTTCTTAAAAAAAAAAAATGAAGGAAAGAAAGACTTCCTTGCTCCATGTAGAGAGGAGCTGTGTTACAGCCTGCCCCTTGTACCTACCACTGACAATTGAACCCAAGACCTTAAGCATGCTAGGCTAAGCAAGTGCTCTACCATTAGGCCGCACAGCCTGCGTCCTAACAGGAACCTAGGTGTGCCCATTACGTTTTTGGAAGTCCTTGTAAAGAAAAAGCCATCTTGGAGAGCCACACCGCGAATGAGCACGTGGAGGGTTATGATAAGCCTGCAACAACTAGACTGTTCAGCTGTCTTCATCCGGGCGCCAGGCCCTTGTAATTTACTCCGCTTTACTTTGATGAATTATAGATGTGAATTTTCCAATCGATGAATAATTGAGAAAGCGTGAGTCTTTCTGTTCCCCCAGGCTCAGAAGTCCCCGTGAAAGAAGAGTCTGATGTGGACCAGAACCAGAGTGACGAGGGCGACACTGAGGCATCACCTACAAAATCTCCATCAACACCAAAATCAGTCAAAAGCAAAAACTCTTCAGGTACCATTCCTCAGCATGGAACTGCAGGTGGATGTCCAGGGGAGGAGAGGGCTGCGGGTCAGGTCAAGGGGAGGCACGCTGGTATTGCCTTATGTTTTATGAGTGACTCCTGAGGGCAGTGACTATTCTATTTCATAACCCCCAGGGATAGGAGAGATGTGGTTGCTGAGACATTGGCTGAGCAGGCCCTGATCTTGACTTTGTGAAGTCACCCCAACTTAGGCAGGAATGCATTGCCTAACAGTGACCCAGCAGCGCTCTTATGTGGGAGAGCTCAAGTCAGACATGTTTCCTGGCATCCCATGTTTCAGGCTGTGTGGTGGGCTCTTTCATCCTTTCAATATACATGAAGAGAATTTAGATTGCTCTTATCTTTCAGAAAAGGAAAGCAAAGCTGGGGTGTGGCTCAGTGGTAGAGTGCTCCCTGACGTAGATATGGTTCTGTGTTCTATCCCCACCATCACAGGCAAGGGAAGGCTCCAGAAAATAGTGCCATTGCCCACTCATCTTTCAGACTCACAATTCTGCAGGATTCTTGAACAGCCTACCTACCTTTCTCATCCCCATAAAGACTACTGTACCCCCAGGAGGACTGTAGGACACCCAAGTGTAGAAAAGAACTCAGGGGCCTCCTCAACTATCAGGACAGTTTTTCTGTTTCCCAAGGAAGGAACCTTACTATTCCCAAGCTCACCAAACATGGGGCAGCTCAAATCTGGGAAGAAACAAGTAAGGCACAGGGCTGTCCGGCTTTAGAGGAAAGGTACTTGAGCACCCTGCAGCCCTGCCTGGCTTCTTACACAGCAGTAGATCCCTGGAGAGCCCATTTTTAGAAACAGGCATTAAGGCCCAGATGTGAGTGATGCCTGTAATCCCAGCTCCTGAAACAATTGAGAGGCTGAGGCAGGGAAATGGGGAGTGCCAAACCAGCCTGGCCTAGAGAAAGTTCAATACAGCCTGGGCAGCTTACTGAGAGCTGTCTTCGACATAGAAGCAGTCAGAGGGAGAAAGAGAGAGGGTGAAATACTATCTCAGAGAGCCAGACAGACAGACATAGGCAAAGAGATAGAGGCAAAAGAGAGTTGATCTCAGAAAGAAGGGAAGGAGACATCTCAAAGAAGGAAGGAATGTAAAGGGAGGAAAAGGGAAGGGAAGGGAAAGGAAGGGAAGGAAAGGGAAGAAGCTAGCTTAGAGTCTTTAAAGCAAGCCAGTTATTCCTCAGGCTCTAGAATCCTGTAAGATGAAGCCAAAGGGTTCTGGAGTTGACCGCACAGCTCCTTGTCATCATGACCGTCAGCAGGTCTCCATGTTTATACAGATTTTTGAACTTTCTTCTGCAATCTCCTTTTTTATGATCACCTTTGGACATGTCCATACTGTCCAGAGGAGATCCCTGAGGCTCCAGAGTTGAAGGAACTTTCCCATAGTTACACAGCCAGTGAGAGGTGGGAGAATTTCAACCCAGGTAGAAGATCAAGTGCAAGATCATCCCAGTCCCACCATGCCCATAACCCTGTCAATATAAATTGTGACCATTAGACTTTAAGTGAGCTGTGTGTCAGTTTCCAGTACCCTGAAAGCAGACAGCTCATGATGCTTTGGGCCCAGAAAAGCCAAGAATTGACAAGTCTTATAAATAAAAAGGTGGCTCCCAGTCTTCTAAGCAGCAAAAGAGTAGCTGAGCCTTCCTTCCCTGAGATAATATTCTCTAGGACTATTGTGGCATGACTCTCACAGGGAACAGAGCCTCCCACACATACACAGTACCCCCTGAACCCCTCTCTATCCCTGGGAATAAAGGAAGAGCTTCCACTCCTGAGGTTGGGCTGTCTGCCAACCTAAAGGACTGAGGAATGGCTGAGGATCAGCTCCTTCCTCTCCACAGAATTCCCACTCTTTAACTTCAACAATGGAGTCGTGATGACCTCATGTCGTGAGCTGGACAATAACCGCAGTGCTCTCTCAGCTTCCTCTGCCTTTGCCATAGCCACGGCGGGAGCCAACGAGGGCACCCCAACCAAGGAGAAGTATCAGTATCGCAGGATGTCCTTGGCCACCACAGGTGTGTGCATGTCTCTGCTTATGGGTACCCCCTTTCTCCATGGTTGTGTGGCAGGGGTGACAGCCACAGGCATGAGACCTTCCCTTCCTCAGGTGTTTGATGCACATTGCAGATGCCATGGTGGGTCCTTCTACAGTTCCTCTGGAGAGCTCCCTGCTCCAGGAAGCTATCCTGACTCACTGGACATGAAGCCTTGCTTTCTGTTATTTGCCCTGTTGATCCTTCCTCTCGTGGAGGCTGGAATGCAGCCCCTTTTTCGGCACCAGCTAGGCTCTGCACACCCAGGCCTGTAGCCAGGGCCACTGTGTGTTTAAGATGCAGTCTGTTCCCATGTCCTATCATCAATGGAGTAAAGTCTTAGCCGGGTTGCTTGTCAACCTCAACCCCTAGAAGGATGGCCTTAGCTTACACACACACACACACACACACACACACACACACACATCCCGCCCCTAGATTTACCCTCCCCTCTATCCACTTTGACCTGTTGTTACCCACTTCTTCCCACTCTTCCTGCAGGCCCTGCCAGTGCTGGCCTGCCATCCTGGAGTCCCATTCTCCCTCCCCAGTCCCCTTTGATCCTTGGCCAAATTCTACTCACAGCAAAGAACGCCAACCGAGAGAGCCCTCGGCACCCACTACCACAGCAACGGTTCCACACCAAAGGTTAGAAGGGGGGTTCCTGGAGAGCTCTGGTCTCGGGTGCCCTGTATACTCTCATTGGTGGGAGCTTCCTGAACCTTCTAAATGGAGCAGGTATGCTGAAGAACTGTATCCCCTGAGGCTTCATAGCATCTCATTTGGGTCTGAACCCAGTTAAGTGTCCCCTCCAAGGCCCTCTGACGAACCATGTCTGCTAAGCAAGCTCCCCCTCCTGTCCTTCTCTCCCCCTACCTCTAGCACTGCCAGGGTTTCCCCCTGACCAGAGAAATGGCGACAAGGAGTTTGTGATCCGCAGAGCTGCCACCAACCGTGTGCTGAATGTGCTCCGCCACTGGGTCTCCAAACACTCTCAGGTGGGTGGGACCGAGCTCCAGGAACAATTGCTTCCTAGTGGCTGGAAGTGATAGCAGACAATGTAGGTCAATGGCAGGAAGGGGATCCCATTTTGCCAGGAGGACCTACTCAGTTTCCCCGGGGAAGGGAAACAAGGACCGTCAAGAAGACAGGGGCCTGTTTGGCCACCTGTCTGCAGGGAGAGTACAAGTAGGCTTGGGCCTCCCTGACTTAGGGGTACAACAGCTAGGGGATGGTCTTGGTCTTGTCCCAGTGCCCTGTGCCTAGGAGGCTTGAAGCTCCACTTGTGGCCTTGCTGGAAGTAGTGACAAGACAAGAAAAGCAGACAACCACAGTGGGCGGAAATAGAAACTCCCTCCTTCAGCCTGGCCTCAGAGTACTGCAGGAAAGTTTGGTGACTATAGCCAGAGCTACCTGCCCATTTTCCTACAGGACTTTGAAAGCAACAGTAAGCTCAAAAGCAAGGTGATCAGCTTCCTGGAAGAGGTCATGCATGATCCAGAGCTGCTGACACAGGAGCGAAAGGCCGCAGCCAACATCATCAGGTAAGAGCAGCATGGTCCTGCTAGGATGACCTTCTAGGACAGGGTCCTGCCCTATTCCTCCACAGTAGCCAGACTGGCCAGGATTATATCAAGGTAGGTATAAGCCCCAGACGTCTGGGAGCCATGTCCCTTGCTCTAGAGTCAAACATGGGTGCTCTGTGTACTTACTTAAGAGGGGTAACTCTTCTCCCTACCCCTCACCAGACCTTGATGGAGCTATGCATGCAGTTCGGTTGGTAGAGTACTTGCATAGGCCTGGGTTCAATCTCTAGTGCCATATAAGCTGAGTTTGGTGGCACATGTTTGTGATTCCATCTCTCAGGCTGTAATCTCAACACTTGGAAGGCAGAAGTCTGAGAAGTTCAAAATCATCCTTGGCTACATAGTAAGCCAGCCTAGACTACATGAGATCCTGTTGGGGGTGGGGGCATGTACCCCTTCTCCATGTATGTCCATGGATACTAATACCTGTCCAACATGTGCTGTCCAATGTGATAGGTACTAGCTACATCCAACGTTTTAAATATCAGTGAACTAAAATTTTATGCAATAAAATAGTGTCCCTCAGTCCCCAGAGCTTCAGTTGGTCAGAGGCTCCTAGCTTAGACAACACAGGCCAGCCCATCTCCTCACTACAGAGAGTTCCACTGAACGATGCTCACAGGCATTCAAGGAATGTCTGTTGGCTGAAACTCAGTTAAATTGTCTGTCCTCAGACCTATGCTTAGTATGACCCACAACCTGCCTCTTCTACCAGAGGTCAGAGTTCAGATAGTCTAACATCTGAGCTACCTCAGGCAGTGACTCATTGTTGACCAGAAAACAGCCCTTAGCCAAATCTCATTTTCTCCTATTTAAAATGAATGAACAATGCTGGCTTCAAGGGTGTAGTAAGGCTCAGGCAAGGTGATGCATGTGGCTTCTGCAGGTTTCTCAGAAGGTAAATGGCATAGATTCACCGGCACCCTACCTCCTTCTCTCATCCTTCCACCTAGACTGGCTTCTCCAGAGGCTGGGGAGGTTTCTCCTCCTCATGTCCAGCAAGCCTCCTCTACACCCCAGGCATTGCATCTGCCTCAGACTTTCTCCCAAATCCAGCATAGGCATTTTCTACTTCTAACCTGAGTCTCCAGCCCCTCTCCTATCCCAAGGCCGTGTACAGACCTCATCACTCCACCATTGGCCCTCCCTCATCTACAACATATTCTGTGTGCATGCATGTGTACGTGTAGGAAGAGGAAAAGGGAAGACGAGAGAACAAGTGGAGTGCCTACAGGCATACTCATGCACACAAGAAGTCCCAGGCCCTTGGTGTCTCCCTCCAGGTTCTCCTAGGAGCTGGGAGGGCTGTGTCGAGCAGGACTTTTTCTGCTGTGGACCCTTAAGAGAGCCAGTTTTCGGAATGTCCAGTTCCTAGTCTGACATTGGCTCCCAGGGCTGATCTCCAAAGTTCCACTCCCTTCAGCCAATCCCTAAAGACTTCTCTCTGCTTCCCTATGCATACCCAGGTCTGGCCCTTGGTCTGTTGTCAAGAGCCTAGCTCCCTGCCCACCCGTATTCTCAAACATTCCCATATTCACTCTAGTTAGCTTGACCACACCCTTCTTCACTTCTCACTCAACACTATCCCGGAATTTTGGGTTCTTGGGCCTCCATTCTACTGTGTCACCTTATCTTTGGGTCCTCTGACGTAGCCAGGCTTGAGGGGCATCCCATCTAGGAACATCTCCTGTTCACTCTGATCCTCCAAGTCTGACACTACTTCACCGTGTGTGTCCCATCATTCCATGTGCACACAGCAGTGCCTGCCACAGGCCCAGCCTGACCTCAGAGGTCCCTGCCTGTGTCTCTCTGGGTCCTTACATATACATACATAACAGTATTAGGAAGCTCGGAGGCTGGGGAAGAGACTTTCCCCATACAGAAAGATCAAGAATAAGTCAGTAAAGCAGAGGAGGACAAGGGAAACAGAGAGAAGTAGTGTCTCGGGGTAAAGGCAGTAAGCAAGGGTCAGAGGTTGCAGAAGACAGCCAGGTGAGGGTCAGAGGTGTTCTGGGGCTCACATGCTTTCCTCTCCCTAGGACTCTGACCCAGGAAGACCCAGGCGACAACCAGATCACACTAGAAGAGATCACACAGATGGTGAGCAGGATGACCATTGCACCTGATCACCAAGGCAACGTCCTCCCCAGCCTCATTACTCCATGACTCCTTGACCAAGTCATCACCTGCATGCATTTCCTGAGGCTTTGCGGCTAAGTGTCACAAACCAGGCAGTGTGTTCCTCCCCCTGTCCTAGAGCCTGGAAGTCTTTAGAAAAGATGTGTGTGGGGCTGTGCTCCCCCAGGAGCTCTAGAGGAGGAAACATGCTTGCCTCTGCCAGCGGCTGGTAGCTTTGTGTTCCCTCAGTCTCTGACTGTACAACCCCCCCCCCCCCCCGTTCATGTCTCCATGGTCCTGGGATCATATCCTCTGGTATCCCTGGGTTGTCTTCCTTCTGTGTATGTGTCTGTGTCCACTGTGTCCATATGTCCCATCTTACAAGGACATCTGTCATGTTGGCCCACCCTCCTGGCCTCATTGTAAATTCATTACACTGACGAAGATTCTAGACAAGCCCAGGGCCTAGGAAATTCCTCCGTTATTGAGGAGCAAAATCCAACCAGTAACAATGCCACTTCCCTTTTCTTCATCTACTGAGCCTCCTCCTCTCCCTTACCCCTCCCCTCTCTCTGTCATACTTCTCAGGGAGGAGTCTTTGAGAGACACCTATGTGCTGGACCACATGAGATTCTGAAAGACTCCAGACCCTCTTGTCAGTAATGCTGCAAGTTTGCATCATTACCCCCATTTTACAAATGAGGCCACTGAGGCCCAGAGATCTCAATCATTCACTCAGCAGTGTGAACGAGAGGTAGTCATGCAAGCTATTCACACTCAGGTCCAACAGACCCCAGAGAAGAATTTAAACCCTATGCCACGCCACCCCATCCTGAGGAGTCACAGTGTGCTCAATGAACCTGCCCTGAAATGACAGGACCCCAGGGAGGAGTTGTGTTTACCATCAAAGAGCATGAGCTAGGGATGGCTCTCCTTACACCATAAGGGAATGGTGGCCTCATGCTTTCAGTGCTAAACTAGGATCCTCTAAGTACCTTTATGAACCCCACCAAAGCCGCTGGCCACTGAGTTAAGGATAGTTGGAATGCTCAAGATAGACTCTGACCTGCCTGGGGTGGATTCCATGTCATCAGCTCAGCTCCGGGCTGACTACTGTATTAGCAGTATCCCGTGTAAGAGCTTAGGACTCTGGGCCCTGGCTCCTCTCTGCTTTCATCCCTTATGGAGAACAGTAGCCTACCCACATTCTGGCCCAGGAATAGCTCTGCATGCCCACACAGCTCAATGACCCTCCAAGGCAGGCAAGGTGGTGGCACCTAGATATCACTTACTATGGAGTGATCCCCTGGGCCCAGGATGCTGGACTAGCCTCCCCCACCACTTCCGCGTTGTAAAGAACACCCTAGGCTCTTGTTTGCCGACAGAGGCCTGGCTGGAATGTCTACACTTCATGAGTACAAGGGCCCTTTTCCTTTGTAAATGCCTTGGGGCTCTTCTAGAACAAAAGGTTATTGAGCCCCTTCTCTGTACATTCCAATCCCTGACAGGTCCCTGGAGCCTTTGAGTGTTAGGTCCGGCTTAACCGAGGCCAGTGACATCAATGGGAAAGAGAAAGGTGGCTTGTCCCATTAGTTCTCATAAGCCTTCTGGAAGGTGAGATTTGTCTCTCAGACCTCAACTTCCAAAGACACTTCAAGTCCTGGACAACATCAAAAGTGAGGAAAAGGTCGCCTGTCCCTACACAGTGCCTATAGCCACTGGGATACTGAGTGACACCCCAGTGTGGCCTTCTGGACTCTTCTGTGACCCCCACAGCCCTGCCATCCTGAACCCAGCCCTGAGACACCTTCATAGGACCCTCAGGAGTGACTGTAACTGAGCTGCCCACCTTCAGAGGGCCCATCCCCAAGAGCATACAGGAGAAATGCCCCCACAAGGCTCTTGTCCTGCAACCCAGCCCCTGCTGCCCTCATGCCCACATCCTAAGAACTCATCCTCCCCAAAGACATCGTGCTCCCTACATCCACACTCTGGCACCTGGGCTTCTGTTCTCTGCGCTGGTGACTCTGCCAGGAAACACCCATGACTGAGCAGCTACCACACAGAATCTATTGTCCCCTGAGTCCTCATTCTGTGAACCCCCTGAGTCTGAATCACATTTGCAGGTCTGCATATCTCCAGTGTCTGCTACCAGCCTAGCAACACAGGCCTCACCGATTGCAAAAGAAATGGGGGGAGGCGAATAACAGAGCACTCGGCCTCAAGGAATGGCATGTTTTCTGGGTGTGGGTGGACCCCACTTCCCTTTCCAACCATGCAAACAGACCACTTGGGCACTCAGCCAGCTGCTAGAACTTCTGGGACCTCCAGGTGGAAGCCCAGGTGACAGATCCTGTCATATCCATGAGGGAACCTCATAGGTCAGGGACATGGTAGCTGACAGCTGTCTTCTACTCACAAGACAGGAACACTGCCCCAGGGGCAAATCATACCCCCAGAACCCCCAACCCACACCTACTGATGAGGTTTAAAGAAAAATTGTGTTGAGCCCACCCAGGACCAGGAAGAACCCAGAGGAAGTGGCCCATCACAGCTGGGATCAGATACCCAAGTTTGCAACCCAGGCAGCCTATTTACACCTGAGTGACTTGGGCAGGCTTTGGACTCCTTCCTACGTGTGTAGTGGTGGCTCCCTACAGGGTAGGCGACCAACTCCTCTGGGGAGAGTCCTCTGGCAGCACAGAACACACATCCGAACAGGGAGCATCAGGCAGTGGGGCCCAGCTTCCTTGCCCCATCCACGCACCAGAACTGAGAGGAGATCCTCAGAAAAGTGTCAGAAGCCCAGAGCATCACCAGTGGCCTGACTCTGACCTTGCTTCCCCAGGCAGAGGGCGTGAAAGCTGAGCCCTTCGAAAACCACTCAGCCCTGGAGATAGCAGAGCAGCTGACCCTGCTGGATCACCTCGTCTTCAAGAAAATTCCTTATGAGTAAGTGGGTGTGGTTGCCTGCCTCTTCTCCCTCCTCCTCCCTCCTCAGCACATCCCTGTCTTTGAACTCTCCAAAACTTGGAAAGAATGTTCCTCCCCTGTCTCTCTCTTTACCTGTCTTCTGTAAATGCAGCCCCCCTCCCATATACACACTTTTCCAGGAGATTCCTCTTTCTGGAAAGAATACATGTTTATTTGCACACAGGCATGAATGTGTATGCATATGTGTGTTCATGTGTGTGTGTGTGCGCGCACGCACGCGTGTGTGAGTGTGTGTGTGTGTGTGTGTGTGTGTGTGTGTGTACAAGCCCTAGGAACAAATTTCAGAATGACTCTTGATTTAAATGAAGCCTCGGGCCTGCTGCTGTCTGCCCTTCCCTGCCCTGTCTTTAGTCTCCCTGGTAATCCCTGCTTTATGTCTCTCTTCATCTAATGACCAGCATTTATTTGCGAACACTGTTCATGTTTGTGGCGTTCCTTAGCATTGTAAGTTAAGGTGGTTTTCTTTTTTATGTTTACAGCTGAAACTAAGCATCCTCCCAACTAAAGCATTTCTCTGAATTTCCAATAATTATTACATAATTATTTTCCAACACTGCCATCACCATGTCTAAGACCACACAGCACTGGAACATTCTGTGCATTTATTTTGCTTTCCAGGGTCATATTCACAGCCCCACGGGCATGAGTACAACCTGACCTAATGACAGGGTTGGCCCAGATACTTAGGAACCCCCAGGACGTGGAAGCAGTGTTACTCCTACCTCCCGCCGGAAGCAAGTCCAGGACAGATGTTCACTGGTGTCACTTCCCCGTGGCTGCACCAGCCTATGGGACTTCACCTAAGCACCTCTACTAATCACTTAGAAGCATGGGCAGTCCGTGGCTTCCCCATTAGGTTCCCTGTGCCAGAAGACACTGCTTGAAACTGGTTTTTGGTTCATTTATCCTCTTATGACCCACTGCTTTTGTATAGTGTTGAGAATTGAACCTGGAACCTTGTATATGCTAGACACACACTCTATCTATCTATCACCTCTGTTCTGAAGACCAGCCACTACCAAGTGACTAAAATGTAGAAACAAGAACCATAGCAAAACCTGGTGTGCCTATCTGCTTCACAGCAATGCTCAGCCATCTCATACCTCATCCCCTTCCAGTCTCATGATGGTCCCATGAGGAAAGTGTTACTCTTACACTCCCATCTCACAGATGAGCAAAGCATCCAAGACCCAGGGTACAGCACAGAGCTGGGCTCGAGCTCAAGGTTCCTTCCTCTCTGGGCCTCTGCCGAGGGCTGCTCACCTATAAATGATCACCTTGAAAAGCAAAGAAGTAACCCAACACTGAATGAGCAAGGCAGCGCTGATTTCATCTGCTCTGGTTTCCCTTTCCTCCCTGCAGGGAGTTCTTCGGACAGGGCTGGATGAAGGTAGAGAAAAACGAAAGAACGCCTTATATCATAAAAACCACCAAGCATTTCAATGACGTAAGTATGCATGCGCGGACAGTGGCTTTCTGCCAGGCTTTCCATTGGCAGGACCGCCAAGGGGCTGAGTAGAGGGCAGGCTAGCACCACACCCTCTGCTGCACCCCACCTTCAGCTGTGTAACCAGAGCCAGCCCGCTTCACCTCATTCTTGGTCCCTTCATCTGTTAATGGGTGAACATAAAAGGGCTATGAGAAGAGTAGCTGGGAATCATCCAGAGCCATCAGCCAGCAATGGCTCCTGAGGAGCTTCCTCAGGCCTATGATCACCACAAGGAGCTCCTCCTAAGAGTAGGGTCATGGCAGACCAGCAGCAGAAAGGATGGAAAGAAGGAAGGGTTGGACAGAAAAGACCAAACGGGTTCTTGCTGTGTTTCTTATTTTCTTACCTCATCTCAGCCTTAGAAACAAGCAAACTGAGTCTGGAAATGGCAGACAACTTCCCTCGGATATGAACATTACTCAAAGTGTTCAAACTCTCTGACTTTCCAAAGTGTTTGTTAGGAGTTTCATCTTCATGATGATGTAATGTCCTAGGCACCACAGTTGTTGAGCCAAGGGCTTGAGACTGCCCCTAGGCAGGCTTGGACATGGCCCTGCATCTGGCCTGTCCAGTCCCCATCTCCCAGAACTCCCGCTACCATTGACTTTCCTGATGGACAGTGGTTAAGAGGGGACCAAACACAAAAGCAGAAAAGTGCTCCGAATGTTCAACAAAAAGGGCTTGAACTGACTCTGATCAGGACACTAAGATCACACGCACACACTTTCACATGCATACATATATAAGCGCACTCACACGGGGACATACACACAAGCATACAATGTTCCCAGGATCTCTTCTGGGAGCCAAACATGCTTCCGAGTCTTCCTGGGAAGGGTCATGGCTGCAAGGGGCCTTTGCAAAGTTCTTGAATAAACGTAGCCTCTAATATTTCCCATAACTGCCTAGGACCATGCTCTCTATGCATAGCAATCTCATTTAAAGCTTACACCACTGCTAGGAGATGAGGGCTTCTCTGACATTCAAGATCCGGGGATGCCAAGGTTCTGGAAGGATCTGCTGATTGGCATGAGGTAGCACATGTGTTTTTCATTGCTGCATGATGGAGGATGACTATGTAAGAGAAAAAAATACTCATATGTAGACACCTATAATCCCAACATTCAGCAAAAGGGTTACAAGTTCAAGGCCAACCAAGTCTACATAGCAATGTCTTATCTCAGAAAGAAAAAAAAAATCAAAAGGGAGGGATGTGGCTTATTGCTCAGGTGCATACCCAGCACATACAGGGTCCTGCGCTGAGTCTCCAGCACTGAAGGAAAAAAAAAAAAAAACCTCTCCCAACAATTTTCCCATATGGTGCTCCAATCTATGCGCCCAGGGGACTCATCTTCTCCTAGCCTGTGCCAGCCCCAACAGCTTTTGCACACAGCATCATCATTCTCTGAGTTTAATCAACACAAATAAAGAGCCTTTTTATGGTCAAAAGTGGCAGCACATGATGTCACTTGTCCTGACTGCCTGGCCACAGACAGCATCACATATCAACTCCAGGAAAAAAAAAAAAAAAAAAATGGGCCCCTGACAAACATCATCCAGAAGTGCCCTTGTCAGCCAGGAAGAAATGAGGAAGTTGCAGTGTTTCGGTGCCAGGGAGGGAGGGGCTTCTGACCCTGGCACTCTGTGCACCCAGAATGGCGTAAGAACAAGACAGAAACAGGGTGTGTATTCATTGATACTGCGTACCACTGTGGGAGTGACTTTCCACCTCATTTAACCCATGACAAGGACTCCATAGAGCAAGAACCTGAAGCTGAAAGAGGTCACATGGCACTGCCCATGTGACACGGCAGAAAAGTCCCCCTTTGAGCCCACACGGAGGCTACCCTGTGACTGTTTGGCAGTTGGCATCTCTTGGTTCACATCCATCACCCTGTTCAGATTCAGAGTGTGTGCCTCCGCGACAGGGGGTATCTTAATCTCTGGCACAGCTCAATTTTCTGCTATCTAGCCCTTTGCCTCTAATGTCTTTAACTTGTTGACTGGCACTGACTAGGGTCTCCAGCGCCAGGACCAGACTTGGGTGAGACAGGCATACAGCTGAAGGAGCTGCCCACCCCACTGCATATGCACCCTGTGCCTCCGTCACCCCAGCTCTCCCCAGGACAATGTGTAACGGAGATGGAGACAGTGTGCCTTGTTCTTGCTTTTGCAGGGGAAGCTTTTAATCTTCCCCTATGTAAGAGGAGACAAAGTTAGAAAAATTCCTTTCTATTCCTTGAATACCAATCACTTTTACCATGAATGTTGACTTTTTTCTTTTTAATCTTCTCTTATTTCAATGTATATGTGTGAATGCCAATAATTTTTGCCACAAGTTCATATTTTTCTTTTTTTTATTTCTTTTTAATGCCTTCGTGTATATCCCTGAGTATATTTATGTGTGTCATGTGCATGAAGGTGTCCACAGAGGCCACAGAGGGCATCAGATCCCCTAGAATTAATATAGAATTATAGTTACAGGTGGTTGGGAGCAACATGACATGGGTGTGGAGAACTGAATCCAGGTCCTTTGAGCCAGCGGCAAGTGCTTTTCACCACTGACTCTTCTCTCCAACCACACACTGACTTTTCTCCACTGTAGTTCTGCAGCTACTGAGACGGTCATGTGATTCCTCCCTCGTTTAATCTGTTGCTATGGTAAATGAGAATTACATAGTTTCTTGTGTACCTCCGGTACAAAGCCGAGGCAGCCGTGGCATGTAAACAGCTAGGTGCCCAATTTTTTCCTTCTTGTGTTGCCCATCTGTGGAACATAGCACAGCAGTGCTTTTTGTAGAATAAATTAGCAAGTATTTGTTCTGTTTCTCCATCCTGTAGAGGATCTCACTGACCTGTTTTTTTTTTTTTTTGTCAAAGTTCTTTTCTTTTTTTACATTCTTTTTTTAAAGTTTCTTATTCCAGTATTGTCTCTATGGAGAGGTGTAACTGTTTCAGCTTAATCAGTGATAGATCACACGCACACGCTGTTTTATGTGTTATCATTCCCCTAACTTCAGTAGTTAGTTCTCCGGATGTACATACTAAAGTTCAACATCCCAGGCAACAAGATGCTATCAGTGAGAAAACCTGTCGCCAAAGGCCGATAACCCAAGTTTCATGCCTGGAACCCACATAGGGGAAGGAGAGAACCCTTCCCTCAAGTTGTTCTCACATGCAATGTGGAGTGTCACCCACCCTCCGGCAAGCACACATACACCCAAAATAAACAGGTGTAGAAAGTTCACATTCAACATCCCTCCTTGGCATCCATGCCACAGCAAGTACTTTAGAGAAGGTTTCTTGGTGGTGCAGCTCTCCTTGTTTATATGTAATAGCGTCTTCACACCTTTATTCTTTCAATAACTAAAAGCACAATCAATAAAAACTCAGAGACAGACATTGGGGTTCAACTTGAAGACCAGAAAAGCAAAGCCGACAGCCACTGGCTCTTACTTTGACCTCAGTCTGAAAATGGCGATCCTGCCTCCAGGAAACCTAAGAATGAGATTGAGACTGAGAGCTGTCTCCTCCCGTTTAATAATCCTCTCTAGTTCTGGGATTAAGGGCGTGCAATATTACTGCCTGGTTTCTATGGCAACCTAGTGTGGTTACTGGGATTAAAGATCTGTGTCATTGTGACTACTGGGATTAAAGATGTCTGTCATTGCAGCTACTGGGATTAAAGACATGTGTCATTGCTGCCTGGTCTGTAAGGCTGGCCAGTGTGGCTGTTTTACTTTTTCTGATCTTCAGACAAGCTTTATTTATGAAAATACAAATGAAATGCCACTATAAATAACAAGTCATCATGTCTTTTATTCTTTAAAAGATTTTTTAGAATTCATTTTTGACTTGCATACAAAGAAATGAGTTTCGTTGTGATGCTTTCATACATGTGTATTTAGGTATTATTATACTTCATTACTTTTTATTTTAAAACATTATAGATTCAAGGCAATGTGCAAGGAAGTGGATGTTTCCTGCCTTCCCAGCTCCTTGCAGTTCGAGTTCCCCAATGTCTGGGCCCCAGCTTCCTCCCTGTTAGCCACGCCAGTTCTAACTCCATGTGATTTGTTTGTGTGATGGTGATTGTGATTGTTGGCAGGGTGCAGGATTCCAGGGAGGTCTGGCCGACTGTATGTGAGACCAGGTGTGTGTCCTCTTCCAGAAGGGGACACCATGGGAAGTTCCCTCAGAGCTGGGCTTGTAATACAGTTTATTCTTCCAGGTGAACTTTTGAATCACTCCATTAGGTTCCAAAGCAATTTCCACTGGGTGTTTAATTGGTTTACATTGAACTCAGGGTTATGAACATATGATACTTATGCTACCATTTGGCAGTATGATCTCTTTCTCTGTTATTCGGGCCATTTACATCCTTTGGTAACCTTTTTCTCCCATACAACAACCTATGTTGTTTTCATTAACTTAAATTCCAAGGAATTCACGGATTTCTTGTTATTTTGGTCATGAAATCTTTGTCATTATATTTTTTCTTGTTTGTTTTTATTTTATTTTATTGGGATAAAGTTTTACATGTAGCTCAGGCTGGCCTCAGTCTTGGGCATCCTCCTGCCTCTCCCTCCCACGTGCTGGGATTACAGGTACATGCCACCATACTCAGCTTCATTGTGTTTTTAAATTGACAATTGCTAATTTATAGGAAAATGTCTCCTTTTTGTATTAAGCATTTGTTTTGATAGTTTTCCAGTTTATTGTTTTGGGGATTTTTAACAAGAAATTGTGTCTGTAAATAACGATGACATATTATCTTTACAACATTTATTCCTCTTACTTTTTTCCTGTCTTATTGCATTGGCTTAAAGATCAGTAACTTGATTGCTTCAGAAATTATCCGAAATGAGGATATCAATGCAAGAGTGAGCACCATTGAGAAGTGGGTAGCTGTGGCTGACATATGCCGCTGCCTGCACAACTACAATGCCGTGCTGGAGATCACCTCCTCCATGAACCGCAGTGCAATCTTCCGACTCAAAAAGACGTGGCTCAAAGTTTCTAAGCAGGTGCGGGTGGGAAGCTGGCACTGCTGCCAGATGGGCCTGGGCTGGGGTTGGGGGCGGGGAGACCAGAATCTACAGGCATGAGCAAAGGACTGAGCTGAGGATCCAGATTTCCAGGAAAATTGTGTCAGCGAGGACCAGATATCAGGCCCCCAGATGTGGCTGTGGACCTGGGGGACTTCAGTTCCTACTTGGGCAGCTAAGACTCCCCAGCGGGAGCTGTAAGGCAGCGACTATTGGTAGCGGCACAATTCTTGGTTTGGGACAAGAGTAGTGACTTCGTAAAGCTCTGAAAAGGCATAAACTGAAACTTCTTCGGGATGAAGTTCTGCACGCTAGAGCCTTGGGGGACAGCTCAAAAGGAGAGCTCTCCTTAGCAGAACACACTCTGAGACACTTCAGCACTTCCTTGGTGAACTTGGTGGGTGCCCCAACCCTGGTTTTAGTGCCTGCACGAGGATAGACAAACCCCACCAGAGACAGGGAAGCCTCTAAAGGCACCTATGATGGTCTTTCAGTGAGAGGTCTTGCAAGACCCAGCACCGCTAAGACACCTGTCTGCAGAACCCTAGATTTGCGCTCTGTATTCCCCCTTCATTTTTCTCTTCCTCGCCTGTCTCTCGTTATCTTTCCTGATCCAGGAGCAGGTAGTAATCTTACCCACTAACAGGCATCAGCTCCGCAAATCTTCCTACATAGATAAGCAGCCAGTCCAGGAAAGTTCTGGGATGTTCATTCCTCTGTCCTTCTCTGCTCTCCAGACTCTCAAGCCCCTGTGGACAGCTGAATGGTTGAGTCTCTAGGACAACCCCCTTACACCTCAGGGAGGCTGAGCCTCTTCCTTATTGGCACATTGGATGCCCAGGATTAGGGCCCTGGGAGATGTCTTTAATATTAGCAACTCCGGGAAAAAACAGAAGCTGAGAGTTTAGGGACTACCAGCCACATAGGCACATACTGTCATAAACTGAAGTCAGAGGTTGAGAAAAAAAGAAGCCTGCAAAAGCCCCTTGTCTTCTGAGTCCATACGGCTTGCCAGGATTTAGATAGGGTTATAGGGAGTCCGTTCCAGTTTACTGTCTTCCTCCTCCCTCCTTGCACTGTTGGCTGATGGCAGCCTTCCCAGAATCCTCCAGACTAGATCCCTCCCCTACTAGACTCTTCCTAGAATGCACGGGCTCTATTTCTTGGCCACATTCTTCAGTGTCATTCTCCTCATGGAGTTGAGGGGGATGGGGACACACCATGGCTATTCTGAAATCTTCCATTCTCTTCCAAGAACAGTCTAAAACAAGAGCAGTCCATGTATGTAGCCTGGCCTGCAATCTAGAACACCATTCAGATCCAGGAGTCAGCAGGCCTGGTCTAATAAAAGTCAAAGATACCTCTGGCAACAACTTTAGATGTTAGACTGAACCGGCTGACTCCACCAGCCCTCCAGACGTTTTCAGCCTGTGAAGTAGTTATTCATCTGCCCTGTGCTTGGCTCTGATGGATTCTGGAACGACAAAGCCAACTTCATTATCTCTTCTCTGCAGGCAGCCCGTGGACTCTTGTGACGCACCAAGATGGCCACATTCCCTGAAACACAGTCTTGTTTTCATTGCTTTCTTCGGTGTGTCAGCCCAGTTCAGTAAAACATGACATCAGATCCAGTCCGGCCCTACAGGAAGGTCAAGTGTACCTTGAAATTTTTTGTTCCTCTTTTCTAATTTCAGCTCCTTTCCCCGTCATCTTTCAAACCATCTCTGTCCATTGGGGAAGTGTCTAGTGTGACAGCAGCTAGGAGCGATGTGCCCGTGGTTCTTCACCCCAGGAAGTTGTATCTGTAGGGACAAAAACCTGCTCTCAACACACAACTTGTCTTTGTCTCTTTGGGAGGAAACATTCTTCATCACCCGGTGGTTTCTGTCAGATAAGCAGGAAGGGGAGGTATTTTGGAGGCCACAGAAACATCTTTCTTCTTGACAGTGTTCCTGATACAGGTTCTTTGCTTGATCCTGGATCCCAATGGCATATCTAAAGCTTCCGCCACTGAACCAGAGTGCCTCAAGATCCAGGGGGCTAGCACCCTAGGGAGCATTTGAAGGCAGAAGCTCATGGACCAGCCTAGGCATGTGACTTGATTTTCAAAGAGGAACACCATGGGAAAACTCCTTGATCTCACTCTATCCTGGATAGACTGCGGCAGCCCAAAGAGGGTCTGTGTATACAGTAGGCACGGCGCTGTGGAAAGAATCAAATTGTGCCCTTCTCGGAGCTAGAGAGCTTTTCCCCCACATCAGAAATAGCCTACATAGGGCCAGTGAGCTGGTTTGGTAGGTAAAGTGGTGACGTTCAACCTGAGTTCAATCCCCAGAGCCCATGGTAGAAGGGCTCCTGAGGCATGTCATCTGACCTCCACATACACCTACAAATCACACACACAAATAATCTGTATACATGTCCATGACCTCAAAGTATGGGTATCTCTGAAGCCATAACTGTATGACTAGACCTCATGATCTAGCTTCTGTCTCCTAAAATCCACCATATCTGAACTAGTGCTTCCCTCAGGGAATATCTGAGGAACACGCCATTGCTCTTGTGCATGCTGAGAATGGGTGACAGAGGCTGAGGAGAACCCACATCTGGTACTAAATCCCCACATCTGACCTGAATCCATCTTGGGTCACTCCCCTGCAGATGAGTGGGCATGGAGAGGAGGAGGGTACCATCCTCATCCTCAGAAGGGCTGGTACAGGTAGTCACCAAGATCCTGGTAGAGACTGGCCTGGTAGTGTGGGCTTTGCCAGGGTGCTGAAAGCCAGTTCTAAAGGATGCTTGGAGTCAGATGCCTTAGCTCGGTGAGGATTCTGTCCTGCTGCCGCACAGCTCTGACATCAGGTCAGAGTGTACTTGTGCTTTGAGCAGGGTCGATTTAACACCAATGTTCTCTCTCCTTATAGCTAAGGAGTCTCTGTCCTCTTCCCCCTCAGAGGGTACACAGGGAACATCCATCAGCATAAACACTGTCATCTTCTACGACTGCACACACCATGGCCTGTGACTGTGTCCCTCTAGGGACGATGAGTACTCCAAGTCTTGTGATGCCTGGCTGTCCTCAGCATGGTTTCTCACCTGCATTCTGGATTATGAAGGCCATCTCTGGGAAGGAAAAACTTTCCTCATGTCCTTCTATAAATGAGGGCATTGAGGGCCTCAAAGAGACATCCTATAGATCAGACAGGGAAAGGATCACAGAGACAGACCCAGGGCAGTGCACTCCCCTGGGAATGTAGCAGTCCTTGCCAGGCAAACCCAGCTGCCCATACTCTGCCCTGCTTTCATGCAGCCCAGGTCTGGCTGATCACTTCATATACCCTTGGCCAAGGGTTTCATCCTTTCCATCCTTTCTTGGATGATCAGCTCTTCTGCCATCATTTTCCTCAATTCTTGACCATTGATGGTGCTCCTGGTCCATCAAAGCGAAGATGTGAAAAAAGTGATCAGATCGGTCCAGCTCGTGGGAAAATCCTAAAGGCTGACATATAGCTCGGTGGAGGACACTTGCTTCATATGTCAGAATCCCCGGGTTCAGTTCCCAGGACTGAAAAATGCAATCATGAATATAAAAACTCTAACTTAGATATTCCCTGCTCTAAGTGCAGGCTCCCTCAAGTCATCCACTGAGTCCTCGTAAACCATCATTCTCAGGATGGTACCAGTCTTCAGGGTCATTACTCTCTTCGGTGCTCTAGGAGATGTGTGTGAAGAGGGGAACATAGGGCAGGGATTAAGCCTGAGTCCTAAGGAGATCACGGGTGAGACTACCAGGCACAGAAAGTCCCCAGATCCAAATGTGGCCTGGAACCCTCGGGTCAGCATGTTGGATCATGGGCCAGAGCCTGGGGCTTGGGGCCTGGATGTGTGTTGAATGTTAGTAAATGCTTCTGGTTCCTTCTAGACGAAAGCTTTGATTGACAAACTCCAAAAGCTTGTGTCATCAGAGGGCAGATTTAAGAACCTCAGAGAAGCCCTGAAAAAGTAAGTGCTGCCTCTTTGTTGTGTGTTTAAAATTGTAAAGCGTGTTACAAAGGCGTCTTCTCTCCACATTCAGTCAGAGCAGGGGGTCTGCCTGCCCCTCTGCCTGCTTGTGAGACCCATAGACTCGCCAGATCCCGGCACCGGGTCAGCCTTGCCCTCCATTCTTTACCAGGAAAATGCCAGAGCACCAATCTGTGCTTGATCAGAGTTGGTGCCATATTTCTCGTTTCTTAAATACAATTTCCCATTTTAATAATCCCAATAACTGGCATGTCAAGTCGGTTTATTTAATGTGATTGTGTTTCTTGTTCACGAGGAGAAATAGTTATCAAAATGAGTGTGTGTGTGATTAACAGCTGCATCTTCGAATCAAAGAAATACATTTTACCGATAGTTGGTAACACAATTGCCAATGCATTGTGGGATTTCTAGGTACACCCTGGCCTCAACCCATGGGATGCTGATGACATCTCGAAGGCAGCTCTTTCCATCCTGTCCTCCTAGACAAAAGACGGAGACCTAGGGGCCATGCCAAGGTCATGTGACCATGGCATTAGAACCTGGGACTTGGCCTGAGCTGGCTTCCAAGACCAATACTTTGCTGTGTGCCTTGGGCACTGTCTTATGAGGTTCAGGTACCTCTGACAAGAAAGCCATGACTCAGATCACTTTGGCCACACATTCATGAGATACGGGCTCTGAAAAGACAAAATTGCTTTTATTGCTTTCTTCAGGCTTCCATACTAGGCCCCACCCCCATTTGTCCCTGTCTCTCTGCTGGCTGGCTTCTCAATGGACTTTGGAGATGCTGGGTCCCTGTAGCTTCTAGGAATACTCTCCTCCCTTCCAAAAGGGGCCTCTTGACCACAGCCAATAAGAACCGCAATGAAGGTCACCGCTCATAGTCACGGGACAGCCAACACCTCCAGCCCTTGACATTGGCTGGGATGCCCTGCTCACCTCGTCTTCCCAGACAGCCTCTCCTGCCTCCTCTTCTTGTTTTCTTCCTGCCCTACTTCTTGTCCATCCTTCACTAGCTCAGTGTGCCATCGCCTTGACCATCTCCACTTTGTTTATGTCCTCAGACAGATGTTGAACCCATCTGTGCTGTCCGGCCGTCTCTCCTCCGCCCGGGCTCCCAGGAGCCCCTGTGGACTGTGCTTGTCCGGAGCTGCCCCACTGTGCATTCACCAACTGTCCGTCTGCCTCTGGGCGTTGCTCCATCTGCCTCCTTCACACGGCTTCCTCATCCACCGCAGCCACTACTGCTACCTAACTGTCTTCGTGGCTCCCATTCTGTCTGAGTCCCTCTCCTGACTGTCTTCCCTTTCAGGTCATCTGTATGCCTGTGTAAGTGCCTCCCCTAGAACCCTCTGCTGCCTGTGGCACAGGGCAGAAGGCTTAGGGGCTTTCTGGGTACCAAGATCTTTATGTAAGGCAGATCTGCCCTGTGAAGATGGAGAACAAACCATGTCCAATGATGCTGGGGAGTCTATTTCAGCAGAAAAGGGCCAGAAAGCAGAAGATAATTGACAACAGTCTCTAGGCAGACTGAAAAAGTAAGACCCAGTCAGAGCCTTGCAGTGGCTCTCCTGTGAGGGTCTTCAGCCCGTTTCAGTTGTCCCTGGAATCTTTTTCAGCCTGTTGTCACTGGGCTCTTAGTCTGAACTCTCCTCAGCTTTCGGATCCTAGTGGTCTTCATCAAAAGGACACAGGCAGGGTTCACAGGGCAGCGAAGAAGATAGAGTTCATCATAGGGCTTAAGATACATGTTCAAGAGATGAGAGTGAGCAGTAGCCAAAGGGATCAGTGCAATGACCTGCATGGTTAGGTTGGCTTCGCACTTTCTAAAAGGTCTCTGGAACAGTTTCCTGAAAAGCATTTTCCTGTCCAAGTGACTGACAAGTCCATTTGGATTAACTCTTAAGAATGGAACAAAGCTGTACCATTGTTTGAGAGCAATCTTACTAGATAGTTATCTGTTGATGAGCACTTATTGATGGCAGCTTAGAATGTCATATCTTGGGCTGGGAACATAACTCAGTTGGTAGAGTGCTTACTTTAACTTTCAAGAAGCACCGGGTTCGATGCCCAACCCCACATAAAGTCAGGTGTGATGGTCAGAACAGCCAGGGCTAGGTAGAGAGACCCACTTTCAAAAAAGCAAAAACAACAATAAAAATCAGATGTGACAGTACACACCTTTAACCCCAGCACCGGTGGGGGGAGCCAAAGGGGATGGAGACAGGAGGCCTAGTTCAAGGTCTATACTGAGTTTTCCTCCAGCATGGCAGGAGTGTCAAGTAGCCTGAGTAACAGTTCCTCTAGCATCTCTGTGCTGAGAGGAAGTTACAGATCACTATCTCAAGCGTCCCCTAAAGATGCAGAAGGGAGGATAATGGTGGCTCACTCCATCACCAACCCCTGCACCCTCCCAAGGCACCAGAAAAGCTGCTGTGGGACAGGCTACAAATCCCTGCTCAGAGCCACACATCGGAGGTCTGGTCCATCACACCAGGGTCTCATCTCTTGTAACCATAGACCCTGAGAATCACCCACCCTTCCCCAGAGGCACTTCCAGAAAGGTGGCCCCTAAACCTAGGTGGTAAGAGGACAGGTGTTAGAGAGGCTACACTGTGTGGCTGCTGGAACCTGGGTGGGGGTGGCCCAGCCTTCCCAGAAGTTCCTGAGCACGGAGAAACCGTGGGGAGGGGGAACTAGTGATCTGGGATGAGGCTGGGAACAGCTGGGGAGCTCCATTGCGCAGACATCAGAGAAGCAAAGAAAGGCATTCTGGGTCACAGAAGGAGGAGACACAAGTAAGATTCCCTTCCCCCAGCCCGTGTGAGGGTCCAGGCAGCTCCACACTCTCCCACCCTCCAGCCTGGCTAGCAGTCTAAGTCTGGATGTGCCCTATGAGTCTCCGTAACTAGAAATCCCGTTGCCTCTAGACAGGCAGAATTTGCATGCAGGGTGTTCTGTTCTTAGCAGAAGTTCCTTTCCTTAAGTGAAAAGTTTTTGTGGATGCCATTTGTTTCCAAGTTGTGACCCACCCTGTGTCCCTTACCTGGGGATGTACCTCACTGACTTGGCCTTCATCGAGGAGGGGACACCCAATTACACAGAGGACGGCCTGGTCAACTTCTCCAAGATGAGGATGGTATGTTTCCCTGGGTAGACTGAACCACCCAGACCCCGCCCCAGCACAGCCTGTTCTGCCCGCCCCTGTTCCAGGTTCATCCCGTGGAAGGTCTCCGGTAACAACCATGACTGACACGAACGGCATTAGCCCCGTGTCCCCTGCCTTTCCCACCTCAGCCCAGCACCCCTCCCTACAGGAGAGGATGGGCAAGATCAAGAGACCAGCTCAAGGCTCCCACGCGGGTTAAAAGAAGAGCCGGTTCTGAATGTTGGTTCTGACCCCCAGAGCCCACAGCTTTCCTCGCAGCCTACCCTTTAATGTTCATTTTCAGAAAAGCTTGTTTAACATAACTAAAGAAAAATCATTCTGTAACAACACCTAAGAGAGCAAGTTTCAAATCTGCTCCTAAAGATTCAGAACATGGGGATAGGAAGACTCAAGGAGACCACTCTGAGCAGGCACAAGACTTCCAGTTATCCGTGTCTCTTATTCACCCCCCAGAGAGACTCTGTTTGCACCCACTCTGTAAAATGGGCTTGCACATTAATAAAAAGCAAGTTTTTCAAACATAAACGAGAAGCTCCATCTTGGTGGTAGAGAAAAGTCCTTATGTTTCGCATCCAGGCATGCACACATTAGACACCCACAAGCCTTTCACTTTGACTGGCAGCTAGGGTTTGGTTGTAGTGGTGTTGGAAAGCCTGTGACCCTGACTGAGGGAGTTCTCTTTATCAAGCATAGGCACGTGCTCAGTGTGCGTGTATGCGCACACGCACATACACACACCATGCACACATACATATTATCACGGATATCCCAACGGACAGGTTTCACCTCAGAAACGGGGGCTGGTGTAAAGAAAGCCAGTGGAATTTTTCAGGAGGGAGTGTGACTTCAGACATATCTACCAATGACCCTTTTCATCTACAAGGCAGCACGAGAGAACAGACTATTCTAAAACACCCCTGCCTTCCCGCAGATCTCCCATATTATCCGAGAAATTCGCCAGTTTCAACAGACTGCCTACAAAATCGAACACCAGGCAAAGGTAAGAGGGCAACACTTGGGGTCTCTCCTCTCCATCACAGTGCCGCTGTCTGCACAGGCTTCTGCCCTTTCCTGGAACACCTCTCCTCGTGCCTTCCAGGATCCTAATGGTCCAGCATAAAATGTCATATTCTTAAAGAAACCACCTTGTTCCTCTTCCCTGGCCAGAGGCAAGCTGGTTTTTGCTTGTGATATTGCCTGATTTGGCATCCCACAGGGTGTCTTAAAACAATGTCTACTCTCCCACAGGGCTAGAGACGGGACTCCAAACATCCCCAATGCTTGGTTGGTTAGCTGTGGTTTTGCTTTGTTTGTGTTTTATAGGATGTGTGTGTGTGTGTGTGTGTGTGTTCAGATACACATGTACCATAGAGCCTGAGGAAATAAGAGGACAACTTATAGAAGTCAGTTTTCTCCTGCCAGGGATTGAATTTAGATCCCCAGGCTTGGCCGCAAGTGCCTTTATCAGCTGAGCCATCTTGCTGGTTCATGATTGTTTTCCAAAATCTCATGTAGCCCAGGCTAGTCTCGGACTCACTATGTAGCCAAAAACGACCTTGAACTTGTCATCTTTCAACCTCCAATCCAGGGGCTGGGAACACAAGCTTGCACAACCAGCACTTTGCAGATGGTAGGCAGGAAACCGAGCCATAGCCCAGCCCCAAACACTGCTAGTTTTGAAAAGCACTGTGCCTCAAAGACCCAGAAGTCACAGGTTTTCCCACAAAGACGAGGGTATCCTGCTTCTCAAGTCTGTATCTGGCCAGTTCATAAACACCACACATTTTTCTCTACCACAGCATCACCTGCTATCCCCTGCTCAGCATCGTCCTGCTTTCCTTGGTATCTGCAGTCACTCCTTTCTGAGACAGACTGACCTTATTCTCGCTTAAAGCTGCAGGAAACCCATTCCTCTCACTAATCCTTTATGTGGATGGACATCTACCTCACTCTAGTCTTTCTCTGCTACAAATCAAGCCCAAAGAAATAGCTTGTGTTGGAGCTGGGGATGTGACTCAGATGTTGAAGTACTCGCCTAGCATTTGTGGTGCCCTGGGTTCAATTCTCACCATAAAACCAGGCATGGTGGTCTGGGCCTGAAACCCCAGCACTGGAGAGGTGAAAGCAGAAAGCTGTAGGTCATTTTCGGTTACATAGCAAATTTGGGACCAGCCTAGACTACCTGAAACCTTGTCTCAAAAAAAAAAATAGTTGCTGGGTATGGTGATGGATACCTTTAATCCCAGCACTTGGGAGGCAGAGGCAGGTGAATCTCTGTGAGTTCAAGGCCAACCTGGTCTACATAGTGAGTTCCAGGACAACCAGAGCTACATAAAAGAGAGACCCTGTCTCAAAAAACAACAAAAGTTAATTCTGTGCCATGTTCTGTTCTGCCACGTTGAGAAGATCTGTGAATAATTACCTGGGCCACTTGTATGTTGCTCTTTGTTCACCCAATAGACACACATTCACTGAATGAGTTCTGTGCTCCCAGCTATCTCAAACCACAAGGCACAGTGTACAAAACAGATAGGCCCTTGGTCCTCATGAGCATGTACTCTGGAGGGAAACAGACAAAGAAGTAAAAAGCACAGTACAACAGCACCCTCAGTGGTGGAAAGCTTGCTTAGTATGATTGAGGCCGTGAGGTTCAAACCCCACATAGTGCAACAAAAAGAAAAACTAAATGAAACACACGTGCACACACAATATTACTCTAGGTTAAAGGAGACTAAAACACATGACATCTAAATTCAGTGTATGAATGTTGATTAGATCCCAGGTTTAAAAATACCATGGGGGCTAGCAAGGTGGCTAAGCATGCCTAAGAACCCAGTTTGATCCCCAGAACCCACAAAGAGAGAACTGACTCTCAAAATTGTCCTCTGATTTCTACATGCACACCACAGCACATGAATGCCCTCCCACAACACATATGCACCCATAATAATAATAATATAAAAATATTTGAAAAGCACACGAAATTTAAATATGACTTGTATATTGGCTAACACTAGTCTCCAGCACATGGGCGCGGGCACACACACACACACACACACCAGCCCAAAAATGTCTGTGTAGTCTGTCAATTACTTTTAATTTTAATTTTAATTTTTATTGAAGACAAGATCTCCTATGAAGCCCTGGCTGGCCAGGAGCTCAATATGTAGACTCAATATGTAGACTCAATATATACACTAGCCTGGCCTTGAACTCAAAGAGCTTGACCTTCCTCTGACTTCCACCATATTTAGCACTTTTTAAAAAGTGTCTCCTGGCCGGGTGGTGGTGGCGCACGCCTTTAATCCCAGCACTCGGGAGGCAGAGGCAGGTGGATCTCTGGGAGTTCGAGGCCAGCCTGGTCTACAAGAGCTAGTTCCAGGACAGGAACCAAAAAGCTACAGAGAAACCCTGTCTCGAAAAAAAAAAAAGTGTCTCCTTAGAGCCAAGATTGCCTTCATGCATGCTAGGCAAGAACTCTATCAACTGAGCTATATCCCCAGTCACACATCATTTAGCCCATAAAAAAAATAATCTTAAGGACTGAGAAGATGGTCTAGTGCGGTGGTTCTCAGCCTGTGTAGGTCATGACCCCTTTGTGAGTCGAACAACTCTTTCACTGGGGTCACATATAGCCCTCAGAAAACACAGATATTTTCATTATGATTCATAACTGTAGAAAAATTACAATTATGAAGTATTAAAAATAATGTTATAGTTGGGGGTTACCACAATATGAGTGACTGTATTAAAGGGTTCAGTGAGGAAGGTTGAGAACCACTGGCCTAGTGGGTAAAGCATTTGCTGTGTAAACATGATTACCTGAATTCAAATCCCCAAAGCCCATAAAATCTAAGCATAGTGCTCCTATGGCAGGATGGGAATCTCTGACTCTTATAACTGAGAACCAGAGACCAGATAATCTCCAGAACCTCAGGCCAACTAACCTGACTACACAGCGGTGCACAGCAAAGAAAAGATGGCAAAGATGGACACCAAAGGCTGTCCTCTAACAACTACATGCACCCACCTACATTCAGAGAGAGGGGGGAGAAGAGGAAGAGGAAGAGGAAGGAGAAGGAGAAGAAGGAGGAGAAGGAGAAGGAGGAGGAGAGGAGGAAGAGGAGGAGGGAAGGAGGAGGAAAGGAGGAAGAGGAGGAGGGAAGGAGGAGGAGGGGGAGGAGGAGGAGAAAGAGGGGAGGAGGAGGAGAAGGAGGGGAGGAGGAGGAGAAGGAGGGGAGGAGGAGGAGGGGGGAGGAGGAGAAGGGGAAGAGGAAGAGGAGGAGGAGGAGGAGGAGGAGGAGGAGGAGGAGAAGAAGAAGAAGAAGAAGAAGAAGAAGAAGAAGAAGAAGAAGAAGAAGAAGAAGAAGAAGAAGAAGAAGAAGAAGAAGAAGAAGAAGAAGGAAGAAGAAGACATAACTATCCACTTAAATTTAACAGTGTTGGAGGAGCTTTGTTAGTGTGTAACACACTATATCTAGAAAGCACCATAGTGCTAACATGGCACCTGGAAAGTCCCAGAAGTTCCCAATAAAATTTCAGGGTTCTTTTCTGTCTTCTGCCACTACTCTAACCTTCTTTCAAGCTCTGATGTCTAAGATGTATGAACATCACTGCTCCTCCAACTCCCTTAGTGGCTCGGCCTGATGGATTTGTCAGCAGTCTCCAGCTCAAGGAAAACAGGGAAATGAACTTTGTGCTCCCCTGGAAAGTCCTGGTCGGTCTGCTTTGGGAACTGAGTGCATTGATAATAGTCCAGAGAGAACCCTTTCTATGGAGCTGCCCGCTAGGGCTAAAAGTCTAGTTCATTTCATACAGTCATAGGTCACCATGCCTTTACCTGCAGGGCTGGGTGAAGCTAGACTCTGACATCTGAGGTCATCTTCCTAGAGGTACAGGGTATGAGCTGTTAATCAGACATAGCAATAATTTCATCTGTTCCTGTCAATCAGCATCCAGCTGCTTCTGACCTTCCTGGAGACAGAGTCAGTTCCCCAAGGCAAAAGCCTCAGGCTTCATCTCCCCTCATCAGCTACCACTGGACTGTCAAGCACAGAACAAAGGTGTCGTTCCTTTCCCTTCTTGCTCTTGGTTTCTGTGGAGAAAGGCACATTTGGCTCCAGATTGACAAACACATGAACCTTGGGTCCAGAGAATACTTGTAAGGTCAGAGCTCTGGCCTCTCATTGAGTGTGCAGGAACTCCGCAAAGGACTGAGACTCAAGAGGAGAGCGGACAGTCAGGAGGAAAGACAATGACATTTCTCAGTTTTTCATACTAACATTTATGTCAGACTCGGCCATGCGGAGCCTACGCGGACCCTTCCCCCTGACAGCCCTGCTGGGTGTAAACATGTACAGCTGATGATTCTGGAGAACTCTTCAACCTGAAACACTGAAGGAAGTGTTAACACCCACGCACCTACCGCCTAGATTAAACAATGGGCCTTTTCAGGGAGTTGTTTGCTTTGTTCAAGTCCAAAACATTTCCTCAAGATATCAGATAAAGAAAAAAAAGGAAAGAAAAATGGAAGAAAAGCAGTCAAGAGCAATGTTTCCCACATGTGATTTACTACTATTAAGATGTTTATTAAGAGACTACAGGAACTGTGGCTATAACTCCATAGTTCTTACCCCAGAACACACAAAGTAAATCTTCAAACAAAATTTAAGTAGAAAAGTTATATTAAGACAAAGCACAGCCAAATATGATGGAGCCAGCACTTGAGAAGCTGAGTCAAGGGTTCCTGAGTTGGAGGCTAGAGTTAGCCTTGTCACATAGCAAGACCCTTGCAGGTGGGAGACCAAAACACTATTTCTCATAGGTGTATGTCCTGAACCTACAAAAGCATTTGGCTCCCCCAGGCGTGGTGCTATACGTTTGCAGTCCCCATATTTCACAAACTAAAACAGAAGGATGGTTTCAAGCTCAAGGCTAACCTGGTCTACATAGTGAGTTCTAGACAAGTCTTAGGCTATAGATCAAGACCCTATTCCAAAAAAAAAGCAAAAGAGAAGAAAAATTCTTGCAAGAAACCCAGTGTCCCCAGCCTGGGACGTCCCGTAATTCTATTGCTCCTTTCTCTCATTTCAGGTAACTCAGTACTTACTGGATCAATCTTTTGTAATGGACGAAGAAAGTCTCTACGAGTCTTCTCTCCGAATAGAACCAAAACTCCCCACCTGAAGCTGCCCCCAACCTGCCCCAGCTGCCCCGTGGACATCTGCTATATGATATTGTACATAATCGTTTGGTTCCTCTGGATTTCTTCTTCACTATATGCTTCTCCGAGAATACAAATCTGTTCTTGTTCTTAGATTCCTGTAGAACCGGAATATGAATTTCTGCCCTGTCTCAGACTTTGCCCCGCCCCCTGCGGAGCCTGTTCCTTCAAACAGCTGTACACCCTGTCAGCTCTCCCAGGTCCTCACTCCAATCAGAAGGAGAGACAGAATCCACATGACACAAGTCTCAAACTCCAGCCCTGCTTTGTCCCTCCCAGCGCAGGCCCCTGGGTTAGCTCAGGCCACCCAGGCATCCTCTCCAGCATGTTCCATGTAGTTGTTATAACTGGGTGGGGGGAGGGGGAGGAGGGTGGGGGAAGCCATACCTGCAAGTCCAGTCCTTGACACCCCTTCCTGCTGATGGTGATGCCCCTTTCCAAAGCAGCTTCTTCAGCCAAAACCGCAGGTCTCAACAGTCCCCATCTGTCAAATCCCAGTAAAGCTGGCTGGAAGGGAGTCCTCTCAACTGAGAACCACGCCCCTTGCACCAAATGCCACCACTTCTGGCACCATGCTGCCCTCTGCTCTAGGATTAACACCAGATAGCATGAAAAGCAGGCTCAGCAGAAGTGGACACGACCCTGGAACTTCTCTAGGAAAATGGAATCACTCCACCAAGTCATGGTGACTCTGGCCGACCTCTGCCCAGCCTCTGCTGGAAGTCAGGAACACAAAAAACGTCACTTCTCCTCTTTCAGCTGCCTGACAGTCACTACAAGCTTATGTTGAGATGCCCTGAGTCTGTATACTTTGTGGTAATTAGTCCCATGACGTAGAATTAGGAAATCAATAACCAAGTGTTTTTATTGCATATACTGTAGTCCTGTCTAAATGCCTTCTAGCAGGAATATAGTGAGGTAGTGCTTATTCTGTGAATATTACCATGATTTTTTTACATTGTACAGTAGAGAGAACACTCAGAATTGGCAGGCATGCTCCATTACAGCAGACAGACAACTTTTGCTGTAAGCAATACCTAGTGGTATGAGAATTCTATTTCAAGCCCTAAAATATTTCAACTTACAGCTTGTTTGGGAAAAATTTCCATTTTTGTAAAAATATATGTTTCCTGATTACCTCTTGCTAATAAATCTATTCTATCTCAGGGTGAACAGTGCATTTTGATGGGTTTCATTTGTTCCCACAAGAACTGGATACTGGATGAGAGTTGCTCCTTACCAATCCCTGGGCTGGCAGAGGACTCTCATATGGCAGTAACGTCATCCTTGCTTTGGCCTGATGAGGTTGACTGCTTCCATCCCCCATTGTACCCCAAACCAATCACTCAGAAAAGGAATGGTCTAAAACTGTTTTCATTACTTCCCTCAGTTCTGTGGGTTTAGTGGGTCCCACCAGCATCCCTTGCTTGGGGACTCTCGTGAGACTGCAATCAACTGTACAGGAGCAAGGGCTGGAGTCCTGTGAAGGTGCCACTTGCCGATACCCAAGATGGTGGTCTTACACAGCTGGAAGCTGATGTTTTCCAGATGCTCTAGGACTGTCAACAGCATCGTTCACAGTAGCATCTTTATGTGACTAGAGTGTCTTGCTGTGTCCAGGAGTGACCACTCCAAGTCTCGGGAAGGGCTTCTTTCAAACTAGCCTCAGAATGACATACAACATTCTACATGTCAAGCACGAGGAGAGAGGGTTCCTGTTCTTCTCAGTGGGAAAGGGAAGGGAAGAAATATGGAGCCATTTTCTGATGACTAGAGAAACAGACTGTAAGAGCCACACTGCCAGGCACAGGTGCAGAAAGTACCTTGGGGATGCCAAGGAAAGGTGACCAGTGAGCTGGGATGAAAGTGAGGAGAGGAAGAAACCTCCACAAGAGTGGACACCAAGGGGGCTGGAGAGATGGCTCAGTGGTTAAGAGCATTGCTTGTTCTTCCAAAGGTCCTGAGTTCAATTCCCAGCAACCACATGGTGGCTCACAACCATCTGTAATGAGGTCTGGTGCCCCCTTCTGGCTTGCAGGCATATACACAGACAGAATATTGTATACATAATAAATAAAAAAAGAGTGGACACAAAGACTGAGAGAAGACTGGCAGATAGAGTAGGGAGGAGTGTGCCATGCGGAGGGAGGGGCATGCAAAAAGGCCCAGATGAGGGAAAGAGTTAGAATGTCTGCGAGACGCTAGCAAGAATGAGCAGGGTGTTCAAGAAATGGAGATACGGTGGAGGAAATCAAACCATGGGAGACCTGGAAGAGGCCAGGCAAAATGGCTCAGTCGGTAAAGGCTGCTCTTGCTGCCCAGCCTGACAACCGGAGTTCAATCCCTGAGACTCTCGTGATGGAAGGAGAGGATTGAATTGTGCAAGCTGTCCTTGGACCTCCACGTGAACACTGTGTCACATGCGCACACGCATGCGCGTGTGCTCACGCACACCCACGCAAATGGAAATCCAGAGCAAAAGATTCCAAAGGGCAGAGCACTCAAGGCTTGGGAGATACCTGCACACACAGCACTGTCCAGGGATAGCAGAGGAAGATGAGCAGAACAGCAAATGGGAACGGCCTGAGCGCTGCCCGCAAGAGAAGGTAGCTGCTCACCACTTAGGTCTTTCGCTGCGAGTCGTGGGCTCAAGCCCCACCTCAGATGTCTCCTCACTGTCACCCATAACCACCACCACCAGTCACAGGTGGGGGCCTCCTGTGAGGTGTGGCCTACTTCTGGTCCTTCCTGGGACCACCTTCCCCGGGACATGAAGTCATCTGGCTCTCTGATATGCTCTTCAGTTCCTGCCATTCGTGGTGAGGCTAAAGGAAGGGCAAAGCGGAGATACAGTGCTCTCTGGAGGACGAAGTCTAGATTTAACTCTCAGCTTCACCCCCGTAATTGTCAACCTTCATTGTCAACTTCCCTAGACTTAGGATCACCTAGGAGATTCACTTCCAACCATGTCCGGAAATGTATTTCCAGAAAGGTTTGAGTGAGGCGGGAAGACCCTCCCTAAACACAGTTGGGTTGCCACGGCCTGAGCTCCATGACTGAACACAAAGGGTAACAGAGGATGCCAGCGTACAACTAATATCTCTCCCTTCTTCCTGACGGTGGATGCAACGTAACCGGCTGCCGTATGTTCCTGCGCATGCTCCTGTGCGTGCTCTGCAGCATGCTCCTGCTGCGTGCTCCTGCCGCGTGCTCCTGCCACCATGTCTTCCCCACCATGATGGGAACCAGGACCCAAATAAATTCCTCCCTTAAACTGCTTTCTGTCAGGGATGTAGTCACTGTTATTCTTTCGGTCCCTGCCCTAGCCACGCCCACTCCTATTTTACCTCTGACCTCCGCCCGCCATCTCTCTCTCTTTTGCTCTCTCCCGGTGTGGGCTTGGCCTCTCTTTTTTTTTTTTTTTAAATATGAAAATGAAACCTATAGCCCTGGCCATCATCTATGAACTCTAATTACATTGATTCGTACCATTTGAAACTTCCTCAGGGAATAAAAAATGACATCGGCAGTGGTTGACAGTGGAGGTTCTGTTCTGGAGCTTCCCAGCAATGGAGTAGAAAATCAAGAGGGAGGTGACAAGGTCCCTGAATTTCCAGCAGTAATTGTGGAGCCAGTGCCCAGTGCAAGATTAGAGCAGGGCTACGCTGCCCAGGTTCTGGTGTATGACGATGAGACTTTCATGATGCAGGATGTGGCGGAAGAACAAGAAGTTGAGACCGAGAATTCGGAAACAGTAGTTCCAGAGAACCGCTGGTTTAGATTTTAGCTCTTGACGAGTTGGGAAAGCAGTGAAGGATGCTTAGACAACTTAACATTCAAATTACTCTCCGGTTTATCATCTTTAGAAGACTAGACTTCTGGATGTCTAATCTACTGCATCTCTATTGAATTAAACCATGAAAATGAAACCTATAGCGCCCTGTCCTTCCAGGAGGAGCTGCTGTACTGGGGCATCGCTGAGGACTACCTGGATGGCTGCTGCAAGCACCGATACCTGCAGAAAATAGAGGAGTTTGTGGAGATGATGGAGAGGGAGGAGAGAGGCTAAGCCCACACCGGGAGAGAGCAAAAGAGAGAGAGAGATGGCGGGCGGAGGTCAGAGGTAAAATAGGAGTGGGCGTGGCTAGGGCAGGGACCGAAAGAATAACAGTCACGGTACCAAGAAAAGTCACAATATTTGCTGGCTAGATGAGACCAGCAAAGTCACTCAAGTGCTCAGAGACTCGGTTTGCTTACAGGGGAAAAAGTATAAAAATAGTACCTCCAGCTAGAGAGATGGCTCTGTAGTTAAGAAAACTGAGCCAGGTGGTAGTGGCACACGCCTTTAATCCCAGCACTCGGGAGGCAGAGATAGGTGGATCTCTGTGAGTTCGAGGCTAGCCAGGGCAGGTTCCAAAACGGAAGGAGCGAGGGAGGGAGGGAGCAAGGGAGGGAGGGAGGGAAGAAAGGAGAAAAAAGAAAACTGGCTGCTCTTTCACAAGAACCAGGCTCTAATCCTAGTACCCACATGGTGGCTCACAATGATCTGCAACTCCAGTTCCAGGGATGCAACACTCTCTTCTGGTCTTCACAAGGCACTAGGTGTACATGGTACACAGACATCCACACAGTACACAGACACATACTAATCAAAACATCCATACACATGGGTTTTTTTTTAGAAGGAGAATTATAGTTCTTCTTCACAAAGTAGAATTAATTGAGCCAACACAAGCCACGCATTGCTAATTGAAAACCCGAAATCCAAAATGCTCCTAAACCTAAAACTCCTTGATTTTCAACATGGTACCACAAGTAGAAAATTTCATAGTTGAGTTCATGAGATGGATCACAACAAAATAGTGCACGAGGGGCTGGAGCGGCAGATCAGCCATCAAGATCACCTGCTCCTCTTCTAGAGGACCTGGGTTCAGTTCCCAGCACCCACACTGCAGCTCACTGTCATCTAAAACCCCAGTTTCAGGGGCCCTGACAATTGATGCACAGACAAAACACTCATACACTTAAAATAATTTTTCAAATAGTGTATCAGATTACCATCAGGCTGTGTGTGTAAGTGCAGAGAAAATAGTGCGCACATTTCACTTTTAGACTTAGGCTACATGTCCCCAGATAGCTCATTTTATATAAATGCAACATTTTTAAATAAAAAAAAATTTAACCATAAAGCACTTCTAGTCACTGTTTGGGTAGAAGTTCCATCCCGAGCCCCTACCCTGGGAATTGCCTCAGTCCAGACTCCACCCCAGCCCACCAAATGATGACCCTTCCCCAGAGATGCTCAAGACCACTCCCACAGGGTATCTAAACAGCAACCCAGAGAACAAACTTGTGGTTTTCCAGTCTTCCTTCCCGTTTCCTCTCTGGGGGCTGGAACGCCACTCGGAAGTGCTGGTATCCATTAAACCTGGGCTTTTCTAATTCAGTTTGATTGGGTCTGATTTGGATTATTGTGTCAGTGGAGAGGTTTATCAGACCGCAAAAAGTTTCCAGTCACAAGTACTTCAGATAAATACTCAACCTTAAAATACTTAGCATAGAATAAATAGGTGTGGTGGCTCTCACTTTTAATCCCAACAGGAAGCTGACGCAGAAAGGTTGAGTACTCAAGTTTGGTGTACATAAGACAGTATCTTAAAAAATAAAAATAAAAATAAAAATAAACCAGGCTAAGGAGATGGCTCAGTCAGCAAACTGCTTGCCATGAAGGCATGCAAACCTAGCTTAATCTTCTAGACCCTATGTGAAAATGCTAAGCATGGCAACAGGTGTCTACAATGACAGTCTGAAGAACTAGAGACAGGAGGATCCCTGGGGCTTACTGACCGGATAGTCTAACCAAGTCAGGAAACCCCAGGCAAGTGAAAAAATCCACCTCAAAAAAAAAAAAAAAAAAAACCGACCTGTGACTTCCACATGCCTGCATTCACCAGCTCACCACACTCAAGCTGGCTGGTCATCTCAAGGCTGCTTTTCTTATAAAGGAGGGAGAGTAAGATAACAGAAAAAAAACTGCTTGCTTAGCATAAGGTAACTTCAGGTATGCAGATTAAGACAGAAATAGAGATGAGAATGATCTGACTGTGAAAACTGTCACCCTGTTGATCACCAGGCTTGGTGCAGCTGATCTGGCTGACGAGGCAGGGGTCCCCTTCCTCCCTCATCGATCCATGTGTCTTCCCTCATCGATCCATGTGTCTTCCCTCATCGATCCATGTGTGTGTCACCAGAAACTGCATTCTTCCCAAATAGAAAAGGACTCAGATAATGAGCAGCGGCTCTCCCTGCCCAGAACCTCCAAGCAAACTCTCAGAACTGAAGGTACTTCATTCTGCTGTGACCAACCTGTTTGAAAATTTGGCCGTTATCTCTCCTTTATCTGGCTATGCTTTCTTTTTCGCTTTTTGTTTTTGTGGGTGTTTTTTGTGTGCTTATTTTGGTTTTGGTTGGATCTTGTTTGATTTGTTTTTGAGACAGGGTCTCATTGTGTAGCTCTGGCTGGCCTGGAACTCATTCATAGAGATCTGCCTGCCCAGTGTTGAAATTAAAGACATATGCCACCACATCCCTCCTTTGGTTTTAAAGGTCAGATAAAGAACTTAGTTTGGAGGGGCTGAAGAGATGGCTCAGAGATTAAGAACACTGCCTGCTCTTCCAAAGGTCCTGAGTTCAATTCCCAGTAACCACATGATGGCTCACAACCATCTGTAATGGGGTCTGGTGCCCTCTTCTGGCCTTCGGGCATACACACAGACAGAATATTGTATACACAATAAATAAATAAATAATTAATTAAATAAATAAATAAATATTTTTTTTAAAAAAGAACTTAGTTTGGAGTTGGTGATGTGAAGCTTGAATGTGAGTGACTCTGATTTGTTTTTCAAATCTGTTTTTCAAATCAGAGTGGGCTTCTTGTTGAAGCATGGACCAAAACTACAGCCTCCTGTAATGATATGTAATACTCTTCTATAGGAAGGAAGGCAGGGTTTCCCCATCAAATTCAGAAACTATCAAGATCACCTATCTAGCCATCTTGCTCCAGAAATCTCCCAGCTCTACTTTACAAATGCTGGCGTTACAAGATGTTTTCTCAATCACCCAGCATTTACGTGGTACTAGGGATCCAAAACTCCAGTGGTCAGCTTGGACAGCAAGAGCTTTTAACCACCAAGTCCTTCCCTGGCCCACAAATAGCCTTTAATGTAATGTTTTTAAAAAGCCAAACTTCACACAGAAATCAGCAATGCCCAAGATGCCAAACTTGTATATAAGGCAAGATCAGGGACACTAGTATTTTCTATTGTGATGGTTTGAATCAAATGGCCCTCATGGGTTCCAAAAGAGTAGCACTAATAGGAGGTGTAGCCTTATAGGAATAGCTACGGCCTCGTTAAAGGAAGTGTGTCACTGGTGGTGAGCTTTGAGGTTTCAAACGCTCAAGCCAGTCCCATGCCTTTCTCTCTTCCTGCTGCCTGCAGATCTGAGTGTAGATCTCTCAGTTTCTTCTCCAGCATCATGTCTGCCTGAGTGCCACCATGTTTCCCCCCATGATAATAATGCAATAAACCTCTAAACTGTAAGCCAGCAGACCCAATGTTTTCCTTTATAAGAGTTGCTGTGATCGTGGTGTCTCTTTATACAAATAAAAACCCCAACTAAGACATCCCCTGACCTCAGGATCCTATACAGATGACTGGCATTGGGCTTAATAGATCTTTGGTAGATAATGTACAAAACGCCTCTCAAAAATGAAACAGACTGAGGCAATGGGGATGTTCTATCGGGAACTCACCAAGGCCAGCTGGCCGGGGTCTGAAAAAGCATGGGACAAAACCGGTCTCGCTGAACATAATGGACAATGAGGACTACTGAGAACTGCAGAACAATGGCAATGGGTTCTTGATCCTATTGCACATAATGGCTTTGTGGGAGCCCGGGTAGTTTGGATGCTCACCTTAATAGACCTGGATGGAGGTGGGTGGTCCTTGGACCTCCCACAGGGCAGAGAAACCTGCTTGCTCTTTGGGCTGAGGAGGAAGGAAGACTTGATTGGGGGAGGGGGAGGGATTGGGAGGTGGTAGCGGGGAAGAGGCAGAAATCTTTAATAATTAAATAAATTAATTAATAAAAAAATAAATAAATAAATAAATAAAATAAATACTTAATGGCAAAAAAAAATGAAACAGCTGAGGAATTAGCTCAGTGATAGAACACTTGCTTAGCAAACTCAAGGTCCCTGGATCAGTTCTCAGCTCTGGAAGGAAAGAAGGAGGGAGGAAGGGAAGGAAGGAGGGAGGGAGGGAGGGAGAGAGGGAGGGAGGGAGGAAGGAAGGAGTCAAAGAAAGTCAACGTCAATTAATACTACTCTCTCTACATTAAAGATTAGCTCCTGGGGAGACAGATTTGTTTTCCATGTATTTAACTGGCTTTTTAGGGCCCCACCCAACTCTGTGACACACACCATAAAAGTTGGTGCCTTGCCCTTCATGTCTTTCTTAGTTACTTGTCTCATTACTGAAACAAAATATCTGGCAAAGACAGCTTAAAGATTATTCTGGTGCCCAGGGATCAAGTGTACATGGCAGGGGAAGCCATGGTGGCAGGAGTGGGAGGTAGCTGCCCACATTACGAGCATATCCAGGAACAAGAGAAGGATGAACATGTTCAGCTCAATTTCTTCTTTTTATTTCGTCCAGGAGCCCAGCCACAGAATGGTGCTGCCACCTTCATTCAGGAGGTATTTTCCCACTTAGATTAATTTAGCCTAAATATTCCCTCACAGACATGCTCAGAGTTTTGCTTCCATGGGGATTCTAAATCCTATCAAGTTGACAGTCAAGATTAACCACCAGGGACCTAAGAGTCCCTAGAGCTACTTTCAATTTAAAGCAGCTATAAATGAGCTATTATACCAACCTACCCACCACATTGCCTGGCTCCCCCAAAAAGATCGTGGGAGCTGATCCAGGTGAATGCTGGACCCACCGTCTCAGAAAAAAAAAAAAAAAAAAAACCAAGCTGATGAAACAAGTCTAGTGCTTTCAAACGACCTAGAACAAGAGTCTGGTCATCAAGAACATCAAAGATATGCATTACAGCAGCACTGTCAGCCTGCCTGCCCCAGAACGTGGTCCAGGAAACCCTGGATGCTGCTGTCATTGACACATGACAGTTTCTTCTTGACATCCTGGAGTTGTGTGAGGCTATGACCCAGGAGAGCAAGACAGTGATTGTGGCCACACTGGATGAGACTTTCCAGAGGAAGGCTTTGTGTAGGACCTAGAAGCTGGTGTTGCTGGCCCAAACCTGTGTGGAGCTAACCTGGATGTGCTTGGAGTACTTCCGTGAAGTACATACACCAAGAGACGGGATTGGGAGTAGGGGAGGTGACTGGTGCAGCAGACAAGCCCCAGTCTATGTGTCACCTCTGCTACTTTATGGAGTCCTCTGTCCCGCCCACCGTGCCAGACACCAAAGAGGAACTCTCAGTGCTGGGAAAGTCGGGGGAGGTCTTGGCTGCCGGGAAGCTCTCTGTCCCTCAGCAGGTCCTGCAGTACAGCTATGCCAACTGAGGTGGCATAGAGCCCGTCAGCTCGTTTCCAGTTGCTGCCCCCTGGGTGGACTCTCAGAAAGTAGTTCCAGTAGTTCCAGCTGCTGACCCTAATGTTGCCCTGGGACAGGCTCATCTGTCTATCACATCATCCCTCCTGGCCCCTTTTCTGGTTCTTCTCCTGGTTGCTAAGATGACCCACCCCAAGCTGCAGTCAGCCCTGCCCAGTAGTTAGGAGCTATCCCCACTCCCCGCAGTGAGGACAGAGCCACAAGCTGTTGTGACATTGGTACTGTTGGCTTCTTCCTCTTTATGGCTTTCACAGCTGAATTTCTGTTCTCACTGGGAAGTCCTTGGGCTTTGCTCTTCGCCAAGGTTCTTTCACTTTCCACTAAGCATGGTCCGGGCACTTTCTCCAACCATCCTTTGGGCTGAGAACCCCTCCGACATTTCAGCGGTGACCTCGGAAAGAAACCAATCTTTCATGCGCTGTCACTGGCCTTGCAGGAGCTCAGACACCCCAGACTTGACTCTTAATGAAGAAGGGTGTAGGGCCCATGGGTCTACCCCTCCTCCTGGGGTTCATCTTGAGGACAGTTTCTGGCCAGTCATTTTGTTGCATTTTTCGGCTAAACATCTTGTTTGTTCCTGTGCTCCCTCTGCCCCCCTGGTGATTAGCTATAGGGTCATTGTTTACTCCATCTTGGATGTGGTAATTTCCCACTTGCCTGGGGGGAATTACATTGTGTAGCAGCTAGGTGTATAAGGTTTTTCCTAAGCTTGAATAAACGGCATTTGGCATCATATCCTCATGAATGATCCATGTTTCTTGTATGTTCTTTTAATCTCCAGGCTCTTGCCCGGCTCGTGAACAGTACAGTAGCGCTTGAACTGAACTGTACCACAGGCGTTACAGAAGGTGTGTAGGAACCCTGACCCTGCTTCCTTTGCCGTTGTGAATGAAATTAATGGGTAGTATTGAAAAAGAAAAGCAGAAGGTTAACCGCCACAGTGTCTTTTGACGTAAGTGGGTTTCATCATGGCAAATGGCGCCACTGGCATCTGGCTGGCCCTCCCCAACCTGCTTACTCTCCTGTTGTTTGATGGTCACAGTGTCTTTTCCCAATGGCAGTCCTGATCCGGAGTATAAAGGTGCCACCCAAACCAGCCCACTTGTCCACATTATGCAGTGAGTTCCTGTGCATGCATACCTGGGTAACATGAGTTCCTCTATGTGCACACTTGGGTAACAAGCATCCACCCACTCCCTGACTCAGCGGAGGAATTAACTCCCACACTTCCAGCTCCAGCCACCACCACCCTCTCACCAGGTTCTAGACCCTTATAGTCAACTGTTACGCCACTGTCCTAGTTTGGGTCCCCTACCCTATTTCTAACACACCTGTACCAAGCCAGCCTGCCACTTCTGCCATCTTTCCCGCCACTCACGACCCCTCTGCTAAGGCTCCCACCCTCTTAGACAAGTCAGCAATGCCACATCTCTCACTTCCCGTTTCCAGGGGGTCATGAGGTTCAGGCTATGTCCCCTCTTAATTATCTCTCCATCCCGGCAGCACTGTCTCTACTGCCACCCTAGGCCAGTTGATCTCTTAACATTTTGACTTAGGCCAGGCGGTGGTGGCGCACGCCTTTAATCCCAGCACTTGGGAGGCAGAGGCAGGCGGATCTCTGTGAGTTCGAGGCCAGCCTGGTCTACAAAGGGAGTTCCAGGACAGGCTCCAAAGCTACAGAGAAACCTTGTCTCAAAAAAAAAAAAAATGACTTAGAAGAGTCCTCTGTACTCCTAAGACTTACTGAAAACCTGTAACATCTTTTGCACAGGGGAATGTTACCTATCAATATTGCTGATTTTTTTTTATTCAAAACTTTGGGAAGATTTGTTTATTGGTATATTTAGAAATAAAAATGAACTGTGGCTCAAAGGTAGAGAGCCTGCCTAGCATGCCTAAGACCCTCGGTTCAATTCCCAGTACAGCTAAATAAATAAATAAAATCAGAGTGGTTATGATGACACTTTGAAAGTTGAGGCAGGAAGTAAGGAGTTCAAGGCCTCTCTTGGGTACATAAGAAGTTTGAGGCCACCCTGGCTTAGTGAGAATCAGTTTATGCATATACTAATATTAGAGAGCTGTTTGTGCAGGCAACGTTTCTCTCAGCCTTCCACACAGTGGCCAGCAGATGGAAACAACCTAAATGTCAACAGGAGATGAATAACACGGCAAAAACACACACTGATAAATACGCAGCCTCCAAAAGAAATAAAATCTTGATATACACTACAGTTTGGATGCTGAAGATGAAAGAAGCCAGACACGGAGAAGTCAAATACATGGTTCTTCTTATCTGAAATAGCCACAGACAGAAAGTAGTGCAGTGGCTGTCAGAGACTGGAGGGGCTGTTTTGAGGAATGTGACATTGTAGAGTGTTCTTCTAGAATAATGAACTGTTTTGAAACTAGAGAGAGGGTAATGGTTGCATAATACTGGCATATACTAAACACACTGAATTGTATACTTTAAAATATTGGGCTGGGGGCTGGAGAGATGGCTCAGAGGTTAAGAGCATTGCCTGCTCTTCCAAAGGTCCTGAGTTCAATTCCCAGCAACCACATGGTGGCTCACAACCATCTATAGAGGGGTCTGGTGCCCTCTTCTGGCCTGCAGGCATATACACAGATAGAATATTGTATACATAATAAATAAATAAATATTAAAATAAATAAATAAATAAATGCAAATAAAATATTGGGCTGTTTTTGTTGTTTTGTTCTGTTTTTGAGACAGGCTCTTGCTATGTCGCCTTGTCTTATTTGATACTCACTGTGTAGGCCAGGCTGATCTCAGGCTTTCAGAGATCCTCCTGTCTCTGTCAGCTGCTGGGATCACAGACCTGCGCCGTCAGGCCCAAGTGAAAATGATTAATTTTATGATGTGTCAACTTAACCTCAAGGCCAAACCAGAGTCCTGAACAGGGCAGTATACCTATGGTTCCAGCTACCGGGACTGAGACAGCTGGACCACTGGAGTCCAGGAATTCAGGGCTGCGTGTACTGTGTCCACAATGCAGTGGTACTAAGATTAAGACAAGGACTCTGATCTCTCAGGTGCAGGGACTCACCAGTTTGACTAAGAAGGGTAGTGAAATGCATAAGTGAGAAGCCTTGAAGGTCATAAAACTGATGGGACCGGGACTGCACCTATAAAGCACCCTGCACTCCAGCTCTTGGGCCTGGGGCTGTTGCTCAGTGGAGAGCCCTTGCCTAGAAAGGGCAAGGACCAGGGTTCGATGGCCAGACAGGTCTCTAACAGCATCAAAAGTTAGGGTTCCTGATGAAAGGAATGTGAGGATAAGTCAGCCCTTGAGTGGGGGTGTGCCAAGGATTGTAGAGCGAATGAGGGCAGACCAAATGCTTTGAAGAGGCCATGCTAGGTGGTGACAGCCCAGACTAAGATGTAAGTGCCTGGCTCAGTGCCTAGAAGAACCACATCATGGAATGGTGGTAAAATCCTGCAGGCCTCTATTGGCCAACCTGATTCCATGTAGTCTGGCCTTCCCTCAGACCTTATCACAGCATCCATGGTGGCTGCTGTTTACCAAGCAATAGCCCCACACTCAGGCCAGGGTGACTCATGACCCAGTCCAGGTCACTTCTGAGTACCAGGAAGGGGAGCCAAAGACTGCTCGCTCAGAGAATGCTCTCCAGTCTCCAGGGCAGCCTGAAAACTGTCCTGCGATTTGCACAAGAGTCTGGAGCCCATGACCTCCCTCCAACCTCACCCCAGCCTCTGTTTCTTTGTTCCCTGTAGGCCTTCGGCACATTCACAAACCCCATGCATGAAGTTGGCTCCAATGCAGTGCCTTCCCAAGACCCCAGGGCCTCTTCTTTGTAAGTAAGTACAGCATCTCCAAACCCGAATCAACCAGGACCCCAAACCAACCCCCCAGTCAATGCCACAAGCCTTTTCTTATCTTACTCAGAATAAGCAGTGGCTGCTACCTGTGCGACTGTACAAGACTGCCAGGGTTTAAGGTTCCACACTTGAATGTGTAAGGATGTCAACCTCTGTTTCGTCAGTGAGAGCAAGATACAGGATCTCCGTAGATCTCCAGAACTGCCAGCCCACACTAAGATATAGGCACTGCGCCCAGGCACTTCAACTAGCAGCAAAAGGAAGCAAGGGTGTTTGGCAATCAGTGCATGCAGGAAACCCTACAAGTCAGACAGGATTAAACAAGACCTGTGAAGTACAAGTAATTAGCTTAGGAATTCAGGAAGAGGGGATTTCCAGTATGGGTAAGAAGGGTGTGGTCATGGAGGAGTGCAGAGGAGGGCAGGACAGACAGACTGCTGACCTGTGGAATGGTGCCTGCAGTAGCACTGGGCATTATAATCTGAATAGGGATATGCCACGGAGGGTCTAAAAACAAAAGTGAGTTCACAGTGAGAATTTGTCAATGATGGGAGAATTTTTACAGGGAGCTCACCACTCACCTGGAGATGACCACTCAGAGTGTAAAGTCCATTGAAAGTCTTTATTCCAGCCAGCTGGGACAACACCCAAATGTTCAGGGATTGAGTGAGGTCCTAAGTGTCCAGAGCATGGGGTTTTTAAGGGCAGAGACCTTGTGGAGGCATCTCACTCAGTTTCACAGAGTAAGTAGTTTGAAGTAAGCACTTCAAATAGAAGCTAAAAGTAACAGTTAACCCTGAGTTCCACACAAACAGGCAGCTAAAACAAAGGGTTAGCTGGAGGAGGTTCTGCACAAGCAAGCAGTTTTAACAAAGGCTAAGATAATTGAGCTAGGGCATCCTGACCTTTGGCTCCTAGATTAGAGTTGGGTAGTTTTCCATGGGATTCTTCATCAAGGAGATCAGAGTCTAGTTAAACTCAGAAATGGACCTCAGCAAGAACCCAAGATGGGGCCAGGTGGTGGTTGTGCACACCTTTAATCCCAGCACTTGGGAGGTAGAGGCAGGCGGATCTCTGTGAGTTCGAGGCTAACCTGATCTACAGAGTTAGTTCCAGAACAGTGAGGGCTGTTAACAGAGAAGCCTTGTCTCAAAAAGATGCCACACAACTTTAATCCCGACACTCAGGAAGGAGAGACACTCAGGAAGGTGGATCTCTGAGTTTGAAGCCAGAGCCAGTTCCAACACAGGGTCCAAGGCTACAGAGAAACCCTGTCTCAAAAAAAAAAAAAATACAAAATGGAGGAAGAATCTCTGCACTGTCTTGCCCCATCACAGAGTAAAGGCAGCCCTTGGGAGGAAACTGGAAGATGGCGCAGAAGAGACTTACAGGAAAGTTTAGAGGAAGGTTGATGCATCTTGATGGGCTCAGAGTCAGTGAGTCAGAGTGAGAGAAGGCCCACTAACTGCAAAATTTAAGAGTTCCCACTCCATAGATAAATTCATCATAGTTTAGCTTGTTAATCTGTTTAAAACAAAGATTCATATATCCCAGGTTGACTTTAAATTAGATACAATGCTTCCATCCCCCAAGTGTACACCATCATACATCATCATTATTTATACCCAATAATGCTTAAGCAGGCATGGACAGTCTTGTAATCTACTGGCCTGGCCTGTCACCTGGGTAGCCTGTTCCTTTAAGAGACAAGCTCCGCCCACTCCCAACCCCCCCCCTTCTGCTCTCTTCTCCCCTTCCCTTACCCCTCCATGACCCACTAAATCAACTCTAGGCCTCAGGTGGTCCATCCCTCGTGGGACCGGTCCCCCACCATCTCTCTATAAATGATAACATTGGTGCATGACTCAGCCAGGCTCTCTCCATGTTCCCTCCTGCCTGTGGGCAGCCCGGCTAAGGACACATGGGAACCTTGAATTTGGATCACTTTCCAACATCCTGTGCCTGCTCCTGAAAGACCTGGATAACTCCAGGTATTCCCCAAAGAAAGCCCTGGATAAATCCAGGTCCCCCCCCCCCCCAGAAGGAAGAAAATAGTCAAAAATCCAAGCAGGAAGAGAAGAATCAAAAGTCTAGGATTTAGCTGAAGATAAAGTTAGATTGTGATCTTGGGAATAATCTTGAGAAACAAGGAGTTTCTGCCTTGTGATTGTCATTGTACTGTGTTTTGGGAACTAGCTGGTTATGACCTTGGGAGTGGTCCTGAGAGGCAGGGAGTTGCCCCCTTGTGATCTTCACTGGTATTTTCAGAATTTTCTGTGACACACTCCCTGCCGATTCCGGATCACTGGGCTGTGGTTTCTTCCCTTAAAAATCGGTTCTCCCAGTCACTCGGGGTCGAACTCTTCCGCTGCATGGGTTATGAGTCTCGGCCCCAGTGCACTGGTTCCCGTCTCATCTCATCGATTAAAGCCTTGTGTGATTGCAGCAAGGACGGTCTCTCGTGAGTTACTGGGGGGTCGTGTTATCCCGAGACTTGAGTGAGAGTCTCCCTAGCACTGGGGGTCTTTCACTCCATTGCTTCAAATGGTAAGGTCCTCTTCTCCAAGTCAGCTTTCACTGATATTCATCTCTGGTTATGCCCCACACCTAAGGACTGAGATTTGGCTCCTCACTGCTCTGACTTTTGTCCTCTCTCAGGCCACTCAGAGTGGTCCTATCTGGTCCCCAATTCCTGTACCGCAGGGTCTCTAATTGGTTTGACCTAGTTGAAATGGATTAATAAAAAATGCCACAGATCCCCAAGTGGCTGCAGTGGCAAAAACACTGCAAGTCAAGAGGCGGCAGTGAACAGTGGGTCCCAAGAGCAGCCAGTCCTAGACAGTTCCCACACAGCAGGGACCAGGAGAGACAGAGGTATGAGTAGGCACACCATGCAGAGTGAGGTTGGTTATGGAAGGGGGAAAGGAGAATGGGAGAAGAGCAGAGAGAGAGAGAAAGGAGAGACGGAAGCTGCCTCTTCGCTAGGGAGATGGAAAGGGAGGAACTCAGGCTGGAAGCTGAAGATCAGCTTGCCTCAGTGGACAGGTGGGGGGGGCTTGTCTCTTAAAGAGACAGGATAGACCATTACAACTTGTATATTATGATTTCAAGGCTGACCACCTAGCAATGGATAACCAATTGGGCAGGGCGAGGGGGCCTCTTCCCTGGTGGAGATCATTTCTCTCAGTTTCAGTATTCCTTATTTCCCTGTAGCTTTTGTTTAGAGTTGAGACTCCATGAAATTTCTGTCTTCCATGTCAGCATGTCTGTTGGTGCTGCCCTTGTTCAGGTCTTGTTTAGGCAGCCATGTTGATGAGTCTGCAATGGGTATAGTTTCTCTGTCATTTCTAGGAGACACAATCTCACAGGAAACTTGCTGTCCCTCTGACTCTTATCATCGTTCCACCTCCCTTCCTCTATGATCTCTGAGCTTAGGTGCAGATCTATCAGTTGGGACTGGGCACTGCACAGTCACGTGTTCTGTTGTGGTTGTCTACAGTTGTCTCTGTCTATTGCAAAGAGATGTTTCTTTGATTGGTGGGGTGAGACCTACCCTTATCTGTGGCTATAAGGACAAATATTTAGACTGGAGCTAGGTATTACGTTGGTTTAATAAGCCGGTGTTGATGTTTTCCTTCAAAATCCATTAACTTCCCTGGGATCGGGTAGTTGGCTGTATTTCCAATACCAGGCATGATTTCCTTCTTCTTAAGCAGGCATTAAGTTCAATTAAAGAGCTGTTCATTACCACAAAGGTATGAGTGTAATTATTCAGCCCATTTAAGGCTGCACTTCCAGGTTCTAAAGGCAGGCATATGCGAACAGGCCCTCGGGTACAAAGGGCCCCACGTGACCCACGTGCGCGCATGCGTGGTTACATCCACTTATGACTCAGCTAAACCCTTGGGCAAATGCGTGAGTCGTCCGTCATCTGCGTCATCAGTGTGACATAATCACGCCAACCCCCTGTGTTCATGCGCTAGGCAGCTTTTAAAAGCTGGATGCGCCATCTTGCGCAGGCGCTCTCTCTCTCTCTCTCTCTCTCTCTCTCTCTCTCTCTCTCTCTCTCTCTCTCTCTCTCTCTCTCTCTCTCTGCATATCAATCACCAGGCCTGTACGCACTCCCCTCTAATAAACTCCTAAGCGGGTTTGTTGGTGTTTCGTGTCTCCTTCTCACTTGTGCCAGGTAATTTCAAAGGGCCACTACTGTACCCTTTGGGACATTGTGACAGGCTGGCCATTGCTGTAATTCATAGGCATCATAGCTGGATGGGGCTATTGGTTGCTTCCCTTCCTTGAAAGCTTGTATGGCTAATTAAAGCTACTCTTCGGGCAGGAGGCTTTCAAGTCCGACTCATCAGCTCTTCTGCGTGTTGGGTATGAAGAAGATGGTGTCTTCAGCTAGAGCGCTTGCCTTCAAGCTCTGGGAGGTAACCACAGGTATCAGCAATGGTGTATAATTTTTTGAGATCCTCTTAATTGAATAACCATGACTAACAACTCAAAAAGAGACTCCTCATGCCTATTACTGGGGTATTTGTTAGACAATCTCTGGCTCTTATAGGGAGCATTGTCAGCCCCAAATGGGGAATTTTTATTTCAACTATTCATACATATGGATACACAGACTTATATGTAGTCTATATAATTTTAGGTAATTATAACTCCACAGCGTTGTATTTTTGTCAAGGCTGGTCCCCAACAGTAGAGGTTACTGCAGAGACTCCTAGCTGGTTTGTGTTCTGAGAACAACTGACTGTTGAGAGTTGAAACTTAGGCAGATATCAATGTCACCTCCCCAGACCTCAGGGCGCACCGTGGATGAGGGGACAGAAAGAATGTAAGACCCAGAGGAAGCGTGGAGTTCCACAGAACACTCTCCTCTGGTCATAATGGAGCCATCGCACTCTTGAACTCAGCTGCTGTGATGATCAGTGCCATCCCAAGACTGGGCCCGACAACATTCTTTTCTTTCTCTTTTTCCTTCAGTTGTTATTACTGGAGAAGGGCACACATGGGAGATCAGTGGGCAACGCTGTGGAGTTGGTTTTCTCCTCTACCTTTATGTAGGTTCTAGGAATCAAACTCTGGTCACCAGGCTTGCAGAGCAAACGCTTTACCCTCTGAGCCACCTCGCAGGTCCTGGACCTGTCAATAGCATGTCAAGCATGGAGGAGGGGGATCACGAGGCCTGATCCCTCCCTAATGCTATAAAAGCAGCTCATGGTTGCTGAGGTCTAGAGAGAACTTCAGTGCTGTAACCCTGCTAAGTGCCCAGGCTCTTGCCAATAACCAGTGTTATTGTGCCTATAAGGAACCCTAATTATAATTAAACTCAGTGAGTCACAAAAAGGAAAAAAAAAGGAAAGAAAGCACATGGCGATATGAGAGGAACAGTAATCACTGCGAGCTGAGGAGAAGGGGAGAGTGACTAAAGAAACATAGTATGGAGCCAGGCCTTCCTTAAAGGCCGCTGACCTTCTGCTCTGGAATGCCCGGAGATCTAGCGGCCTGCAGGTGAGATAAGTACAGGATAGTGCTTCTCTACGCTATTACTATGGGGAAGATGAAATGGTCTTTGATTACTATATACTGGGAAGGACAGACAATGGAAGGAAGTAAAATAATTTTCTTATCCAGCTGTGGAATGCATGGATATTTGTAATTAATACCTTTATGATGTCTGCCCTTAAAACCCCCCTTAACCTCCACTCCCAGACGGCATGCTGCATTGGCTCTAAGGTTGACTTCCTTCTGCTAGCAGTAAGAATAAATTCATTTACTCTAAATTTGAATGCTATGAGCTGCTGGCCTGGCCTGTCACCTAGGTACCCTGTCCCTTTAAGAGAAAAGCCCCGCCCACTCCTAACCCCTCCCCTTCCACTGAGGCAAGCAGATCTCCTGCTTCCTCCAGCATCTCTCTCCTGAAGAAATAACTTGTGCTTTCTCTCTCCCCTTCTCTCTCCCCACTCTGTCTCTCTCTGCCTCTCCTCACTTCTCCCCTTCCTCCTTTCCTTTACCCTCCATAACCCACTAAATAGACTCTATGCCCAAACTCTCTCCGCATAATGTATCTGTCTGTCTCTCACCTGCTATACCCGTGGTGGTGACCCACCAAGGCCTCAGGTTACCTGCCTCCTCGTGGGACCAGTCTTCTCCCCTTATATCTTTAAGAAGAATAACAGTCTCCATTTCTGATTCCTTCCAGTGGTCATGAACAACACAACAGAGACAAGAAAAAATTGTGGAAATAAATATGATCAAAATACAGTATGTACAAGTGTGAAAATTTCATAATAAAACCTATTAATATATACGTAATATAGCCTAATAAAAAACTAGCAGTGGGGGATGGGCATCAAGATGGCCCATTTAGTGAAGGCTTTTGCCACCAAGTTGATAGGTGATTTTGATCTCTAGCTCCCACACAATGAAAGAGAACCAACTCCTACAAAGTCTTCTGACTTCCACACACTAGGGCACATATATACCCACACACCCACGCACACTTTAACTTAGGAAACGCACATCTTTCACTTAAGAAACAAAATTGTTAAAAGAAACCTGGCAGGGTTTTTATAAGCACTGAATAACAAATTCCACGTTAATGGTGGCCACCATCTTGTTACTGCAGTCATTGTCATAGTGAGATGCTGTAGGTTGAGCCCAGGGCTGACCCGGCTCACAAACCTAGTCTGTCTGCTAAAATGCTGACTCCAGAAGATTGTAGGTAACAGTCTGAGATAGGGCAAAGTTAGGGGGACAAGGAGGCAGCAAATTTGTCCTAAACAAAACGATAAACGGATGTGGGTGGGGCCAGTGGCAATGGTCAGACTACTCAGCAGGAGGCGTTCTGCTGCAAGTTGACTACGGAACCCAGAGACTGAGGTTGCCTGGATTTCAAAGCCCAAAGGAGGCTTGGGATTCTGGGCCTAGAAGGTTAGGAAAGCAGGCAAGCCTCAGTTTCCTTCATCTGCTGTCACAGGGCAGAGGTTACGTGTGTGTGTGTGTGTGTGTGTGTGTGTGTGTGTGTGTGTGTGCGCGCGTTACATGTGAAAACCAGAGTTCAACTTTGGCTACCATCCTTATGTGTTGTCCTCAGGTGCCATCTACCCTGTTTTTTGAGGCAGGGACTCTCACTGAAACTGGAGCTCAATGATTTAGCTAGGCTAGCTGGCCATCAATTGTTGTAATATGAGCGGCGGGGCTGCGTTCCCAGCGCCCAGCCGCCCGCATGGGTAGCTTTACCCGAAATAATTACATGGAAACTGTATTCTTTTAAACACTGCTTGGCCCATTAGTTCCAGCCTCTTATTGGCTAGCTCTTACATATTGATCTAACCCATTTCTAATATTCTGTGTAGCACCATGAGCTGGCTTACCAGGAAAGATCTTAACCTGCGTCTGTCTGGAGTGGGAGAATCATGGCGACTCACTGACTCAGCTTCTTTCTCCCAGCATTCTGTTCTGTCTACTCCACCTACCTAATTTTCTGTCCTATCAGGACCAAGCAGTTTTCTTTATTAATTAACCAATGAAAGCAACAGATAAATACAAGACCCACCTCCATCAATCAATCACTAAGGATATACCTGTTCCTTCCTTGATAGTAATGGGATTATGAACTTGAGCCACAAGGCCCTGTTTTTATGGAGGTGCTGGGCATTGAACTCAGGTCCTAACACTTACACAGCAAGTACTTTCTTAACTAAGCCTAGCATTCTGTGTTCAGTTGTGCAGGGATTCAAAGCTCCCCTTTCAGATCATTTGTGATCTTAACCTAGGCACTACGGGCTCAGTCACTTCATCTGTACAAGGATAAAGAGTACAGATTTGCAAAGTTCATCCCTGGAAGGCCTGTGGCACCTGGAAGCAGCGACTCTAAACCATGGAGAAAACGTGTTGTCTTGGCCTCTATGTTCAAACCTTTTGTTTTGTTTGTGTTTTGTTTTGTTTTTCGAGACAGAGTTTCCTCTGTAGCTTTGGAGCCTGTCTTGGAACTAGCTCTTGTAGACCAGGCTGGCCTCGAACTCACAGAGATTCGCCTGCCTCTGCCTCCTGAGTGCTAGGATTAAAGGCATGTGCTACCACTGTCCCACCCCGCTTTAACCTTTTATGCTCTGCCCAGCTCTTAGTCACTAGCGGAAGGCACCTGACTGTATCACTTCCCTATTGCTACATAATCCCTCTTCAGACCTAGAGGCTGAAAGTAACATACTTGTATTTCCCAACAGCCTGTGGTTCAGAAATCACATGGTCTTGTGGTCTCTGCCTGAGGTTTCCACAGCCAAAATCAAAATCCCAGCAAGAGTTCTCCTTTCTCAAGGCTCTGGAGGCAAATTATCTTCTAAACTCAGATTGTTGACAGAACTCCGTGCTGTGTTGTCATAAAACTCGGGGCCCCTAACTGGAGTCAAGCAAGGCCATTCCCAGCCCATAAAGGCCATCTGCTTTCTTGGCTTATGCTCTCTGGAAATCCATCCATAGCAGGAAGAGTTTGTTTCATGGTTCCAAGCTGTCTGGCTCACTTCCTATGTCACCCCCCGCCCCGCTTTTTCTTTTTCTTCACATAGATCTATTGGGCTCTTGAGCTGTCTGTACAAGTGAGGATGACCTTGTCCTTCTGATCTCCCTGCCTCTATCTCTTGAGTGCTAAGATCACACATATATAACACCATGTTCCATCATATGGTACTAGGGATTTTGCTTGTTTGGTTTTGGGTTTTTTTGTTTTGTCTTTCGAGGCAGGGTTTTTTGTGTGTGTGTGTGTGTAGCCCTGGCCATCTTGGAACTCGGTCAGTAGATCAGGCTGGCCTCGAACTTAAGGTCCATCTGCCTCTACCCCCTAAGTGCTAGGATTAAGGACATGTGCAACTATCACCTGACTAGTGCTAGGAACTAAACCCAGGGTTAGCATGTGTTGGACAAATACTCTGCCAACTGAGTTCCATCCCCAGCCTCTCCTCTCTGCTCCATTTTTCCTCCTCTTCTGACTTTCTCTTACCTAATTTTCTGCTTCACCTCTGTTCCTCTTCCTGTAAGAGCACCCTAGACCTTAATAGGTTCCAAGACTTAGCGCAACTGACGCCAGGATGAAAGTAGCATAAAACTCAGCATGGAGACAGTCAGCACCACCTGCCAAAATGAAAACAAAAGCCTAATCCATTAAAGTCCACAATTCTGGGGAAGTCTCCGAATCTGAGGCTCTGTTTCTGGCTAACTATTCTGGTTAACTGAAGTATGTCAACCCAGAATATTGTTTTTGTGCCTAAAAGTTCACCCTGAGAAAGGCTTGGGTCTTCACTGGGATCCCAAATACCCAGTAGAGAAGTCAACTGGCTAATGAAGACTTTCTATTAGCTTAAACTGATGTCCAAGCAGTCTTCTCTGCTGGATACCCCACAACATTCTTCCTTTGAGGGCCTTGTGATTACAAGAATCCCAAGATAACCCTGTTTTAAAGTCAATTGTCTTGGACTTAATTTCAGATGTAAACCCCCTTCCCAGCAGTACTAAGAATGTGTTTGACAAGATAACCTGAAGAAAGGGACCTGTAGATTCTACTGAGTGCCTGTCCCCAAAGGCTCTGCCACCAGTCCCAGCCTTCAGTGTAGCCACTGCAGAGGCAGTGAAGCCAACATCCATGAAGAAGACACCTCACGGGTGCAAAGGCAGCAGCCAGCTGACTCTAGTAGGGCAGACAAACTCACTCTCAAAGTGGGGCCCACAAGGACACAGAGGGCCCTGGGCTTTGGTAAAGCCCACAGGTAGTCAATTACCATTCCAGTATCACGCTTGGGGACGTGCAACAACATTTTTCTTGCTGACTGTATTTAACCCTGCTGAGAGACAAGGACACTTACTCATTATGTATATGAAGAAACTGAGACTCTTAGAAAGCAAGTCATTTGTTCAGGTGACATGGGGATTTGTGGGAGGATTAGAACTACACATTAGTCTCCCAGTGACCAAGTCAGTGCCCTCTACTCTCGCTACTCCAGGGCCTCTACTCTCTGGATGATCTGTAATCATTAAGTCATGAGGCCAGCCCTGGGCCAGTCCAGTATTCAGAGCCTATAAATCCTGCTTCCCTCCAGGAGGCCGAAGTGACAGAGGAATGAGGCAGTCCCGCTCAACTGCGGGGTAGGCGGGCGTTGTCAACAGAAGACACTGCCTTCAGACCAGGGATTTACAAAGAGTAGCCATGCAGCTTCGCTCCAAAGACACTGTCCTCAAAGTAGAGCTCGCTTCCAGAAGGGCATCTGCTTTATCAGAAGTACACGTGCAGGAACTGCAAAGATGGCACAAGTGTGAGGACCAGGATTCGGATCTCCAGAACCCACCAAAACTCAGACAGGAATGGTGCCGTCTGTGTAATGGCAGCATTCAAGAGGTGGACACAGGGGATCAACCATAGCAAGCTGGCAGGCAAGAATCTGGTCAATAAACAAAGCAGATGGATCAAGAAAGACACCTAGAGGCAACTTTGGTCCTCCATACGCATGTGCACACTCACTTACATGACACACCTACACAGACATGTACCCACACTTGAAAGTGCATTTATACAGGTCTTGGATATATGTGTGTGTGTAAAATAAAATACAAGTGCTCTTCAACTTCCATGAGTGAAAACACTATAAATCAATAGTTCAATTTTACTTTATATGCAACTTAGCAACCATCGCAGTTTAGTCTGGCCTACAGGCAATGTGTTCAGAAGACCCACACTGGCCGACAGTTGGGCAAGATCATTTGACAATAAAGTCCATTACATAATAAAGACCAAAACAGCTCACGCAATTTGCCTCATACAGTTTGCTTCAGAATGTCAGCTGCTTCCCTTCAGTATCTCTCAGCTGACAGGAGCTGCAGGTCACTGAAGCTGATGGCCTGGAAAGAGCTCAAAATTCAAAATTAAATCATGGTTTTAACTGCATATTTCCCTCACAGAATCATCAAGTCAGAAGTCCTAAAATGGGAGCCCTTTGTTTAGTATCTGTTCTCGGATCCATGTTCCAGGACCTGTCAGAACTGATAAGTGATTTCTGTGTGGATTTCATGTCTACCTGCTGTCCAGACCACCTGAGAGACATGCGTTTGTCTGGTGAATCCTGGTTTGGTTTTTTTTGTGTGTGTGTGTGTGTTTTTCTGGCAATACTAGACACTGAACCTCGATCCTCATGCATGTTGGGCCATACTCACTGAGATACATCCTTAGCCCTGAGGCTCCTTAAATAGACTTCTGAGAACTGGTCAGACACACTAAGCCAGTGGTTCTCAGCGTTCCTAATGCTGTGACCCTTTTATACAGTACCCCAGTCATAAAATTATTTTCATTGCTACTTCTTAACTGTAATTTTGCCACTGTTATGAGTCATAATGAAAATACCTGTTTTGTGATGGCCTTAGGTGAGCCCCTTCAAAGGGCCATTTGACCCTCCAAAAGGGTCACAGCCCACAGGTTGAGGACTGTTGCACTAGACCAAACCTTTTTTTGTTTTTAAACCAACTCCTGGAATCTGTTCCCCTGGAACCTGAAAGGCAGAGTCTGACCAAAGGCGTTCAGGGGAAGAAAGTTCAGGAGGCTGAAGCAGGAAAATTACGAATTCCAGGACAGCCTGGGCTACACGGGAGGTTCTAAGATAGAATTGCCTCAGAGGCAGTCTTAATGCTACAGTGACCCTGCAGGGGTGGCGCACGCCTTTAATCCCAGCTCTTGGGAGGCAGAGGCAGGCGGATCTCTGTGGCTTTGAGGCCAGCCTGGTCTACAGAGTGAGTTCCAGGACAGCCAGGACTACACAGAGAAAGCCTGTCTTGAAAAAAAAAAAATGCTCAGACTGCCTGTGGGGAAAACTAGTGTCTTCTATTAATAAGCGTTCAGTTTCCCCATTTGTAAAATAGAAAAAAAAAAACAAAACAAAACAAAAAAAAAACAAAAACACCATTTGGCAGGGCAATGATGCAATAGATACAAGTGGGGATAACCCGGAGTCCATGGGTGCCAGGCCTGCTGTTGTGTTGGATAAATGGATAAATTCCCTTTTCTCCTTCAGAGGAATCCTGACAAGGGCTCCTTAGTTCAAAACGTGCTTTGTCCGTACTGGCTTTGTGGGAGCCTAGGCAGTTTGGATGCTCACCTTACTAGACCAGGATGGAGGTGGGTGGTCCTTGGACTTCCCACAGGGCAGGGAACCCTGATTGCTCTTCGGGCTGACGAGGGAGGGGGACTTGATTGGGGGAGGGGGAGGGAAATGGGAGGTGGTGGTGGGGAGGAGGCAGAAATCTTTAATAAATAAATAAATAAAACAAAACGTGCTTTGTCTGTTTATTTCCTATGAAGACCTTAAATGTGTCCATTTCCTCCTTTAGCCAAAAAAAAAAAAAAAAGAAGAAAGAAAGAAAGAAAGAAAAAGAAAAAAAGAAAAAGAAAGAAAATGGCCAAGTAGGTACAGTGTGATTTCCTCAAAACAAACCCAGAAGTCTGTTGGGAGCAGTCGGAACAGCCTTCTTGTTCCTGTATTCCAAGCCCTGGGGAAGGCCAAGGAGCTATGGTTAACTAACCCCCATAAAGATGGGGTTTCCGGAGATAAAGTATACAGGGGACTGAGCATCCCTTCCACTTGACGAGGAGACCAGCCATCATCAGGCCCAGGCTCGTGCCCTTCCAGGAGCGCAGAGGAGGGAGGGGGCGGGGAAGTAACCAGTGTCTCCAGGGCGGAGGCTGGCGTCGCCCCACCTCCCTCCCGCCGGCTGGGCTCCCAGGTCGCTCCACCGGGCCAGGCATTGAGCGCCGCGATGTGGGCCGCGCTGTCGCTGCTGTGCGCCGGGGCATGGCTGCTGAGTGCCCGGGCCACCGCTGAGCTGACCGTGAACGCCATAGGTACGTGGGAGAAAGCGGGGCTCAGGGCTCTGGGGGCACCGGGCACCGGAGGAAGAACAGGGAGCTGGGGTGGTTTCGGGGGACCCTGATCCGAGAGACAGGCCCGTGGGGGCCCCCGAGCCTGTCTTGTCCAGGCCACGATACAGCAGCCCTCAGCTTTTTCTGCCCTCCAGCTGGGACAGCTGGGAACGCAGAACTTTTTTGCCCTGTCACAAGACATCCCAGCCTGTTCCGGCTCTTTCCGTGGACTTTGCCCCCAGGGATCTCCCTGCCTTGGTTGTTAGTCTGTGGCATGCTGGTGTATACTCCCTGCCCTGAGGAACACACTGTGCCCACAGCAGTTTCAACCCTAGTGTGTGTGGTGTGCACTGAGAGCTGGATCAGAAAAGTAGCCCTAACTTGGCAGATATTTTGGTTCTGTACAGCGCTGGTCTCTGTAGCAAGGCCCAGGGACAAAAGCAGCCCCAGGTAGCTTGTTCTAATAGATGTTTATTTATGGACAGTAAAGTTAGTAGTTAAATGAGTTTCAGGTGCAGCTGTTCTTACACACACACACACACACACACACACACACACCCGGCCTGCCAACCATTCAAGTGTAAAGAGTCCTTCAGTCAAAACAAAACCCTTGGCTCAAGAGTGTGGTTTCCTAGAACATAAAAACTATACTTTCTTTTTGTTAGTGATTTTATTAGCATATATTAATCAAACATAATGATGGGTTTCATTATAATGTTTTCATACATGTATTTAACATACTCTAATCATACTTTAGCATTCATTACCCTCTATTGTTCCCCTCCCACTTCCTTCTTCTTGCCAGCTTGTCCCTTTTCTTTTCTCTCTCCCTTTCCCACTTTAAATCTCTATGTGACTCTATGGGTTTTATTAAGGTTATTTATAGAAACACAGGCACCTTATCAGATGCTACAGTAACTCTTAATAGCCGAGGGATGGGACCTTGTGATTCCCCTCCACCCTTTTTTGGTTCTCTTTGTTCTGTTTCTAACGCACTGCTAGCCAAAGATGAGCATGAACTCCTGACCTTCTTGCCTCTATCCCCCCCGCCCCTGCCAAGTACTCTTTCCCCCAAGCATGTGCCATGCCCTAGTCATAAAAACATTCCTTTTAGAGAGCTAGCTCGGTCAGAAAAGCACTTGGTATACAAGCCTGAGAGCCAAAGTTCTGATCCCCGGAACTATGAAAAAGCTACCCAGGCACGGCAGCTGCATGTAATGGCTGTGCGTAGGGCAATGGTGGGGGACTCTGGGGTAAGCAGACTAGCGAGATTACTGCAAGCTCCAAGCTCAGCTCGAGACACCTGCCTCAGTAAAGTGGAGAGTGATGGGGACAACGTGACCTCTCCAATCTTATACAGTGTACCCGTATACTGCACACATTCTGTACACACATACACATATAAAAAATTAACTAATTAATGAAATGAACAGTCATAGTAAGTTTAGGATGGATTTGAGGTTCACCTAAGGTCATCTGTGTTCTCATCCACCAACCCTCTTTGAGAAATTCTGGGGCTTTCTCTTCTCTTCATTGGTTTGAAAACCCCACAGGAGACACAGCCATCAACTTCTGCTGCTGCAGAGCCTGGTCTGTGCTGGGGTTTGTCTTCTCTGAAGGCTTCAGGCACAGCAGGCCCTTAACGAGGGTTTGGAATTCTCTGAGCCTGGGGACCTGCCTTGAGGAACTACACTTTTTCTTCCCGAGAGAAAAGGTCCTGGTTTAGCTGCCAGAGTGGGTCTGCTGCTCGTGGATTGAGCTGTAAATGCCACACAGCAGTGACCTTCACATTGCTGTACTGGAGGGGTCCCTGGGGATCCCTGGGGCAATGTGGAGCTATTCCAAATGATCCAGAGGCAGATGGTGTCAGAGAATCAGTCTAGACCCTTTAGTTCAAAACTGCCCATTGGACCAGGTGTTGTGATGCTGGCCTGTAATCCCAGTACTCAGAGAGCCAACCGCATGGAGATTGTGAGTTCAGGACTAGCCTGGGGTATATAGCCATCCACTGTCCTAATCACACATTCAAAGATGTATTTCCACTCAGGTTTTACTTTGTTAGGTTTAATGATGACTTTTCATAGTGTAAAATAAGTTTGGAAAAAATTAGGCAAGGTCTTCATAATAATTATCGTTACTGCTGCTCAGTCTAGAATAATTTTTTTAAGTTTAAGAAGCCTTGTTGTTGTAGAAAAGGATATAGGATGAGTTAATATAAATGTTCTCCCTTAGGCTAAAATTCTGTGGGACAGAAAGATAGGCGTTCAAGGAGGAAAAAATATGTAATATTGAACTCTTTTGTTGTTGCTCTGGGGGTGGTGTTTTGAGGTAGGGTCTTTTATGTAGTCCAGGCTTCCCTTGAACTCCTCCAGATCCTTTTTCCTCGGCTTCCCAAGTGCTAGATTAGCAAGCTTGTGCCTCCGTGATCAGCAAGCTATCCAACGCTGTGTTTGTATGGGAGGCAGTAAATACATGTATTATGTATGTTCTCATATGTAGACAAGCATGTGAACAGGTGTGTGTGTAAGCCCAAGGTTAATATATAAATCTTCCTTGATTGTTCTTCTTCCTTATTCACTGAAGCAGGGTCTACCAATCAAACCAGTTGGCCAGTGTTACTGGACACACTCTGGGCATCTGCCCTCTGCCACCCCAGACTGGAATTACAGGCCAATCACATGTATTTAATTACATGCACCACTGCATTTAGAAGGTTCTGGGCATCCAAACTCTAGTCCTCTTGCTTTCACAGTCAGTGCCTTAACTGCTCGGCCATCTCCCTAGCCCAATGGTCTTATTTTCAAATGTCAATATTTAACGCAAGTGGCCTGTGAGATGGTTCAAAGAGACAAGGTGCTTGCTACTAGGTCTAACACCTTGAGTTCAATTCCCAGAATCCACATGGTGGAAGGCAAGAACATGCTTCTGAACATTGTCCTCTGACCACGACAATCATACCATGGTATGCTCATGTACACATATACACACACTGTAAAAAATAAAAATGTTAAACATTTACCATACATTAGAATACATTTTTGCAGCTATTTAAGTTTAAGATGGAAATTCTAAATCATGTGCAATAAAATATTCCCAGCATCCCAAAAACTTGTATTCCTAGGTAGACATGAAAAAAAAAAAAAAAAAACTCTATGCCAAGCAGTGGTGGTGCACACGTTTAAGCCCAATACTCAGAAGGCAGACACAGGTGGATCTCTGTGAGTTCGAAGCCAGTCTGGTCTACAAAGTGAGTGCCAGGACATCCAGGGCTCTTACACAGAGACACCCTGTCTTGAAAAACCAAAATAAAGAAACAAAAAACAAAACCAAACCACATCTACTCATCCCTGATAGGGAACCAATGATAGATCAAAGTAAGAATGCCACCAAAGTCCAACTTGATGAACCAATAAATTTTACTGGGATTATTTCCTGGATTGTGTGTGAAGGGGTAGTTAAAGAAATAGAAATAACTCAAAGACAGCTACATCACCTCAGGTCGCCCTCCCCGCAGCACGGGAGATAGCTCATGGAAGCTGGAAGCCTGTACCTTGGCTATCTCTGCTTCTACAGACAGTTACCACCCAGCCTGGGGACCTGGGCTCTGTGTGATTCACACAGTAAAAGGAAAGAACCAACTCCCAAAAGCTGTCCTCTGATGAGCATATGCGCACGCGCGCGCGCGCGCGCGCACGCGCACACACACACACACCTGGTGGGGGTGCTCAATGGGTAAAGTGCTTATGATACAAGTATAAGGACCTGAGTTCTGATCCCTAGCACCCACACCAAAAAGCCAGGTTTGGGGGCACACACCTGTAGCCCCAGTGCTGGGAGGCAGAAACAGAAGGACCCCAGAGCTTTTGGGACAGCCTGTATAGCCAAATGACTGAGCTTCGGGTTGTTCCAAACACTCTGTCTCCAGAAGGAAAGTGGAGAAAGTTAGATAATGCTATCCAAATCCAATCTATGGCCTTCATACAGGCATATGGGTGCACACCTACCCCATATACCACATAGAAATAGCAGTTTCCTAAAATTTCTTGTGGTAAAAAAGCAGAAAGGGTTTGAGTTCCTTTTTTGTACTCAAGCAATAGCTAACCCACATCAACCTCATCTTTGATATTTTGCAAATGAAATCAACTGGATCTGGTGACATACCTTTAATTCTAGCACTTTACGACAGAGGCAGGCAGATCTCCATGAGGCCTGCCAAGTCTACAGAGTGAGACCCTGCATCAAATAATAGTAATATAAAAAATAAAAATTAATAAATAAATGAAATAAAATGCAAGTCAGTTCTTTAGTGCCCTATTTAGCTATAGACTCAACATGATCACAAGGCACACGCGGACCTAATTCTTTTTCTTTTTTTTTTTTTTTCACAGAAAAGTTTCACTTTAAGTCATGGATGACACAGGTCAGTGGCCTACTTCTTCTTTTGTAGTTTCTCTTGTCACAAAGCTTCCTGTTTGCAAACTGAATTGTGTCAGATTTGAGACAAAAGAGAGGGATTTTCCAACCTTATTCTGTCCTGGGTCTTTCCATGCTTCAAACTGACCAAGCTCTAGGCAGAGCACCGTGAAATAAACTTCCAAATAGTGGTGTCCAGGGAGGAGCCTGGCAGAAGACTTTCATGCCTTTGCTTCATTGTTGGAATTTGTATTTGGAGCACTTTATACAGTGGCTGCAGAATTTGTTGAGAACAGTAGCATGTGCAGTTTTGAAAATGATGGGTTCTGCCATACACTTGGCTCAGCTATGAGCCACCTGAGCTTGGCAGGTCTCCTCAACAGGATCTCTTGAACTCTTAACGGATGTCATGACAGTGCATGGTCTTCACTCTGGCCACAGGTCCCTGAACATAAAGGATTGCTTTGTAACTTCCTGATAGTGTCAGTAGAGAACAAGAACGGAGCCCCATCTAACTGTAGATCTGTCCTGAGAGAGACAGAATGAAAACACCCATGGGATGGGGATGCAGCTCGGTAGGTAGCATGCTTGCCTAGCATGCACTCTGCCTTGATCCTCAGCCCCATGTAACCCAGGCATGGTGACATATGCCTGTAATCTCAGCACTTGAGAAGTGGAGGTAGGATGTTCATGACCATCTTGTCTAGGGACATTAGGTCAGCCTACATACATACATGACACCGTGGAGGAATCTTGGGCAGTAGGGGATCTCTAGAAAGACTCCCTCTGGTAAGCTTCACCTGTTCTCATGACTTGTTGCTGCTGTGTTTTGTTTTAGCACCAGAAGACGTACAGCTCCGTGGAGTACAACTACAGACTGCATACGTTCACAAACAACTGGAGGAAGATACAAGCCCACAACCAGAGGAATCACACATTTAAAAGTACTGGGGAGCCCCTTTCCCCCAGGCCTCTGAGAGAAGGAGGGGTGGGAACATCTCAGCTCTGGAATGAAAATAATTAGTGGCACTGGCTGGTGAAAGGGTCCTCTCAGGAATACTGGGCGTAGAGAGCCAGGGCTCAGACTCCAAGAATGTCTTTGGTGAACCTTGGATAATAGCTCTGGAAAGGAAATAAATTTAGACAGTACTGGCAACCCTCCGTGGAAGTTGTGAAGTCTACAAAAGATTCTAGAGGAGCTCTGCCCCTCCAACCCCCCTCTTGCCCTCTGAGGGTGCACTACGTACAACCTAAATCTGTTTAGGTTGCTGCGAGACCTCGACTCTCAGACTGTTCTGAGCCCATGAGCAGTCTCTGGAGTCACCCAGTTTCATTCCAGGTGAGGGTCACTAGAAACACATCTAGCATGACCACTGCAGTTGCTGAGAAATGACAGCTCAGCTAAAGGGTCTCTGAGCAGCAAGCATGAGCTGCCATTCCTGCATGGTGCTAGTAACTTACAGAGGACATGACAGTATGGAACTGGCTGGGTTGCAGTGAAGGCTGGATGGCGGGGAGGGTGGGAAGACGCTACACAGGTATGGCGGCTCTTTACCTGGGTACTCATCCGTTTTACCAGTGGGAATCTAAGACAGCGGGGGCCTGGGCTGTACCTCAGATCGCTGCATCCACCAACTCTGGGGTGCCTCTGTTGGCCTGAGCAGCTCTGAGGCACAGTGTCATTTGGCCTTCCTATTGAATCATATGAAATACGGAATTTTGAGGAGCCAAGTTGTAGCGGCTCTAACTAGAACATGGGCAAACATGTTGCTTTTTTTACTTGTTTTTTATCAATTCATTGTGGTCTCTGTTTCATGTAGTTTTGCTTGGTTTGTTTTCCCTTCTCTTTTTCAGTGGGATTGAACCAGTTTTCAGACATGAGCTTTGCTGAAATAAAACGCAAATATCTCTGGTCAGAGCCTCAGGTTGGTGTAGTTCCTTGTTGGTAGAGATTTCTGTCCCGCCTGGTCCCACAGCCGTTTAGTCCCAGAGAAACATGCAGAGGTCTACATTAATCATAAACTGGTTGGCTTATTAGCTTAGGCTTCTTATTAACTCTTATATCCTACATTAACCCATAATTCTTGTCTGTGTCAGCCACGTGGCTTAGTACCTTTTATCAGCGAGGCATTTTCATCTTGCCTCCTCTGTGTCTGGGTGACAACTGCAGACTGAGTCTTTCCTCTTCCCAGAATTCTTCTGTTCTGGTCACCCCACCTGTACTTCTTGCCTGGTCAGTCCACCTATACTTCCTGCCTGGCTACTGGCCAATCAGCGTTTTATTAAAGCAATATAAGCAACAAATCTTTACAGTGTATAAGACCATTATTCCACAGCAGTTCCTTGCAAATCAATCTGGATAATTTTGTCTGCACCCGTGAAATAAACATTAAGCCTGCTGTGTTTCCAGCTAGATTCAGTCCTATCCCCAGCCATGCCTAGGGGTGTCCCAGAATATTCCTGGAAAGAGCAGAAGGATCCATCTCTCAGCAGGTCCTTAGTCCCGGGCTCTGGCCTTAACAACAGGAACCCATGATTGAGAAGTAGCAGATAAGATAAAATATAGGTCCCCAGTTAAAGATGAATTTCAGATAGACTTTTTTTTTTTTTTTTTTTTGTGATAAGGTTTTTTTGGAGGCTAGGCTGGCCTGGATCTTGATGTGTAACCAAGGCTTGAACTCCTGATCCTCCCACACCTACTTCAAAAGTGCTGGGACTGTGAATGTGTGACCAGATTTTCATTTCTCATCCCCTTTGGTACGTGTGTGTGCATGTGTGCTTGAATGTATGCTTAAATGTATGTGGTGTATATGCATTTGTGTGGTTGATGCATATGTGTGTGGTGTATGTATTGTGCAGTCTATGTATATGGTATGTGTGGTGAATGAAAATAAAATAAAAAGGAAGGACTTGACTGCTCCTAGGTATGGTGGAGCTGAAAATGTATTGTAGATAAGAGCAAGAGCATAGATAGGGCTGGAGAGATGGCTTAGCGGTTAAGGGAAAGAAGAGAGGGAAACCAAGTGCAGCAACCAAGAGGGCAAACGGTAAGAAAGAGGGTAGGTAGCCCAAATGACTGAATTATGTAGGGAAGAGCCTCTGGGGGAAGAACAGTCCAGTCCCTGGGCTGGAGAATTCAGGGTGGAGGGCAGGTTATGCCAGCCACACCCTGTAATAAGTAGGGACTGAGGGATACTAGGAGAACCTGGCAGCCAGGTCTGCTTGAATGTTAAATAAGCACCTCAGTCATTTGTCCCAGGGTTTGAGACTTAATAAGTGGTATATGCATGTATATGGTGGATGCACATGTGTGGTGGATGCATGTGTATGATGCATGTGTGTACAGTGTATATGTGTATGGTGCATATGTATATGATGTATGTGTGTAATATATATGCATTTGGGTATGGTATATGTGTGTGGTGTATGTGTGTATGGTTGATACATGTGTGGTAGATGCACAGCATGGTGTATATGTGTATGATGTATATGTGTATGATGTATGTGTATAGGGTGTATGCGTGTATGGTTGATACACATGTGTGGTGGATACATGTGTGTGATGTATGTGATATGGTATATATGTGTATGGTGTATTGTGTGGTATATTCATATGTATAGTGTATGTGTGTGTGGTGGGTGCATGTGTGAGCACATTTGCCTACACATAGACATGTGCACATGAGGAGGCCACAGGTTATTATCCCTATTTTCCTCTGATGCCCTCCACCTTATTTTTTATTATTTATTTTTTTATGTAATTAGTTGTACATGTATTTGTGTCTTTCCCCTGAAGTTGAAATTATAGTTGTAAGTCACGTGATGTGGGTGATGGGAACCAAGCCGGGGTCTTCAAAAAGAAGAGCAAGTGTCCTTAACTGCTCAATGCTGAGTCATCTCTCTGGTCCCATCACTTTTTTTTTTTTTTTTCCCCAGGCAAGATCTCATTAGGTAGCCCTGGCCAGTCTCAAACTCTTTATGTAAACTAGGCTAGCCTTGAACTCACGATAACCCACTTGCCTCTGCCTCTGGGTGCTAGGATTAAAGGCAGGTGCCACCACACCCAAGCTTCTATCTTTACCTGGAGCTCATCCTTTGGCTAGGCTAACTGATCATCAAGTCCCTAGTATCTGCTCTCTGGTCCCCACCCCCAGTACTGTGGTTACAAAGTCAGACAGCTGTGAGGACTCAGGTCCTTATTTGTGTACAGCAAGCACTTTACCCACTGAACCATCTCCCCAGACTCCTCAGACCCTTTTAAAATTCTATTTTAATTATATTTTCCTTAAAAATAATGTATTTGGTTGTTTCAGAATTGTTCAGCCACCAAAAGTAACTACCTCCGTGGTACTGGCCCCTACCCCTCCTCCATGGATTGGCGGAAGAAAGGAAACTTTGTCTCAGCAGTAAAAAATCAGGTATGCATGGCAGTCCACACATGTTCCTGCCAAAACAGCTGTTTGACAGCGCGCTAGGATGCAGAACTCAGACGCTCACAGCACCTTTGCAAGCCGCTTATCCTTATTTCTGCCTTTTCCCTTCGTCTCTCCCGTTCTCTCTTCTGCAAGACTTTGGATGTCGTTGCTTTAAGGTTTGGCAGCTCTGGAGGATGAAAATGGCCCTGCCTTCTTTCTCTGCACACTGGCCCAAATCCTCCCAGAACTTCCAGGTCTGTCCTTCTGAGTTGTTCAAAACACATTCCCTGAGCCCTCCGAGTCCAAACACCAGGACCTTTTGTGCCCAGAAAGCATCTTTTCCTCCCATCCCTCAGACCCTCCTCAGGGCCCCAGGGTGCAGGTACTCTAGTGGTTCCGAGTGGTTAGTGATGAGTAACTGAGCCCAGCATCTCTCATTTGCATGCTCTGGACTTAGCATGTGTGTGTGTGTGTGTGTGTGTGTGTGTGTGTGTGTGTGTGTGTGTGTAGGCGGTCTTTATTGTCAGAGAGCCCTCTGCAGGGCATAGGAGACTTAGCCAGGTGCCTGCCTTTCCCCCTGATTCTGGGAGATTTAGTGCTCTGTTCTCTCTTCTGAAGGACCCCATGTTCTGCTGTTCCCACTGCACTCTGCTCCCTCCCCCTCAAAATGGCACCAGAGCAGACTTCTCAAAGATGCTGACCTCACCATTCTAGGAAACCGAGGTTAAGGTTGCCTTCCTAGAAACTCCTGGCTTTCTTGTGAAACTATCCACAAGAGGCAAGGCTTTTTTATGAGAGTCATGTGGCACAAAAGACACGTGCACAGCCCCCACGGCTTCGCAGGCTCAGCACAGCTGGGAGTCTGCCAGGTTAACTGGATGTGTAAACTGCATTCCGAGGGAGCAGAGCAAGCTTCTGCCTCAGCAGGAAAAGTGAAGGGCAATAGTGACCCAAACACAGTGTGCAGGCCCTGTAGAGTCTCATGGCGATTCAAAGCATGGAACCCTAAGCCTACTCTCTGGGCAGGTGGGAAGCCGATGGTGCCGAGTTCTCCTCTTATTGGGACCCTAGGCCACCAGACAGGCCTGACCACCTGGGATAGGATCAAGGCTATTACTCAGGGGTGCATGTGACGTCTTACTGTGGCTACTCCATGGTGACAGACAGTGGTCATAGTACCCCACGTTAGCTCTGAAAGCCCCCTTGAAATGATGTAACTGTACAGGGGGAGAAAGTGGATAGCTAGCTCGAGAACCAAGATAAACTAGAGGGGACTCAAAACCAGGTCTCTGCCACTCTCCTGCAATCCCTGCTGGGGCAGGAGGATCTCAAATTCAAGGGTAGTCTCAGCTACATGGTGAGTTTGGCCTTTGAGGAAGGAATTTAAGAGACATTTAAAGAGTGGAATATGGAAGACAAAAACCACAAAAACCAAAAACCCAGGTCCCTGTCCAAGTGCCCGTTCTGCTTCCTCCCACGGGGCCTGCAATTGCCTTCATTGTGATAAAGCATTCTCTTTGACCCTCTACGCGTCCTTTTGACCAGATCTTCCTTGAGGAGCTTCAGTGGTTGCGTCCAGAGGAAGGATACCAGCCTCCTGAGCCTGTGCAGGGCAGCGTAGACAGATCTGCTAGTGGGGGCTTAGAAAGGGCAAAGGCATTCAGGGACCAACGTTGCCACACTGGTGAATGGAGCTGTATCATGAGGGCACATTCATTGACTCCCTCTGCCTATGTGTCCTCTCTAGGGGTCCTGTGGCAGCTGCTGGACCTTCTCCACCACGGGTGCCCTGGAGTCTGCTGTGGCTATCGCCACCGGGAAGATGCTGTCTTTGGTAAGATGTCAGCCATAGGCCATTTCCTACAGACCGCCTCTCGCCCCTAGGCCTGAACCTCCAGGCTCATTCACAGTGTTAGCCAAGATTTCTATTTCTATTGGATCTCATGTCCCAATCCTGAGGACATTTAGCCTGGGAATCTCAACTGATGGGTTTCCCAGAAAGAATGAGAGTGAAGAAACTCCCCAAGGGCTCCTTCCTGAGTGGATGTACCCACAGCCTCAGTTTTTCAGCCTAGTACTTCACCAAGCTCTCTGGACAGTAGAAACTGCCTGCGAGACACCCCTTCGGGGAGCTGTGCCCCTTCCCATGCATGAAAGAGCTAGGGCCTATGTGTCTATCCACTAACCCCCACGGGAAGGGGGACACTGTGAAGGAACTGTCCCACTGTGTAGGGAAGAGGGAGAGTCGAGCAAGGCCATGAGAGCCTGGGTTGAGGAGTTAGGGAGCAGTGTCTCTGGGCCTGACCCTCTCCCTCTAGCATACACTGTGAGATGCACAGTTTGTACTGTGTCCACCCCTATAGGAGGGCCTAGTCACACCCTTTCAACTGCTTTGCAGCCAGGTCATTTTGAGCCCCTCCCAACATGTGCCAGCTGCAGGAGAGACATTCTGGGATATACAGAGATGGCCTTGTCCCCGGGGGACCTTACAGGGTCATTGCCACACAACACCAATTAGATCACGAATGTGAATGAGCTAGGGAGAACTGACACTTCACAGCAACACCTCCCTGGCCTCTCAGCAGCTCCTCCCTGGCCTCTCAGCCATCTCCTCACTGACTCTGTGCTTCTTGCTGTAGGCTGAGCAGCAGCTGGTGGACTGTGCCCAGAACTTCAACAATCATGGCTGCCAAGGGTATGTTCCAGAGTGGGAGAGTCTACCCCTTCTCCTCTCCCCCATTTGCTGTTATCAGGGTCAGTGGCTGCTAGAATCATCCTATGGGTAGAATTAAAGGGTCTCAGAGCTTGAAGGTTATGGGCTGAATCCAGCCTCTTCCCAAGATGTCACCCAGCCCTATCCTCAGCATCTGGACAAATGGCCAAAAGAATAGATAGGGGAGCAAATACATCCCCCTCCAAAGCCCGGATTCACATGTGGAGAGCTGACTGGCCCCTGAGAGCCTTATGAGATATGGAAATGTGCCCATGCATAACGCTGTGCAGGACCAGCTTCTGGGCCATCGTCTCAATAAGTCACTAACTCCCGTTTTCACAGTGACATTAGCCCTCCTCTCTTTCCCCATGTGAGCTGATCTCTGAGAGAGTTTCATGTGGTTATTCGGGTTTCTGTGCCTATAATATGCAGAAAGTCCCTTAGGACTCTATGTCCTTAGCCTTGACTTCCTGATCAGGCCAAGCCTGGCCCTCACTGCTCCTCTGTGGGACATCCCATGCACCATCTTCTACTCTGACAGCAGTGACTAGCAGGGTCCACAAGGACTCAGGGCTGATGCAACAGCCTGCCCAGGACCCACAGCAGGCTTAGTTGCCCCTCATTTTTCATCTCTCTGTACAACTTCACACTGCCCGTGGCAAAAGGCTGCCTCCTGGGTGCACTAGAGTCCCACTGCCTTTTGAAGTCTGTTTGCTTTGGTTCATGACATTACATCCATTTTCCATCTAAGTACCGGTGCCCACCATATCCCCCTGTGAACCTAGGCACAGGAGACCCAACAGACAGCGGACCACACAGAGGCGACATTCCTCAGAGTTGAGTAAGCCATGCACAAGCATGGCATAGGTCAGGTGGAAACGTAGGTTCTAGGGAGAAGAGCAAGGGCTGGACAGAGTGGGGTCTGCTGAGGAATTTGTTCAATTTTTGTTTGGGAGGTAGGAAGATGGGAAGGATTTACCTTTAGAATCTTTAAAGTTTGAATTGCAGTTGTGCCCTGGGCATGGTGTCCCACTTTTCGGAGCTCTGTCTGGGGCTGCCATGAGGGCTCAGGCAGAGTGTCTGTGGAACACAGTCCATGGGGATGCCTGCTGTAGATAGCACTGTGGTGACGGCGACTCCCTCTGAGGGGCTGCCTGCGTCTCCTGACAGGGGCCTGGCATCCAGGGCTCTCTGCCACAGAGGGGCACTTGTGCCTTGTGCAGACTCCATTGGCTGAGACCAGGGAGAGCACTAGAGACCTCTCAGGCCTCTGCCACTGAAATGTGCCCGACCATGACCCCAGGCTTACTCATGTGTCCTTCTTGCAGAGGTCTCCCCAGCCAGGCCTTCGAGTACATCCTGTACAACAAGGGCATCATGGGAGAAGACACCTACCCTTACAGAGGCAGGGTAACTGTGGGGGGCCTCATCTGTGTCCCCTCTCATTTCACCCTTATCCCCCTCCACCCTGCTGCCATTCAAATCTGGCCTCCTCATGGTGTTGCTTGTGCCCGCTGCTCTTACCAAGGGCCTCTTATCACTCCTGCCTCTGTAACACCGTCTGTCTTTCCTGAATGCCCCTCTTCAGGACCCTCCCACCTCAACTCAGCTTGCCTTGTTCCTTCCTGACTCTGTTGGTTCGCCGCGAGTCACCACCCCGTCCAGAGTTTGGTCTCCCTTCTTCAGGAAACACCTAGCTGGCCTCACCCTGGGGCTCTCTGAGCAGCTCAGCCTATGTACCTACCTTGGTCAAAGCACAATGGAGGCTCCTGGGATCTCCTCTCTCCCCACAGGCCAGTCTTTTCCATCATTGTACCCATAATTCCTAGCTCCCAGAAACCAGGTCCCTTCCCCCCATTTCTGTCAATTACTTAATCTCTGCCTGCCTCCGTTTGGCACTATTTCCTGGACTGTCCCTCTAACCCTGCTACAGAGGTTCCAGCGTGGCTTCTCTTTCTCAGTTTCCTCGGCTGGCTCAGGTCCTTCCTTGGGCTCTGACCAAGCACTATGCGTGTCCTAGACAGCACAGAACTGTCTCCTGCCCCTGGGTTCTAAACACCTCGAGGACAAGAATGCCTCTAAGCCTCTCTGGAGCAAGACCCTCGTGCATGCAGGCTGCTTAGAAAACGCTATCAATCTTCCCAGGAGGGTGGCACCTCAGCCTCAGGCGAAGCATCTCTAATCTATATTCGCTTCCCTGTGCTGCCCTGAACAGGATGGTCACTGCAAGTTCAACCCCCAAAAAGCCATCGCATTTGTCAAGGATGTCGCCAACATCACACTTGTGAGTACTGGGTCCATCTCTAGCTACGGAATGTGCTCTGATATGGAGGCCACAAGAGCAGGTCTTCGTTGTAGTCCATCACTGAGGAGTCTGGGTTACCTCTGACTCCTGCTCACCATGAAGACTGTGTGATGGAGGATAGGAAGGGAATCGTGGACTGAGAGAGGATGCCCTGCGTTCTGAAGTACAAGCCCATATGAGGCTTTGCACTTGGTTCTCTTTTCTTGTCTTAAATGCAAGTGGTAATCTCCACTGTCTCACCAGAGGATGGAGCATGCAGGTCAGCATGTGAGATGAGGAGCCTAGGCTTCTCAGTCAGGTCAGGGTAAGTTTTGCTGCAGTCATGGTTATCCCCAAGACTGAAGGGCTTAGTATGACTCCCTCCTGTCACCTGTTTGTGGTTTAGGTGGGGCTGGGTGTATCGTGTTGTTGGCCTCACATCAGCATTCAGGCTGAGGGCAAGAGAGTGATAAACCATACCCCTAACGAATTACATCACACCTTGAGTACTTGGAGAAACACATTCAGTTTTCCTGCTAAGGCACTAATAGAGAGGCCTGCTCACCCCAGCTAGGGTACCAACAACAGACCAAAGTATTCACACTGCACTCATGGGTAGCTCGGTGAACCCATGAGTTTGCTGGGCTTACGTACAGGAACATGAGTGACCTCAAAGCAGCTATATCACCAAAATGGTCCACCCTAGAGAAGATGACAGCTTCCCATCGCGGCACAGAGTTATAAACATGCCACTTCTTGTGTACACTAGAACCTGCAGGGACCACTTGCAGCTGGGACAGAATTTTATATATTCTTTGAGCTTTGACAGGGGCTCAGGAGGGAGGAACAAGCTGGAACCCCTGGTGAGGGTCTAAGGACTCTCCCTCCCTTCCCCCTCCCACAAGAGAACATCAGCAAGTCCAGTCTGATTGGGACGGTAGTGGCTGTTAGACCTGAAGGACAGCATTCCCCAGCACCCAGTTCCACCTGCTTTTTCAAGAGAGCATGTGAGCAGTTACAGCTGCCCCCATGAGTCTGGGAGGACTGTGTAGGATGCAAGGAACCTCTGTGATGTGTGCAGGTGAGGGGGCGTGTACTCATAAACAGATTCAGGACACAAACATGTAGTTTATGTAATGACAGCAGCTGCCATCTAATTGAAAGGCATGCCAAGCTCTCCATAGTAATAACAGTCTGGAGTGATCAGAAGCACTATAGAGCCACCTGGCAGGCATTATCTCGAAATGACTGGTTATTACCTTCATTTGACAGATGAGAAAACTAAGTCTCAGAGGAGCTAAATAATGCACCCAGGAGCTAGGAGGTGAGGCTGGATTTGAACTGAGAAATGTCATTCCAGAACTGAGGCTCATCACTCCAGCAACACAGCCCACACCCTGTACTGTTATCGTCTCCTGAAAAGAACCTAGTTTTAACACACCCACCAAGACTGGTCCTCTGGGCCACTGTATTCCACTGTGAAGGTCACCCTTTGCCTACTTCCCAGGTTGAATCTTGTCAGGACCATCGGCAGAGCCCACTCAGACAGGACAAGGACAGCTGTAGAAACAGCGCCAGGCACAGAGGTTCAGGCCCTTATGTGATATACTGGGCTCCCAAGACTTCTGACCATACTCAGAAGGAACCCTTGCCTGAGGGAAGACACACTGAGATGCTGTCTCCTCCTGCCCTTTACTTCCCTTCTCCAAGCTCTGGTCTTCACTCATTGAACCTCCCCACTCCCGAGCATCTCATCATTGTAACTCCCTTTCAGTTTTCCCCAGTTGGGGCATTTTAAAACCTGGGAGGGAGGCTTCTGAAGTATACTAGATGCTTTTGGCTGCTGCTCTCTCACCACCTCCAAGAAGCTACTCATGACATCCTTCTGCCTGCCTTCCCCCACAGAAGTGCTAGGTCCCACTTAGAAGGGCCCACAGCCTTGGCTGGTCTTGTTGCCATCGTGGTATAAGTCTTTACCTATTTGTGGATTTGTACTCTCTGTGTTCCCTAGATTATCTTCCTCCTGGATGTGGAGGCCTCTGCATTCTTCACTGTCCCTGGCTTCAATGGTCAGTCGTGACTGAGACAATGAATGGCGGAGCTGTGTGTAAATACGTGAGGGAGACAAAGGAGAGATTCCCAGACACTCAGAAAGTGGAGGCAAAGGCTGTAGCCACAGGGGAGCTAGTTCAGTTTGGGAGGAGGAACTGTACACCAGATACAAACTGAAATAGGCCAGAGGTGTGGATTGGTCTTAGAGCGCTTGTTCAGCATGTGCAAGATTTGACCCTTGGGTTTGATCTCCAACACAACAGAGCCCAGGCATGGTGGCATATAACAAGCATAGGACCCTTGCCTAACAAGTTCAAGAGCCTAGGTTCCATCTCCATCACTGCATATTTATTTTGATTGTTTTTTGGAGACAGTCTTTCTGTTCTGCACCTCTGGCTGTCCTGGAACTCAATATATAGAGCAGGGTGGCCTTGAGCTCACAAATCTACCTGCCTCTGCCTACCAAGTGCTAATTTATCAGAGCCAGACATGGTAGTACTAGTCTGTAATTCTAGCACTTGAGAGGTGGAGGCAAGAAGATGGGGTGCTGTGGAAACTCCTTCACCAATAGCCTTTAAGATAGCAGCCCACTTGGGTGTGGTCTCTTATACTACAAATGCAGCCATAAAGCTTGTGCGCTCTCTCTCCCCTTGCTGCTGGACTCAGTTCCTGTTCTCCGTTTGTGCAGAGGACTGTGATCTGTGAGTCTACCCCTAAATAAATAACCCTTTATTATAATCCATTCTGAGCTAGGGTGGGATTACTTTATAGCATCCATTTCAAATGAGGAATCCTAGCTTATCCTCAGTTACAAAGGCCAGCCTGGACTCCATAAGACCCTGTCTCAAAAGTGAACAAAAATCAAGCCAAAGGCTGCTGGAACACTACATAAGAAAGTGGTTATGTCACTGCTGAGTGCCAGGGGCTTTGGTACGCATGGTCACATGCACGGCTCTAGAACTCTAGCCCCTACCTTGAGGCAACAGGCCATAAGTATGGTAGGGCAGTAGAAGGGACCATGCAGGTCTGTCAACCCTCTGTCTGTCCACAGAATGACGAGAAGGCAATGGTGGAAGCTGTGGCACTACACAACCCTGTGAGCTTTGCCTTTGAGGTGACTGAAGATTTTATGCTGTATCGAAAGGGAATTTACTCCAGGTAAGTTGGGGACCTGGCAGTCAGAAGAGACAGTGCGTAGGACTGTGTGGGCCTCCTCAAACCCAGCACGTGGCTTCCAGCTCAGCCTAGATTCTTAATTAGATTGTATTCGTGAGACTTAGGATATGTTCTCTCCATTAGTCTTCTTGTCGCTCTGAGTGTCAGGGATCAAGTCTCCACCCCAGAAAAAAAAAAAGAAAAAAGGTCACAAAGAATGCCACAGGCCAAGCTGTTGTGGCTAAGTCGTGACTAAGGCCAAAATCCATGCCCACAGCTCTGTAGTCATCTACAGAGGGCTGAATCCAGTCAAGAAAACTAAGGTTCAAAAACATAGTCAAATATTTGGAGATAGGGTTGGAGATGTAGCCATTTGGTGAGTGCTTGCCTTGAATGCACACACCCTGGGTTCGGTCTCTAGCACCACATACATGGTACACACCTATGATTCCAGCACTGAGGAGGTAGAGGCTCAGGTGGAATATGGGAAAGGAAAAGGAACTGTTCTCAAACACCAGAGTCCTTAGCACGCAGGGCCCTGTGGACAGTAGGCAATCACTCTATTGCTGAGCCATACCACGCTCCACTTAGCACGTCTACCATGGGATTTCTTGTGCCCACACCTCTTAGTCTGCCACTTTGGTGCCAGGAATGAGCTCAGCAAGGAGTCAGTCCCTCGAGTTGCTCCCTGCTCTCTGGGCTCCTTCATGCTCTCTGTTCTCTAGCCTAGCCACTCTAGAATGTTCATGTTCTTCTGGGCTTTGTCCTCATCCCTCTATGCAGTTGTTAGATTCAGCTGTAAATCCACAGCCAACTATTTTCTAAGAATATCCATGGCCCACCACGTCTCTTCCAAGTATTTATTAGTATGCTTAGATCTGATGGCCCCCTGCCAATTCAGCGTGGGTGGTCATGGAGACCTCCAACCCTGCGATCCTCCAGCTCCAGTACTCCTCGAAGGTCTCTGTGTCTGTTAACAGACGCACATCCCTGCTGCAGCTGCGGGAGAGGCCAGAGACACAATAGGCTGCTCACTCTCCTCTCCTACCTATTCCAACCCATCATCATCTTCTCTAGATGCCTCCTCATTGGCTTGTTCTAGACAGCCCTCTCTCCTACAATAAATAGACTCCCTGGCCTCTCCTCCATTTGGACCCAGAGTCCTTCTGAAGCACTTTTCTGGCCATAAAAACTTCTGTGTAAGTATATGTGTGTGCATATAGATATACACACATTTATAGACATATCTATATACGTATGTATGTATATATTTTCATGTGAGTGTTGAGCCGGGAGGTGGCGGTGTGTGCCTTTAATCCTAAGCACTCGGGAGGCAGGGACAGGCAGATCTCTGTGAGTTTGAGGCCAGCCTGGTCTACAAGAGCTAGTTTCAGAATAGCCAGACCTATACAGAGAAACACTGTCTTGAAAAGAAACAAACAAACAAAAAAAGATACACTCATGTGAGTGTGTCCAAGTGTGCATGCATATGAAAGCCAGAAGTCAACTTAAGGTGCCTTCCCCAGTCACTCTCTTAAGAATTTTTTGAGACGGTCTCTCACTGACCCTAGAGCTCAATGATTTAGCTAGGATGGCTGGCCAATGAGCTCCAGGATTCTGTCATCTCCCCCTCCCAGCACTGGGATTACAAAAGTAGGCTGGCTTTTTACATGCAAGCTGAGAATCTGAACTCAGATCTTCAAGACTTGAGTGCTAAGCCTTTATTGACTAAGCCATCTCCCCAGCCCTATGATGACTTGGGTATAAATACCCAAGGCTCCCATTACCCAAGGTCTTAACTTGGCTTTGGGACTTTGGTAATTTTGCTCCCCTCTTTCTCTGCACACATCTGGCATCAAACCTCCCTTCTTGTATGTTGTAGGGAGAGGGCTGCTTGTTCTTCCTGGCCACCCTGCTAGCTTAGCCCTGAAATAACCATACAGAAACTGTATTAATTAAATCACTGCTTGGCCCAGTAGCTCTAGTTTCTTATTGGCTAACTCTTACATTTTAGTTTAACCCATTTCTATTAATCTGCATATCACCACAAGGTCATGGCCTACCAGCAAGATTCTAACCAGCATCCATCTCAGGCACAGGATCCATGGCTTCTCTCTTACTCTGCTTTCTTCCTCCCAGGATTCAGTTCTGTTTACCCCGCCTCCTAAGTTCTGCTCTATCAAAAGGCCAAGGCAGTTTCTTTATTTATTAATCAATGAGAGCAACACATGAACAGAAGACCCTCCTATACCACTTGTCTCTTCTCATTTTACTTGATTCCCTCAATCCAGCCATGTGGAAGAACTTAAGAGTTTCATGTATATCCCCTGCTCCTCAAGGAAGCTTCTTTACTTCCCATCCCCCTGGGTTAGATACCACTCCTTGGGGGTCCTCTCCCCTATCTCACTGACCCATCCCTCAGACCACTGCAGGGCAGCCTCTTTGCCCAACTGCCCCCTGCCAAATAAAGCTTTCTAAGGGCAAAGTGGGCCCTGCTGCCTGTAGGCCAGTACCTTGCCCTGTACCTGACACAATGGTGACAGCTCCATGTGTACTTAATTTCCATATGCCTTTGGATTTTTTGCTTGTTTTGTTTTGGTTTTAGTTTTTTTTTTAAGACAGGGTTTGGCTGGCCTCAAACTCACAGAGCTCTGTTGGCAGAGACTGTTCATTCGTTTCCCAGTCACCCAGACCTAAAATAATCACACAGAAACTCATATTAATTAAAACACTGCTTGGCCTATTAGCTTATGCATATTTTTAGCTAGTTCTTATATCTTAAATTAACCCATCTCTATTAATCTGTGCATCATCACAAGGTCATGGCCTACCAGCATGTTTCCGCTAGGTTCCTACTGGTACTTTTTCCTTCGGTGGCTACATGGCATCTCCTTGACTCCACCTACTCTCTCTTTACATTTCTGGATTTTTTGCCTAGCTTTACTCTGTTAAGCCATTGGGCGAAAGCAGCTTCTTTATTAACCAATTGCAATAAAACATGATCACAGCATACAGAAGAGAATCCCACATCAGAGATCCACTTGCCTCTGCCTCCCTGGTGCTGGGATAAAAGACTTATGCCTTTTTTCCATGTCCATTGAATCAATATGTGGCTAATAGCTTGTCTTCTTGAAGTCATGGAATGTTTCATGGAGGCTAAATGGCAAGCCAACGTATTTGTCATAAGCACAAGTTAGTTTTTAGAAGGAATGTGGAGGCAGCAGAGCAGCGGGTTGAATTCTAGCTGGACACTGTTGCCTGCAGAAGTGCAGCAGGGGGCTACTCTTCTTGTTGGGAGTCAGAGGTGTCCACTGTGCAGTGTGGCCAGTCCTATGTGGAAACTGCCAGCACTTAGAACTGAGGAAACTCATTCTCTCCCATCATGGTTGAGCCATGGTTGATTGATAACCAACATACCACCCTCTGTCCAATGGGAAGCATCCCTCTACATCACTAGAGACCCCTTGTTTGTGACAGTCCTGGCCTTTACCCTTCCTACACTACAAACCATTGTAAATTCATTTCTATTTCCAGCACTACCTGTCATCAAACTCCAGATAAGGTCAACCATGCAGTCCTGGCTGTTGGCTATGGAGAGCAGGATGGAGTACCCTACTGGATCGTGAAAAACTCTTGGGGTACCCAGTGGGGAGATAAAGGGTAAGTAGGTCCCACTGCTGGGGCACATGTGGTTCAGGTCTAAAGGCGCCCCCTGAGTGTAAGGCACACCACCTCAAAGTTACAGCTTCTAAGGAGTTGGACAGCAAGCCCTAGCCAGGCCAGGAAAAGAAGAACCTGAAAATGGAACTTCACATGCCAAGGCCCTGTTAGCAAGACCCCTCATAGGATTCTGGGTCCCAGCAAGTCTTCTGCAGGAGATAGGAGATCAGTTGGTTTAATGGGGTCTATAACTGAAGGCTGGAAACAGCCAGACCTCAGCATTTTGCTGGGACAAAACCAACCTCTGGAGGGGTCTGAGAAATGAAAGCAATGAATTTGCTACAATAAGTGACAGCCCCTTCTTTGAATCAGGACGAATGGAGAGACAGACAGACAGATACACACACACCCAAAAAGGAGAGTTTTATTTTTAGGAGGTCCTACTGGTAGGGTGCTATGTGAGGACCTAGACAGAGGCAAGAAGGGAGCCTCCATCAATTCTGGGAAGTAGAATATTCAAGGAGAAAAAGAAAGAAATGAGTTACAAAGGGAGGCCAGTCATTTCCTACTGATAAAATAAGCCCATGGTAGTTGTTCTATGAATAAATTCAGAGGGCCAAATCCCTGGAGTCATGTCTTAGTTTGCAGCAGAACGTTCTAGAAAGCTGTGTAGTATGGATGCCACTAGTCAGGACTCAATCCTTTCTCTCTGCCCAGGTACTTTCTTATTGAGCGTGGGAAGAACATGTGTGGCCTGGCTGCCTGTGCCTCCTACCCCATCCCTCAGGTATAAGCCAACGCTGCAAAGGCAACTGGTTGGCAGACAAAGTGAGGAGCCAGCCAGCCCTTCAGTGGACATCCTGACCAGGAGGAAATTGTGGGGAATCTACCCAGGGGCTCCCTCAGTCCTGCACTGAACCCAGAAGCCTAAAGCTTTTAAGTGAGAAAGAAGAACATCAGCAACCAGTCCACCCATGTGGCAGCCATCACCGGCCATGTGCCTTAAATGTGGTTTTGAACTGACTCAAACCCACATGGACTAGAATCTTCTCTTTCCAGCTTTCTTCATATAGAGAGAGCTCCAGTGACAATCTTGTATGTGTTGTGTATTCAATAAAGACACAGTGAACACTGGGATGGGCCTGGACCTCTAACTGACATTCTGTTCCATCTCCTGGGAGGGGAAGGCATCACTGGTTGAGTGTGGTGGGAGTGCAGAACTCTCTGATCTCAATCTAGGTGGGACTTTGTTTGAGGTAGAAGCGCAATAACCTTGAAGGAATAGACGTAAGTTCCAACTCTCTGACCTTTGGTCCAGGTGGAAATAGGATCACATTTTTGGGCCTCCACAATTCCTCCCATTTTAACTTTTTAAAAAGCCTGTGCTTTTGCAACAGGACAGATTATTTCATCTGCCTTAGGTGAACACTTTCTCATTTCCCAGAATTACCTGTCCTCAGAATATGCATTCCAACTATGCAAGTCCACATCTTCAGCGCCTGGGGGGAGGGGAAGGCTCAAACCTGTCACTAACTGCCCACCTCTGTAATCAAACGGTTATGTGAGAAATTACCTCTGTGCTCTGTATCTCTGAGCCAAGCTTTTGTCAAGAGAGTTCATCAGCGGTTAGCTAATGATAAGCAAGCAGACAATACTTTGTGCTATGCATACTTCTATGGCTATAATATCTCCTAATTAAAGGAGTGGAGGATCACCAGGGTGGGGAATGACCACTTTGAATTGGTCTGGAGTGTTTCTTAACAGTATTCAGCTGTATCAAAACCTAAATTTGTCTTATCAAACATATTAAATTCAAGAATTCATTGGCAATGTCAAGCTTTCCTTAGACAAGTTCTGAACTGTTTCTAATCATTAACATCTTATAGTGAACTAAAGCATTAGCAGGTCAAAACGATAACACGATTTGTCAAATCACAATTCTCTTAAATCCATTCTAACCCGAAGACAGGAAAATGTTTTTGTAATGAGTGAAAGTTCAAATGCAATGCTGCTTTTAAGCAATTGTCCCAGTCTCTGAGCAGCAGCAAAAACCCTTAGGCTACCCTCCTCATATCAGAAGAGGGCCTTCGATCACTGCTGGTAATGAGTCTTTTTTCCCTAAGGGGAAAACTGAGGTCTCAGTTCTCAAGTTCTCTCAACATTTCAACAGCAGACTGAATACCTCACTGCCAATCTGAGTTCTGTGTCTGAAAGTATAAAACAGTCAAATGTTCAGTCTGTGTTTCTGGTCTGGCTCCAAAGTAAAAGGGACTCACTAGGTCTGAAAGTCTGTGCAGCAAGTCTATAAAAAAACTAGGAATCACCAGTTGTCACCACAGTCTTCTTTTTTTTTTTTTAATTTTTTATGGTTTATTTAACTTTATTTTATGTGCATTGGTGTGAAGGTGTCAGATCCCCTGGAACTGGATCTTCAGACAGTTGTGAGCTGCCATATGGGTGCTGGGAATTGAACTCGGGTCCTCAGGAAGAACAGTCAGTTCTCTTAACCGCTGAGCCATCTCTCCAGCCCCCACCACAGTCTTCTTTCCCTTGTCAGACTGCAGCATGATGTTGGGAGTCATGTTGATGTGATTCAGGTACCGATCTCCTTGGCCTGCAGCATGGTGGTATGAGGAGGTCAGGATCGCGGGTTCAGGAACCTCTTTCCATTTCTCTTTTGGAGTCATCAGCAGCTGCGATGTCATCAGGGCTGGTCCTCCTCTGCTTTATATGCAGTCATCTCCTCCAGCTTTATTTTCTTCCTGTGAGAAAAGCGCAAACATATCCTCGACCCCAAATTAATATAGGGTCGGGTCTTTTCCATAATCCAGTGCAAGGGTTTTTTTCACTTTGCCTTAGCAAAGGTCGCCTTGGTGCCATCATGCCAAAATCTATCTGTGGCAGATTGCTCATGGACATCCATATTCAAGATATTTAGCATGAAAAGTGCATAGCTTAAGGCATTATGTGGTGATTCTTCTGTTTTTATCCTTTGAAGTTGTGTTTTCAAGGAGCCATGGGCATGCTCCACAATTCCTTGTCCTTGCAGATTATAAGGAATACCTGTACAGGTTTCTCAGTGATCTCTCCTAAAAATACCCTGATCCTGCCCTGGGAGACCTTTTGCTGGGTATGATAGGATTGATTCTTCCCTTATTTCGTTGCCTAGGCCTTGAATGGACAACAATCCTTGCTGAGACATCTGATTAGCAATAACTGTGTTGTGGGAATATAAATATACTCCCATTCAGGTCATACTATCTTGGCCCCATACATTTACAGGTAAATGAGGAACAATGTATGGCTGAAAAGTTCATGACCCTCTCCATCCGTCCAGTAAACCTTGTTACTACGTTGTTTAGGATTTTGAGTTTGACCAATCCCTTGTAACTGTGTAATAGTTTCCTTTTTTTTTTTTTTTTTTTTGGCCATTTAGAAGGCCATTGACTGGCACTTAAAATAGAAATATCTGTACCCATGTCCAAAAGACCAGATAATCTTTTCCCATTTATAAACAAGGTGAGTTCTGGTCACTGTAGCCAATAGGCATCAGATGAAGCAAATCCGGCCTTTCCTCTTTTATCTCTCTTGATTTGATTTTTGGTTTCCACAGGGGAAGTAAAATTAATTGCATGAGCCTCTGAAACTCCATTAGGAGTATAACCTTGATTTCTCCTTCAAAATCAGTGTCAATGACTCCAGAGACAACAAGAATCCCTTTGCATAGTGGTGCTACATCTCCCCAACAATAGTCCTATAGTGCCCTCTGGCAAGAGCCCATAAGTTCCAGTGGGAGAGTTGCATCCCCATTTTGGGAGTGAAAACCATGTATACGAAGGAGCTGAGATGGAGCCCTACGCTGCCTGGGGTTGCTCTGCAAAGGTCCTGAATGGATTTTCTTGTGGGAGAACAGGTTAGTGGACTGTCCCAAAAATTTTCCTCGGAGCCTGTGTCTGATTCCCTAAAGAGGGTTTTCTTGGTTATCTCTCTTTGACCTGCATTCGTTAGTCCAATGTTTCCCTCTCCTGCATCTCTTGCATGGTCCTGATTCCTTCCCTGCTCTTGGGCTTACTCTCCTATCAGGACGTTGTCTGATCTGATGACCCATTAGACCGCACCCAAAGCAGGTTCCAGGAGGTCCTGTAACCTTCATTCTCCCTATGATTTGATTTCTTTCTTGGGAGAATCAAACAGCTCTCACTTAAAGGGAAAAATAATAAACTTTTTTTAAAAAAAGTTATAGCCCAAAGATAAAAGACATCACAAAAGAACTAGATCAATGCCTTTTATCAATAAAGATATAAAGAGCCTCAATAAAAACCAGCAAGAGCCAGGTGGTGGTGGGGCATGCCTTTAATCCCAGCATTTGAGAGGCAGAGGCAGGTCGATCTGTGAGTTCAAGGACAGTCAGGACTGTTTCACAGAGAAAAAAAAAAAACAACAAACAAAAAAACAAAAACAACCAGCAAGAAGGTTGTACATCTAAACCAAATGTGACTCACTCCAGCAATAAAGAAAGTCAACATGTGAAAAATCAATGATATACAAAGTTAATATAATAAAGGCCAAAATATTGCACAAGCATCTCAATAAATGTGAAGAAAACACTTGAAATTAATAAATTCAATACTTGAGGGCTGGAGATTCAACTTAAAAGGACAAAGTTTTCCTAGCTAGATACATAAGGTCTTGAGTTCAATTCCTGATGCCACTTAAAAATGGGAATTGGCATCGCGAGATGGCTCAGAGATTAAAGGCAGTTGCCATCAAATCTGATGACAACTTGTTTGATTCCCAGGACACACATTTTGGAAGGAAAGAACCAACTCCTTCAAGTTGTTCTCCAATGTCCATATTCATGGGTTTACACAGGTACACCCACAAGTACACTCACAAACACACTTGATAAATAAATGTGACTTTTTAAAAGAATCTAACATTGAGGATCAGTCAATGGCAGAGTACATGTGTAGCATGCAAAATTCTCAATCCCTGGCATGCACGTGTATGCGGCTCATGCAAAGAGCGAGCGAGTGAAAGAGAGGAGGGGAGAGGAGAGGAGGGGAGGGGAGGGGAGGATTTTATGATTAAAAAAAAAAACCTTAATGAACTAGGGGTAGATATCAACATGATAAAGAACATCTAAGGAAGCCCACAGCTAATATACTAATGGTGAAATATTGAATATTTTCCCCATCCAACCAAGGACAAGAGAGGAATTTGCTCTCACCAGCTCTGCCCAGTACAGCAGGTTATAGCCTGGGCAATCAGATGAGACAATAGTAGAACAGGCATTCACATAGAAAGAAGCAGAACTATTCTACCCATAGATGAAACCTTATATATAGCAAACCCTAAGGACACATCCACTATTAGGGGCTGAAGAAAGGAAATCCAACTCAAGACTTCTGTGTATTAAAAGACAGCACGGACACCAAGAGAAAAATCTGACAGGATATACAAAACATCTAACAGAGATCTAGCATCTGAAATATGAAAAATAAAAACCTCCTACATTTCAGCAAGATCTTTTTTTAATCTTTTAATTACACTTTCAATTTATTTGAGAAGGAGCAAGAAGACATGCACACACTACGATGTATGTGGAGATCAGAGGGCATCAATCAGGAGTCTGTTTTTTTCCTCCACCCATGGCTCCTGGGAATCAAATGGAGGTTATTAGACTTGTGGGCAAGCACCTTCACCCCCTGAACTATCTCACTGACTCTTTCCCCTTTAATTTAAAAAATGTATTGCATTCATTTATTTTGTGTGTGTTCATGTGTTTGTGTATAGAATGCAGGTGTCACAATGCATATATTGAAGTCAAAGGACAACTTGTGAGAGTTTGTTCTCACCTACGACCATGTGGGCCCTAGGGATCAAACTCAGATGTACCCACTTGACCACCTTGTCAGGCCAGTAAGTGCTCTCTTTGAGGTGGCTGATGATTTAACTCAAGGTAGAATTCTTGCTTAGCATGGCAAGGCCCTGGGTTTCATCCTTAGCATTGTCAAAAGCAAACAAAAAACACTTGTAATTAACAGCTATAGTCCCAGAGGCATGAGAATGAATAAAACCCTTGATATACCTGTCTTCTCGTTTCTATGGAGCAATGCCTAGACTGTTGCAGATTGGAGCAGCCAGTATCATTTTGTTTATAGTCCACCCTGGGTTTAACCATGTAGGGAGCCTCCTGCCTTGGCCTCCCTAGTGCTGGGACTACAGACATGTGCCACATCATCCAATCTAAAATGTCTGCATTAAACTAGAGTTGCAAATTTGTGAAGCAAAAGACAACCAGAATATCACAACATATGCTTCACAACACTTTTCCAAAAACGCCAGGCATGTGTGTGGCATACATACTAATCCCCACACTTAGGAGGTTGAGACAGAAGGTTCTGAGTTCAAGATGAGCCTAGGCTACATATTTAATTCTAGGCCAGCCTGGGATATGAACGGTGAGGGGAAAGATTAGCGAGGGAAAAAAGGAAGGAAGCAGGGGAGAAAGACCAGAACCACAATTGTTTTTAAAAAATAAAAAGCCAAATGGCCTCTTGGGTGATTCGGCCTCAGCAAAACAACGGTTGAAAGTGCTGCTCTAAAAGTAGGCAACTCCACCACCAAGAAGTGACGCATGTGAATTACAAGTAGTCCACTGAAGGAGAGCTGCTTTCTTCAGTCTGGACCATGCCCCCAGCCCACCCACCCCACGCAAAAGGAGCACTAGAATCCACAGCTGATGCAGGCAGCAAGCTGAAAGACCTTTCTTCCAATTCAAGGTTCCTTCTAATGTCCCTGACAGGCAGAAAAGTTCAGAGCTGAGGAATGTGTGTGTGTGTGTGCGCACGCATGTATGTATGTATACACATGCGCCCAACACAATGTGAGTGTGAAGGTCAGAGGACAACTACTTTGGGGATAGAACCAAGGTTGTCAGGCTTGGCAGCCTAAAAGTGTTTGTTTGTTTGTTTGTTTTCCTGCTCACAAAGTACATGATTAAAGCCAGGACCCCAATATCTTCATTATAAAGCCAGTCATGCCTCTCCTGAGGTTGTTTATCCCTAATACTCTTCCACACGTTTTATCAGCAGGCCACACTTGACTCTGACATCCAGTAAGATACATCTATCCCTCATATAAATGAAGATTCACTATGGACACCTAAAACTCCAGAACTCAAGAGGTTGAGGCAGGAAGATCAAGAGTTAGAGGCCAGCTGGAACACAGACAGAAAAGATAACAGAAATTCCCTAGAAGAATCGAAGGAAGAGAAGGGATTTAAAAAGGAAAGAGTTGGCATAATCCAGATGTCTACTATTGGTCACAGGAGCAAACCTGTCATTTCTTCAGATTCCATATAGCAACTCATTTGCATCCAGCTAACACCTCAGCTACTGAAGAGTTCACTTTGGCTTTTCTTCATAGAGACCTCTAATATCATTCCTAGTGTACTCAAATATGGCTCACTGGTACAGCACTTACCAACCATGCAACCTTACCAAGGCCCTAGACAGAATCCTCAGGACCAGAAAAAATCAAGGTGAGTTTGGTATATTGACTGAAACCTCAAATACCAGTGTTATAGTTTAAAAAAAACAAAACAAACAAAAAACGGTATCATTCCCGAGTGGCAGCAGTGGGCATGAGACCACGGCAGGCCACGAAGGCAGCTGGTCCCAAGCAGGGAGCCACGCAGTGGGTGAGAGACAGAGACATGGATGGGCACACCAGCAGAGAAAAAAGCAGAGAGGGGGGGGGAGGAGGAGGAGGAGGAGGAGGAGGAGGAGGAGGAGGAGGAGGAGGAGGAGGGGGAAAGGAAGAAGGGAAGAAGTGAGAAGGGAGAGAGGCAGAAGGTGCCTCTTAGGGAGAAAGATGGAAAACTCAGGCTGGAAGCATAAGGAAGATCTGCTTGCCTCAGTGGATGGGGAGGGGTGGTGGGGTGGTGGTGGGGGGAGTGGGACTTGCCTCTTAAAGGGACAGGACAGACCATTACAACCAGCACCTCTATTACCAGGCTGGGAGAGCCAGTTCAAGGGCAATCTCTTCTACACAGAGCTTTTGAGGCCAGCCTGGGTTACATGAGACTATCTCAGAAACAAAATCATTCCTGGTGTTGGAGAGATGACTCAAAAATAACAGCACTGGCTGCTCTTCCAGAACTGGGATTTGATTCCCTGCACCCACTGTCTGTTGCCTCAGTCAAAAGAGACCCAGACCCACATGTGGTACAGACACACATGCAGGCAAGACACCCATACTAATAACCTGAATTTTTAAAACACCACTGCAGCTGAGATTATATACTTTTATTTGCCTACCTTTTTCAATTTTCCTATTGTTTTCTTCAAACTGCTATGCAACCCTAGGCAACCTCAACTTAAGATCCTCCTGCCTCCTAAATACTAATACGTTTATAACCCTGAAATCTTTATATTTTAGAATTATCCCTTAAAATAACATACAGCTGAAGCTGGAGTGTTGGCTAAATGGTTAACACTTGCTGTTCTCCCAGAAGACTGAAGTTTGATTCCCAGCACCCGTAGGAGGATGCTAACAACTTTCTGTGAACTCTAGGGAAATAGGACTCTTGGGCATGTAAAGCTTACCTTCAATTTTTATTGGTGCTTGGGACTGAAACCAGGGCCTTGCCTCTGTTCCCATCAGTTGCTGGATGAAGGTTCTTTGGTGGTATTTAAGATATTAATCAGTCTGACCACAGGGCAAGTCAATTTCAGGCCCCATCTCCTCTATTGCTTAGGGTGTTAGCTGGGGTCATCCTTGTGAATTCCCGGGAATTTCTCCAATGCCAGGTTTCTTGCTAACCCTATAATGGCTCCATCAATCAAGATATCTTTCCTTGCTCGTCTGTCCTTCCTCCTTCTCGACTATCCCATTCCCTCAAGTTCTCCTCACCCCTCCCCTTCTCTTCACCTTCAAACCTCCCTTCTCCCCCCCCCAATTCCATGCTCCCAGTTTTGTCAGGCATTCTTGTGTTTCAATTTTCCAGGTGAATCTGTGTTTTTCTTAGGGTTCACCTTATTGCTTAGCTTCTCTAGATCATGAACTATAGGCTCAATATTGTTTAAAGCTAGTATCCACTTATGAATATATACCATATTCAGCTTTCTGGGTCTGGGTTACCTCACTCATGATAGTGTTTTCTAATTCTATCCATTTGCATGCAAAATTCAAGATGTCATTGGTTTTTTTTTTTTTTTTTACCGCCAAGCAATACTCTGTGTAAAAGTGCCACATTTTCTTTATCCATTCTTTGGTTGAGGGGCATCTCGGTTCGGAGCACTGGGCTGAGCTCCCCAAAGTCCAGTTGAAGAGTGGCAGGAATGAGAATATGAGCAATGAGGTCAAGACCATGATGGGTTTACCCACTGAAAGTCTACCTGAGCTAATAGGAGCTCACCAACTCCAACTGGACCGGGAAGGAACAAGCATCAGAACTGGTTAGTTCCTCTGAATGTGGTTGACAGCTGAATTGCTGGCGTAGTGTGAGGGGTCACTGGCAGTGGCACCATGATTTATCCTAATACATGTACTAGCTTTTTGGAACCCTACTCTCTTTGGATGGATACCTTGCTCACCCTAAATATAGTAGGGAGGGCCTTGGACCTTCCCCCCAAAAAATGTGCCTTACCCTGAGGACTGAATGGGGATGGGACAGGAGGGAGTGTGGAGGGAATGGGAGGAGGGGAAGGAGTGGAAACCTGGACTGGTATGTATAATGAAGATAGTTTCTTTTTTTATAAAGAAACCAGGGCCTTAAAGTGCTAGCTACACACTACCACTGAGAAACCTAGGTACCTGGCCCCAAGATTCCTATTTTTTATTTTTTTATTTATTAAAATTTTCTTCCTCCCATTTCCCCCTCCCTCTCCAGTCCTAAGAGAAGTCAGGGTGCCCTGCCATGTGGGAAGTCCAAGGCCCTCCCCACTCCAACCAGGTCTAGGAAGGGTGTGCATCCAAACAGATTCTTATTTTTTAATAAATGACTACCCTGAATTCGTAGTTTGCTTTCTGTTGCTGTAATTAACACCATGATCAAAAACAACCTGAGGGAAAAAATGTTTATTTCTTAATGATTACAATTGGTCCATCATCTATGTAAGCCAAGGCAAGAGCTCAAGCCAAGAGTTTGAAGCGGAGACCATGTAAAAAGACTTTCTTTTCAGCCTGCTTTATGTCACCCAGGGGTAAAATGGGTGGGCCCTGCAAAAATCATTAACAACAAAAAAAATGGCCTAAACATGTTCACTGGCCAATGTGATGGAGAGAATTCCTCGACTGAGGTTCCCACTTCCCAGCTGACTCTATAGTTTGTGTCACTGGATAATAAAACAAATTGTGTATCACCATTATTAGGAAGCTTATTTTGTAAAAATCAACAAAACAAGTTTTTTGAGGGAGACTGCTTGTTCGCTCTCAGCCACCCAGACCTGGATAATCACACAGAAACTATATTAATTGCAGCACTGTTTGGCCTGTTAGCTCAGGCTTTTTATTGACTAGCTCTTCTATCTTTTAATTAACCCATGTTTATTATTCCGTGGCTGTAGCTTACCGGGTAAGGTTCTGGGTGTCTGTCTCTTTTGGCAGCTACATGACTCTGCCTACTATCTGTTCAGATTTCCCACCTGGCTTTATTTTGCCCTGCCATAAGCAGAACCAGCTTTGTTAACCAATGATAATAAAACATACAGAGGGTAATTTCACATCTTATTCATACCTAGTTTTAGCCATACCTCGGTACTCCATGCATCTCTCACCTTTATACTGTTTTTTTCTGATTTAGATTTACTGATAGATTTTTCTGACTTTTTTTTCTTGAAGTTGAAAGCTACAGATTATTTTGTTTCAATTTAAATTGTATTAAATATGGGTGTGCCATATTGTAGTTTTGTTCTTGATACTGGTGGAGCAGTACTATGACTTTATATTGATCTTAATTTTGTTAATTCTTCATTTTCAACTGTCTCCTTTAAACATCAATTAAACTCAAAACAATGAAACCTTTACTGGTCTTAGAGGTTGATATTTCCCAATCCTGGGCTCAGGATGAAGGTACAGGAGGAACACATGTTTGTGTGTTGGTGGTGAAGTGCACAAGGTGTGCGGCTGGCCCAGAAAATGTTGTTTGGGTAACTGGTTTTCATAACTGCAAGGCAAGTCAAACTGCTTGTTTTTTGTGACCTTGGGGGTCCAGGGTGAATGTTGGCAGCTTTATGGAATTCAACAGGCAGCAGACTTGCCCTGTTTTATGGCCCTTCGAGTAGGGACTTCCTTTATTTCAAACCTTTTACATAACAGGTATCATTTTCTGTCTTGCCTTTTAAATATCTTGAGACTGTATGCGATATTCCATTACCTAGATTAAGGGCAAATGAATTTTCAGATTTATCTTCCTTTTCCATCCATGTATGTATGCTCACAACTGTCTACAATCAGACACACTCACACACAGGCAAGCAAAACACCGATGTCCGTTCTACATATGTACATACACACATAATGAGCATAGGACAGATAGATTCGGGTGATCAAAGGCAGAGGTCACCAGTTTGACACCAGCCTTGTCTACACAGCAAATTTCAGGCCAACGGGTCAAGGTGGGTGGGGAGGGAGGCTTAAGATGGGTATGGTGGAACATGGAGCATGCCTGTAATCTCAATACTTGGGAGGCTAAGGCAAAAGACTGATGAGCTCAGCCAGGCAGTGGTGGCACACATCTTTAATCCCAGCACTCGGGAGGCAGAGGCAGGCGAATCTCTGACTTTGGAGCCAGCCTGGTCTATAAGAGCTAGTTTCAGGACAGGCTACAAAGAGAAATCCAGCTTGGGGGGGGTGGGGTGAGTTCCAAGCCAGCCTGGGCTATGAGATGAGATGCTAATGGGTCATTAACCTAATCTGGCTTTTCCCAGGAGTCAAGCAAGAGTTAGTTTTAATGGAATGGCATCAGTTTTCACCCAGGACACTTAAAATATAAACACCATGATAGATAACACAGAGGTAGAAAGAGAATGGGTGTGGTAATTCACAGCAGCCAATGAATCACTGTGTGGGTGATACTTATACTCAGCTCTGTCACTTAGCTAAATGCACACAGATAAGTTAACCTCTGTAATCTTATCTCCTGATTAAACTCTACAAGGCGAAAATTCTAATGGTTGGGGCTGGAGAGAAGATTCAGCCGTTAAAAGCACTGGCTACTCTTCCAGAGGGCCCAGGTTCACTTTGCACCACCCACATGGCAGCTCACAGCTTTCCCTAACTCAAATCCCAGGAGCTCCAATGACCTCTCCTGACCTCTATGGGAATGAGGCATAGGCACATAGTGCAGACATATATACAGGAAAAACACATTTTTTTCCCCACTTTCTCAAATTTTTCTTGTTCTCAGGAACATCACTAAAGGCTACAAGGCTACAACCTGCTTTCTCCATTAACTTGTTATTCATTGTTGTGGCAAATCCCTGGTTTATTCCAGCTCAAAATTTCAAGGCTTAGAGTTCACCAAGACAGGGGAAGCAGAATGAATAAGGCTGTTCATGGTACAATCTGTTTACATACTGGCAAGTAAGGAAGCAATGTGTGTGGCATGAAGGAACCAGGGATAGATCACCCAAATGGGGCCTACTTCTCCCTGACAGGCCCCTACCTAACCAGTGCTGCCAGCTAGAGACCAAACTTTCGGGGGCCATTTGGTCTCAATCTGTAACTCATGTATAGTAAGCTTTTTCATCTTGGACATGGTATCCTCTATAGGCTGGTCTTGACTGACCCTTCTACTACAGTGTACCCGCAGCTGACACTACAGATACTGGATCACTACATTTCAAATTCCAAAACTTTACCTAAATAATGCTGTTTTGCAGCTTACAAGCTTCTTGGTATTTCCCCCCTTGTGTTTCTTGAGTCTAGGAGTTGATTCTTCCTTCTATTCTGCTAAGGCAAGGCCTTGTTTCTGCTGCTAGTTGGCCTGCAAGCTTCCAAGTCATTCTCCTGTCTCCACGTTCTGTATATAGATGTTGAGATTATAGATTTTTTTTTATCCTCTAGGGATCCAATTTGGATCATCCGGTTTTCATGCCTAGTACCCTTACCCTCCAAGCCACCTCGCCAGTCCCATTTTACCAATAAACATACTTTGTAAACAAGGATTAAGAGAGGAATGGACCAGGCACACACCTTTAATCCCAGCACTCAGGAAGCAGAGAAAAGCAATGTTTGAGGCCACAGAGCGAGTTCCAGGACATCCAGGGCTACCCAGAGAAACCCTATCTCGAAAAACAAATAAAAGGTCTTTATTGTACGGAGTTAGACCAGGATGGGCCAGAACTTGTGCTCTTCCTTTGACTTCCAAATACCGGGGTTATAAGAGTTTATTATCACACCTGGCTATACTTTTTTTTTTTTTTTTGGTTTTTCGAGACAGGGTTTCTCTGTGGTTTTGGACTAGCTCTTGTAGACCAGGCTGGTCTCGAACTCCCAGAGATCCGCCTGCCTCTGCCTCCCGAGTGCTGGGATTAAAGGCGTGCGCCACCACCGCCCAGCACCTGGCTATACTTTTAAGACAGCAAAATGTCAAAAAACAAAAAGGCTTCACAGTATAGCTGCTGTTATAGAAAACTTCAGTCTAACTTAGGTATAAGGTTGCATAAATTAAATGACTCATGAAAACCACTTGACTGAGTAAAAATACCGTACACTACTGGGGCCAGGAATCATCAGGAAAAGACCTAACCTGTGTTCAACCCCCAGAACGCATGTGCAAGGTGCATCCACATGTGCAATGTGTCAAGTTCTCCCTGCCTCACAAAAATTTTACTGCAATTGAGAACAATAACAGGCATTGGAATACAGGAAAAACCAGAAACAAAAACCCACTACCCTTATCATCTTGCATGGAGCAAAGAAACAGGTAGGTTTATTACCCGCTTTGTGCTATGGATTGAACCCAAGACCTCAATAGGTAATCAACAGTGAACTACCTCCCACCCCACAAGCAAATCTTTAAACATCTAATCAAATGCAGATCAAGGGATCATGAATACATACTGCTTCAACACTTACTCTCAATCTGTCTTCCCTGTACTCCTCTACATCTTGCCATCTGAACAATTCCCAATATTCTGTCTAAATCACTCTGGCATCTCAAGAATAACATTGTTGCGGTTACCAACCAATATCCCAAGGAACTGCATTTTATGCTGATTTTAGCTCATTTCTCACAGAAACTCCTTAAATATGATCACTAACTGAAAGCAATTTTCACACAACTAAAAATGCCCCAAATGCTCAAAAATTTCCAAGAATCTGAGTAACAGAAGGTACTATCATGTGCTGTCCACATCTAGCCTTTTAGCTAGGATTCAAGATAACAATTTTCTACCACTAGTAGTTTATTTACTCCACATCCAAGTAAGCTTTCCATTCCATAAACAACAATCTCCTGAGTAAATAGTATCTAATCACAAATATACAATATGCCAAGTTTTGATAACGCAGTCACGCAATCTCTTGAAATTTAAAGAAAAAATTTATTGAAGATCTGAAAAAGAACTCCTACAAGATTGACTTTTCCATAAAACTGTAGCTACACGATGCATTGCGTCTATCATGTTAAAACGTGCATTAGACACAAATACAAAAACCATGAAACAAGCCACCATTCTTTAACAATTAAGCAAAGATAAAATGCCTAAGGAACAACATGGATGACTTGCAAAGGATGGGCTCTTTAAGCACCATTAAAAAAAAAAAAAGAGCACAGATGGATGAGTGTTCAGTTATATACACTGAAGTGAACCTTTGGCACTAGGAATCAGAGCATTTTGTCATAGAGCATTAACACATATAAAAGTGCGTAGTGTCAAAGGAACAGAACCACCAGCATTCAAAAGCAGCTTTATCAACTAGGCAATAAAACACTCTACAGCATGTCCCTCTGCTGTCCATCACTGAATACACTGGTAGAAACTTTGAAATGAAAAAAGAAAGGAAAAAGGAGCAGTGACTCCTTTTATTTTCTCTGTTTAAAATCAAACAGAAAACAAACATCAATTCTGTTATACACTAACGCGTCTTCAAAGTACATCATTTGTACAAGAGAAGGACTAAGAACCAAACTGTTTACAGAGATCCAAGCACGAGCGGGAGAGGGCACGCCCCTCACACAGCTTTCCGATGGTACTCAGGAGGAGCCACTTCATAATCACTGGCACTGAACAAGGTTGCAGAATTCTTCGCCAGGTACCTAAAAAAGAAAAACGTTAACTCACTGTAAAGATGGTAAAAGTTATACTGATACTATATATAGTGACACATTGATCACTGACTACATGACTGCAATTCAAACCAGTTAGATAACAGACAAAGATGCATTAGTGACAAGTTACTCTCTTCTAAATAAGGAATAACCTATGGGATCTGCAAAACAGCTATCCTATTATATAGCAGCACGACCCTTAAAACAATAATACTTGTTTTCTTTAGCTTTTTCAAGACTGTTCAATTCCATACATGGAAGTCTACAAACACATTTCAAGCCCACACCTGAAATAAAGGGATGTGAAATAGGAGTGCATTTCTGTATTATCAAAGAAATTGGAGTCTGGAGAAAATATTCACCACTGTTAGAAAAAGGGCTATAAATAATAAACTCTAACCTTTCCCAATATCAAGTCCAAAAAGTAATCCACAGTAACTACGACCAATATTATGAAAATTCCAGTCTTCTTCAAATTGAATGTTGTTTTCCAAACAAGAATCAGAACACCACCTGCCACTACAGCTGATTTCTTCTTCAATTCAGTATTTAGACCTATCATTTTCAAAAACTGCTTGGTTTTAAGTTCTTCCCTATAATGTCATCCAACATTATAAGCTAGATCTGCCTCTTCCCATTTCTTCAATCTCTTACACTCAACTGTGACAAAAAGATGTTTACTGTTAACTTATATGTGTATTATATCATTTGACATTATTTGAGACAGGTCTCAATATATAGATCAGTCTGGCCTCAAACTTTAAAAAAAATATTCTTCAAACTCAATTTGGACAGGTGTAAGACATCAGCCCAACATTGACATTATTGCTATTTCTCATTATTTATCCCCTTAACAGTTTATCTTTCTACTCTCTAATACATGTATGTGACTGTAAATCTACAAAATTAACCCACGATGTTTTCACTGTCTTAATAGCTTGGAGATTTAGTCATTCCATCATTTCCCATACATCACCTACATGGCTACTCTCCATCATCTGTGTAATCCCTATATAAGCTGTTTATATTGTTCTAGTGCCTTACTGACGTCTGTAAAAATAAACTACTTATTTTTAGTGATTATTATGTCAATATCTCTTTTCTTACATTAATTCTAAGTAACCATTCCAACTGTTTAATTTCAATTAAACTTACTTGAGGAAATCATGTAGATAGTTCAGTAATAAAGCAAGGCTTTTCTCATCTAGAGGTGTATAGGCCAACATTGCTCCAATTCGCACTATTTAACAAAAGAATTGAGTTAAAGTTATATTCAAAGGCAGCACTGTAACCATACATGTTAACTATGTAAGAAGTAAATGAGCTGTCACAGATGTCATTATGTGTAAGCATAGGTGCGTGTGTGTGTGTGTATGTCCTACAAGCTAAGGACAGCAAGAAATACATCTTTCCTCAAGCGCCACCCACTGGACTGGGGTTCACTAATTAAGCCAGTGAGAACCCAAGGCACATCTATCTCCCCAAAGGGTCCATACAATACCAAGCGTTTTTTATGTGGGTTTGGGGGGGGGAGTTCCCTCACACCTGGATTTTATGCACTGAGCTCCATCCAGTCTTGCTAATAATTTATCAAAATTCTTTTTCAAGAAAATTTGCTATTTAAACTTTTTTAAATAAAATTTTAAAGAAAAATCCAAACTGAAAGTTATGTTTTGTTATTTTACCTCTCAGTCATTTAGTAAAGACCAAAATTTAGATCAAATTATTAAAGGCCTAAAAGGGGGGAGGGGATAAAGTCTTGTTTCTCAGTCTTCTTACCAAATAATCTCAGTAAGTGTGGCGCTCCATACACCTGGGACATGGGTGCATCAGGATGATCTGCAAGAATTTCAGCATACTGTGGTCTCTCAAATTTGTAGAGCAGCTGAGTGCCCAGCATTACATTGAAGTACTCCTTTATCCCTGCTACAACCTCATTGACGGCATATTCCCTGATAAAAGAAGAAAAGCATTACTTTCAAAGTATTTCCTTTCAGGAGAGGATATAAATGTTAAACTATAGCGAAGACATTTTTGGTGTAGGAGTTCCTTCTGTTTGTGTGTTGCTTTCATTGGTTAATGAATAAACCGCCTTGGTTGGCCTAGCTGATAGGGCAGAACTTAGGTAGGCAGAGAAGACAGAACTGAATTCTGGGAGGAAGAAAAAGCAGAGTCAGAGAGACACCATGGATCTGCAGCCGGAGGCAGATGTGCTGAAACTTTTCTGGTAGGCCATGACCTTGTGGTGATACACAGATTGATAGAAGTGGGTTAAACTATTATGTAAGAGTTAGCCAATAAGAAGTTAGAGCTAATAGCCAAGCAGTGTTTAAATTAATACAGTTTCTGTGTGGTTTTTTCAGGTGTAAGCTATCTGGGTGCCTGGGACAAACAAGGGGCCCCACTTCTTGCAACACATTTTAAACTAGTAAAACCAATTTCAAATTTATGTAATAAAGAACTTGGAAAACTACAGTCCTGCCAAAATAAGAAGGTATTTATGCTTTCAAAGTAGCAAAAAATTTAATGACTGTGTAAGTACCTACAGTACAGTTTCAATTATACCTAAACAGTACATAAGTACTTTGTGCATAGTCAAAAGGGTTTATTCTTACTTGTTATCTGTATTTCCTCGAGATTTCTTATAATTTGCATAATCCTCCAAAATGGAATCCACATTCTTCTTAGCAGGAAGATAAAAAAGCTAGGGAAAAAAATGTGAACACAATGTTTATGAAAAAAAAATTACATTCCTTCCTACAATGTCAAGCAGAAAAGAAGGCAGAGTTAGACACCACCAAGTAACCACAGGAGACAAGACGCTCAGAACCTTATCGGTAAACCACAAGCCTAGTGGTAAAACACAAAGTAATAGAAATGGGTTAATTTAAGATGTAACAGTTAACAAGAAGTCTGAGCTAATCGGCCAAAAAGTATTGTAATTAATATAGTTTCTATGTGATTATTTTGGGTCTGGGTGGCAAGGAATGAACAAGTAGTCCCTACCTACAATGGTTCATTTAAAGAGTGGGCTTTTCAAGCTGGGCAGTGGTGGCGCACGCCTTTAATCCCAGCACTCAGGAGGCAGAGGCAGGCGGATCTCTGTGAGTTCGAGGCCATCCTGGTCTACAAGAGCTAGGTCAGGCTCCAAAGCCACAGTGAAACACTGTCTCAAAAAACCAAAAAGAGTGGGCTTGGCATACCTACTTTTTAATTGCTACTAACATTTCTGTACACAACCCATCATTCATGCTCTATAAACCCCAAAACTTCACTGGTTTGCCAAGCTGGCCAGCTGTTGGCATCCATTCTATCTAACATGGTCAATTTGTCTGCGTCCCCTTGGGGAGAAAATTATACAACATCCTACAAATGGGCAACTAAACCTAGGACCTTAATTTTACATTCAGGATCAATTGCCAGTAAAGCTATATACTTTCTAGCATACTCTATTATCAGAACATGTATAAATAAATGCTCCATTGTCAGCAACACTAAGATTAAAATGCATGTCTCTGCCTATTAGCTTTCTAGAAGAGTCCTGCTCCTGCAACCTCCGACTTTCTTAATCATCATAAACTATTTAAGAGTTTTAAAAAACTAGAAAGATGGCTCAGCAATTAAGAGCATCAGGGGACCTAGGTTCAATTCCCAGCATCCTACATGGCATCTAGCCATCAGGAACTCCAGTTCCAGGAGATAGAATGCCCTCTTCTGACCTCCATAGGCACTGCACACAGGCCATGCCATGTAGACATACAGAGGCAAAAAAAATTCATAAAATTATATTAAGATATTTCAATCATATAACTTTAAGTATTTGCTGGATGGTGCACACTTGTCATCCCCACACTGGGAGGCAGAGGCAGGTAGATCTCAATGAGGTTGAGGCCAACCTGGTCTACAAAGTAGATTCAAAGATAGCCAGGGCTGTTACACAGAGAAACCCTGTCTCAAAAAGAGACAAAAAAACAATCCCTCCCCGCAAAAAACCTTTAAGCTTTTTTTCTTTTTGTCAAATACACATAACTACAACCCGTATCGTTCTCAAGTTACCTGCTTTTGTCTGGTGATCAAGTCCCAGTCATCAACAAGCCATGGTTTCAGCTCTTCCGGAATCTTTACTTTAACTTCCACTCTGTTCATGAATGTTTCTTCCTAAATAGAAAAAGGGAGGGTATTATAAACTTTCCTTGCTTAACTAACTTCTCCTGACCTTCAGACACCAGGTGTACACCAATTCCTTGAGGCAGTCACTCATAAAGAAGGAACTGTCACTGAAAAAAACCAATACATGAAATCATAAAGCCAGCAGAATAGAATATATTCTTGAGTCATAATGGCCCTTTCTGCATTTTCTCCTCTTATGAAAAATGAAGTATCCTGAACTGATACAACTTAACAGCATCTTCACATTTACTGTTGATTACCAAATGATTACTGCAAAACATGGCTTTCTTTCCTTTTCTTCCTACCCTCAATCTTCAACTCTCTTGAGACATGGTCTTACTACGCAGCTCTGGCAGTCCTGGAACTCACTACGCAGACCAGGTTGACCTCAAAATCAAAGATCTGCCTGTCTCTGCCTCCCGAGGGTTGGGATTAAAGGCTTGCACCACCATGTACAACTAACATGGCTACCTTTAAAGTCACTTTTTAGTTACCGCTAGACCAGGACCTGCCTATGTACTTTGGTAGCATATTTCAGTAACCCCAGCAATTCAAATCTGAGGCATGAGGCTCTGAAGTCCCAAAGCTAGCCAAAGCCATACATCAAGATCCTGTCTCAAACACAGGAGAAGGGAAAGTAGAGGAGAAGGATCATCAGTTTTTAGACCAAGTTGCCAGAAAAAATAAAGAAAACTCACATTTTCAACTGTAGGATCTACCCGGGCTCTCTTCTTCCTAGGAGGCTGAGGTGTCTCACTGGTACTGCCACCATCTCCATTTCCAGGTGCTACAAGATGTGTATAGGAGGTAGGGGTGGTATTGGTTAACTAAAATTCTTCCTGGTAAAGAATATCTTAAGTTCTCATTTTCCCCATTACAGTTGTTTCATAAATCCAAGCTAAAGAATGTTTCTACCAAAAAACTTATCATATCATTTCAGAAGCATTTAGTAATGTCATGTATTTAAAATGCTATTTTACTAGGAAAATCATTAAGACTAAATTAAAGCAAGTGGGTGAAAACAACATCTTAAGGAGGCCGAAAGATCAGAATCACTTAATCTATACAACACTGCTGAAAGACCTCTATTTGAGGTCAATAAACCACACATTTATTAAATGTCAGTTTAAACCAGTGAGCTCACAAGACTAGATCAATTAAGAAAGTTTATACTCTTACTTTTCTGCTTGTTCTTCTTTGTTTTCCTGTAAAGAGAAGAAAACAAAAATTACTCCTAGAAAAACTGTTCCAGTTCTTATGGTAAGTAAATTCAGATAAAATGCCCACCAAAATTGTCAATGACTATATTTTATGTTTGCTTCCCAAAATATTTACCTTGATTGTAGATTTATTATTATTATTATTATTATTAGAGACAAGATCTCATTATGGAGTTCTAGCAGTCTTGGAACTCACTATTTAGAACTCACTATGTAGACCAAGCTATCCTCATACTCAGAGATCGATCCATCTGGCCTCTGTGGGAACCTGCACTTTGAAACACACACCCAACACATACACATCAGTTTAAAAATCATAAAAATTTAACAACAAAAAAGGCTGGGTATGGTGGTGTATACCTTTAATCCCAACACTGGGGAGGCAGAGGCAGGCAGATCTTTTAAGTGTGAAACTCTTTAAAAAAAAAAAAAATCTGGCCAAGCTAAGTTTTCCTTTACTTCAAAAGGTTGAAGGTTTATAATTGGAAAGACCTCGGAGATAGTATTTCCAAGTCCCATTAAATCAAAACACGCATGCCAATGATTCACAGGAACCAAACCAAAACAAAACAGATCTTATACTTTAGATACAAGATCTGTGCCATAAAATGATAATTAAAGCCACAATTGATTAAACCTAAAACTACTCATTCTTCTAATGATTCTTCCTAGTAAGGATTCCTGAACGGTCTTCTCCTTCTATTACACGTGCAAGTTAGCTCCTCAAAGTGTACAGAAGGATTCATAAAATCAATTGCTAGTGTTCTGCCTGTATTCTAATTCTAAAACTACATATAGTCAAAATATGAACTGCTAAAAATTCTATTTTAGGAGGCTGGAGACTTGTCTCAGTTATTAAGAACACTAGCTGCTTTTCCGGAGAATAGCTCCCACATGATGGCTAACATGTCTGTTAATTCCAACTCTAGGAAATCCCTTCTGACCTTTATGGGTGCCAGGCATTCAACCATGTGATACACAGACATAAATGCAGGCAAAACACTCAAACACAACACTTAAAAAAAAAATAAATCCTAAAATAAAAAAAAAAAGAATCCTTTAAAACAACAAAAAAGTAAGAAAAAGAACCTATGAGGGAAGTAGGATAGAACTCAAACTAAAATTTAATGGAAACCCACTACATTTTAAGAGTTAAAAAAAAAAATGTAAGCTTTAAAAAAAAAGGCTAGGCATGCTGGTGTACTCCCCTTCAATCCCAGCACTCAGGAGGCAGAGAGACAAGCAGTTAGTTCTCTGTGAATTTGAGGCCAGGCTAATCTACATACCCAGTTTCAGTACAGCCAGATCTAAAGTAAGATTCTGCCTCAAAAATCGTATTTGAAAGACAATGTTCTACCCTGCATGGATGATCACTACTGTTTCCAAAAATGTGCCGGTGTACAACAGTGATGACTGTTAGAGAAATAATTTTCTGATTGGATTTGAAGACTGTTCAACAGGAGGGAATTCATGCCTGGTTTTGCAAACCTGGTCAAAAGCCCATGCAAGAGTCTAAGGGAGTCAGAGGTTCTACAAAGAAGTCTATTATTTGTTTTGCTAGATGGCTGTTATCAAACTACCTTGTAGATATTTCTACTCAAAGATTAGTACTGCTCTCAACCTTGGCCAGAGAAGCTCCTTCTGCAGACTTATAACTTAGCAAAGTGCTCAGAACACTTGACTATGAATGCTCATCCATAACTGGGACATCTGTATCATTCCACCTTCCTCCACTCAATTTCAGGGAACAGAGCATAAGAGGGTGTAAGAATAAGTATAAAGCAGGAGGATAGGGAAAGAGTGTTTTCTTCTGTGACATGCTGTCTTCTGGATACAACATAAATGTTGCACTCAAACTCAAATTAGCTGGAGTTACTTGCATAAGCCAACATTCTAAGATGGATAGAAGTGGAACTCATGAGAAGCTACTGGCAGTTTATGGGTGCTGGGGAAAAGCAAGTCGTTTTTCTTTAAAGGTATGTATGGCTACTGGTAGGTGGCCCATGCTCCAGTGAACAGCCCTACCCACACCCATGAACATAAAGCTAGCAGTAACTACACTCATTAGTTTTAAAAAGGACATGCACATGACAAGAGCCCTCTTGGAAAGGGGGGTGGAGAGATCAAATACATTATACACATGTATGAAATCTCCAGTCCAGAGCACTATAAGAGCAACTCCTTTTAGAAGTCTCCTTCCTGATATAAGGAAATGTTTTTCTACTTCTTAATAAGCCTTGGTTATAAGCCGGCGGTGGTGGCATACTTTTAATCCCAGCACTCGGGAAGCAGAGGTATATGGATCTCATGAGTTTGAGGCCAGTCTGGTCCTCAAAGCATATTCCAGGACAGTCAGGACTGATACAGAGAGAAACTATCTCGAAAAAACAAAAACAGAACAACAAACAAACAAAGGCCTTGGTTACTTACCCTTCAGATAATCAGAATAATCTTTAAGACCACGTATAAGGTCATTATTTCTACAGCCACTTTCAGATACATAACCTTTTAGGGACACAGTATGAGTAAATGACTTCAAAACTATGGGCTAGCTGCCAAGAAGCCTTACAATCCAGAGTTTACAAATTATACTTTTCCCCCTTTATTCTCATTTTATATTTAGCACTACTGAAAGTAACCTTTGCCAAAATAATTATCTCAAAATGTGACTCCCATACAATTCAAAACTACTTTCTAACCTGTATGTGTATACACGTGTAACTTCAAACATGAGGGCTGAAAAAGCAATTACTGTAGTAATAGGAGTGGCGGGCCTGCGTCCCCGGCACCCAGCCGCCCGCATGGCTTATGCCCCAAAATAATTACATGGAAACTGTATTCTTTTAATCACTGCCTGGCCCATTAGTTCCAGCCTCTTATTGGCTAGCTCTTACATATTGATCTAACCCATTTCTAATATTCTGTGTAGTACCACGAGCTGGCTTACCAGGAAAGATCTTAACCTGCGTCTGTCTGGAGTGGGAGAATCATGGTGACTCACTGACTCGGCTTCTTTCTCCCAGCATTTTCTTCTGTTTACTCCACCCACCTAAGGGTTGGCTTATCAAATGGGCCTAGGCAGTTTCTTTATTAATTAACCAATGAAAACAACAGATTAATACAAGACCCACCTCCATCAAATTACTGTTGAAGTGCACACTCAATCTATTTTAATGTTGCACATATTTTAGTGCAAGGGAGGAGGCTAAGGAAAATAGAGTAACTAATGTGCATTTTAAATTACTTTTACAATCTGATACCCATTAGAAACAAAATGTATCATGATCAATTGTAAATTTGAATTACATTTATAAGGCAGTATTAACAAAGAACATCTTACACTTCAACATTTTTCTGCTGCAGACCAGATGTCTTCTTTCCTGGAGCAGCCCCTCTCATCTTGCCCTCTGCATACTGTTCCCTTCAAAAGCAATGTCAGAAAGTAATGAGAAACAGCAAACTGTGCCTGCTTGATTCCATCTATAATCTGTATTTAAACTGAATTTTCTAGTCAGACATAATAATGGCACACATCTTTAATCCCAGCACTCTGGAGACAGAAGCAGGTGATTTCTGTGAGGTCGGGGTCAGCAAGGGCTTATACAGTGAGACCCTGACTCAAAAAAATTTAAAAAGCTTATCTGAGGGCTGGAGAGATAGCTCAGCTGTTAAGAGAACTGGCTGTTCTTCCAGAGGTTCTGAGTTCAATTCCCAGCAACTAACTACATGGTGGATCACAGCCATCTAATGAGAGTTGGTGCCCTCTTTTGGCCTGCAGGCATACATGCAGGCAGAAAACTATATAACAAAGAAATAAATCTTTAAAAAAAAAGAAGACCAACACAACTTATCTGTTAGTATAAGTAAGTGAACCTCCACAGTGTTCCAAAATATCCATGTTGTACAGATTCATTTTATTATAAAACTAAGAGCTTAAAATGAGTAAGACATATAGAAAGCCTGAAATTGGGCTGAAGAGATCAAAGAGTACCTGTGTCCAATTCTCATCACCCATGTGGCTGCTCACAATCATAAATCAGGTCTGGGAAAGATGGCTTAGGGGGAGTACTTCTTGCTCTTGCAGAAGACCTGGGTTTGATTCCCAGCAGCAGCAAGATGGCCCACAACCATCCATAACTCCAGGAAATCTTACTCCCTCTTCAGGCCTCCTCACACATCAAGCACACGTGATACATATATATGTAATATATATTATACATATAATATGCATACACACATAAAAGGCAAAACACTCATACATAAAAAATAAAACCAAAAATAACACTTAAAGCCTACAGAAATCAAAAGATTGAAGAAACTAAACATAGCCAGAAGGCTAGCCTAAGAGGTAAAAGGTAGGTGTTACCAAAGCCCACTGATTTGAGTTCAGTACCTGGACCCTACATGACAGAAGAACTGACCCCAACCTCCACAATCTCACCATGGCATACCCATGCCCATGTAAATAACAGAGGCAAAACAAAAATTTTGTTACTAAAATTAAAACATAGTACAAATTAGCATATGGTCTCAGAAATTGAAAATCCCAGTGTTATGCCTGGTTGGGGAATTCATTAACAGTCCCAAAGTTTTCTTTTAATTTGACTCCATGTAATTAAAATATTTTTTAAATATTTTAGTTGTAAAATTCAAATGTAATAGCCACCTTATAGATAGATTTTTCTGGGTCCTTTTCCCACAACCTATTTTCAGAATGAATATAATGGTAATATCTCTTCATTTTCCCATCAGTTAACTATGCCTTCCATAGCCTCCAAGAAGATGTTAAACAAGATATTAAAAGTTTGCACCTACAATTTCAAAACTTTGTTTTTCAGAATTAAATTTTTGTTTTGGTTTTTTGTTTTTCAAGACAGGGTTTCTCTGTAGCTTTGAAGTCTGACCTGGAACTCGTTCTGTAGATCAGGCTGGTCTCAAACTCACAGAGACCTGCCTGCTACTGCTTCCCAAGTGCTGGGATTAAAGGTGTAAAACTTTGTTTTTCTACTAAATTCTAAAGACAGACTCAGAAATGACAGGATATTACTTTTACCCGGAAAATATGTAGTTACTTGAAATCAAGCTTTAACACAAGAACTAACAAGTATCAAGAATCATTTTACTAAAAGTAGAGGAAGGTGCCAACATGATCTAATTCTGCTCATTCCATGTCTAAAAATATCAAAATTTATTTCCCAAAACAAACTTACTGGTTGGCCTTTTGAAGCTCTCGCTGTTTTTGCAAATTGGTGTCCACATATTTGAGTACTCTGCTTTCTGGAACCCATTCATCCCAACTGAAAAAGACAAGTTAAAACAACACTGAAATACATTTTAAATATAGTTTAGGTTCTCTTCCAATTAACTTTTAAAGATCTTAACAGCAAAACTTTGGAATTCCCTTGAAATAATGTGTTTTAATTTTGTCTTTTTTTAACATCTATTTATTTGTATATGTATGTGTACAAGTGTATGTTATAGAATGTATGTGTGAGGGTGTCAGAAAAGAACTTTTGGGAGTCAGTTCTTTCACTGTGTAGGTCCTAGAACTACAACTTGGTTCTTCACCCTTGGAAGCAAGTACTTTTTACCCACTGAACCATCTTGTCAACCCTAGGGTTTTATTTTGTTTATACTTTTTAAAAAATGAATTTCAAGTTGGCCTTGAATTCATGGTAATCCTCTTGTCTCAGTATCCCAAATTGTCTAACTACAGGCATGCACAAACCATGCTCAGCTTTTTCTGAAACAATCTGATTAAGCTTGCAATGAAAATCTATTCCCAACTAAAAGAAAAATCTAAGCAAAGTGTGTTCTAGTAAGAAGCAGCATTCCAAATATAAACTATGTATGTGGATTATTCAAATCATTTGTTAATGGTCAAAGTCACTAAGCCATTAGCTTTTCAGAATTACAGTACTATGTTAAGTTCCACAGCTCATAAATGCTAAAAGTGCACCAGGAGCACACGACAGTCTACCAATACTTACCACCTAAGCGACTAGACTAAGTTTGTATATTAAAGGCTTACAATGTTTTTTTTTTCCCAGATAATTCATTGTTCACATTTATCTACTAAATGTAAGCATTCCAATTTCCTAGGTGATTAAAGGTTTTCTAAAATCTCAGGTATCTGGTTTCTCACAAAACAAGCTTTTTATTGATGTATATGGGAAAACAAAACTTTATTGTGGAATGTTGAACTTTTTGAGCAAACTAACTTTTGAATAAAAATAAGTCTTTTCTCCTGCTGATGGAGCTCCATTAGTGACACAATCAGGTGTATTCTTGAGGCAATCTTTTATTTAATGATTTCCCACCTCTGACCTCTTATAGAGTATAGCCAAAAGGAAAATAAATAAAAAACATTCCTCAACATGATTTCCTAAAGAAAACTTTAAAACATGCATTTACCTAGAGGTCAGGAGGGGGTGGTGTACTGAGGGAGCTCCTTCAGGAACAGGAAAAAGGGCTACAATATCCTCACGTGTCTTCAAAGATTTTTCAGAGCGCCTGGGCCTCACAGCACTTCTGATACAGACAGCATAGTACAAAGTAATCTCAGTAACTATGTGCAGAATTTAGCTTAAGCTTTATCAAGATTCACTTACAAATGGAATAGTCTAATGTCTGTGTCAACAAATTCCAGTTAAGATTTTTGAAAATTTAGAAATATCTTAGTATCTACTGTGATTTTTGAAAGTGTATTTAAACAAGTATCTAAGAGAAATCCAGTTTGAAATTGGAATTTTGTTGTACCAATGTTTTAGAAGGTGTCCTACAGTAGGGCATAGTGGTGCACACTTTAATCCCAGCACTCTAAAGGTAGAAGCAGGAAGATCTGAATTCCAGGTCTGCATGGTCTACATACCAAGGCTCCAGATCAGCCAGGGATACATAGTAAGAAAAACCTTGTCTCTAAATAAGTATCCTACAGATTGCCTTTTCTTTTGGGGTGTGTCAGGAGGAATGGGGGTACTGGAGACTGAGCGAGGGCTCCATGCATGCTGGCAAGACAGCTCTACCATTGAAACTACATCCCTATCCATGAAGCGCCTTTAAAAAAAAAAATCCATATCCCTATGCTCCTAAAATCAAAAATTGCCTTTAACTGCTTTAAAACCAAGATACAAACCACATCTAAATTAGCACACTGAATAACCAATTACCAAATCACTCCAACAGCTTATTATCAAAGAGCTGAAAATCCTTGCTGAAACTGAGAAAAACAAAATGGACCACCATTTTCCCTCTGAGGAATCTCTACTAGTAAACTAATAACTGAGAGCCACTAGAATTTTTAAGTATACATCAAGCATGTAACTTTCAGTATTGTTCAAAGTAGTTGTGACTAATCCCCAAAGTCAAATCCATAGGCAAAATTGAATACACACATAATATACTTGACAGGCATTTTAAGAACATCCCTCTCAAATGATTTTAAGTTTCTCTACAGCTAGACATGATGGCAAAAGCCTGTAATCTCAGCATTCAGGAGGCCAAAAGATTACTGCAACTTCCAGGATAGCCAAAACTACAAAACAAGACCCAGTTTCAGAAAAGGAAAATGAAATCATTTCTAAATACTTCCTAAAGGCTAACATGAGCATGTTTAGCAAGTCAACTCTTTAAGACACCTATGATATCTTAATTTTCCTCATAAAAACCTGTAATGTCACTGGGCCGTGGTGGCACAAACCTTTAATCCCAGCACTCGGGGAGCAGAGGCAGGCAGATCTGAGTTCGAGGTTGGCCTGGTCTACAAGAGCTAGTTCCAGGACAGACTACGGAAAAACCCGTCTCAAAAAAACAAAACAAACAAAATAAAACCCGTGATGTCTACTACTATCACCACTCCCCTATTTTCCCAAGAAAACAAGATTTAAATAAAACTATCACTTATTTCTGTCATGAAGTACAATCCAACAAAGGAAAAACTACTTTTTGAAAAAGTAAAACCAGAAAACCTGAGGCTTTAATTTTCATAATTTATGGCAATCTACAAAAATAGCAACCTAACATACAGATATTGACCTATACATATCCATATTTTACACAAAATATCTGATACACAAGACTGAAGCATAAAAGCCATATGCACAGCTACTGAAGTAAATTCTAAGTTAAAGTATGCTAGGGAAGGGGAAGGAGGCCACTCCATGAATGTCTTGTGCTTTCCTTTCATATTGTATATGGACTTTTAACTTTCCCATCCCTAGGGCTGGAGAGATGGCTCAGCGGTTAAGAGCATTGCCTGCTCTTCCAAAGGTCCTGAGTTCAATTCCCAGCAACCACATGGTGGCTCACAACCATCTGTAATGAGGTCTGGTGCCCTCTTCTGGACTTCAGGCATACACGCAGAAAGAATATTGTATAACTTTCCCATCCCTAATATGCATAAAGACATACTACTTCCTGTAGGAAAGCGTCCATTACACATTTTATCTGGACATGAAACTACTTAGTTAACATGTTTCAGAATTTCACAAAATAGATTTATAAACTGTCATTTCTAAAACATATTTTTCCTCCTTTCTCCTGTTCTTTAACTAGTTTTGAGTTTAACTGCTTGAATAAGAACTATTAAGTCATTTGGCCTGTGCTCAGGCCAAAAATATTCAGGCCATCCTAAAACACGCCATAAAAAAGTATGCTGACCAACCAACCACTCATAATTCAACTAGAATAGTTGGTCAAATGTAACCACTGGGCACTACAAAATAACATAAGAAAAATTCCCAAACATCAAGTACATATAATCTGGTCGAGTTCTCCCTAATATAGTTTCATCAAACTGAAGATGACTCACTCTTGCTTCGATATATACATTTTAACAGTAGACAAAATGCTTTTAAGGATCTAATACTCACTTTTTGTTCCAACCACTGTAATGGATAAAGTATTTCACTTGTTTGTCCTTTATGGCAACCTTGACACACTGAAATAAAAAAGACAAAGTCTTTGGTATACACATAATCTTATCAAATTTGCATCCTAAAGACAGATGTGCTTTTTATTTAGTACTGTAACTTTAATTAGAAGACTTTCAAGTACTGAGAGTTGTTGGTCAGTTTGATTATATAACTCTAGTGCTGAGAATCTTTTTCTATATAGTTACAAAACTTCAATTTAAAAATAAACACAAAACTAAAAAACAGCACTGAAAAGAGGTCACTATAAATCAACAATCCAGGTCTGCTACCCAAGGTCAAGAAATGAAAGCTATTTTTAGAGTTTTTTAAACTCTAGCTAAGAACTACATTTATTTCAAAAATACAATCTCATCAGTCTATGGAAAAAAAAAAAAGACAGCATGCTGATTTTTTAATTAGGTTTAAGAGCATTCTTAGCCAGGCGGTGGTGGCACACAGGGAGGCGGAGGCAGAGGCAGGCGGATCTCTATGAGTTCGAGGCCAGCCCGGTCTATAAGAGCTACTTCCAGGACAAGCTCCAAAGCTACAAGAGAAACCGTTTTGAAAAACAAAAACAAAAAAATAAAAGAGCATTCTTAAAAGCAACCAAACAAACTATTAGAGAAAAGTCCCCATGACGAGACTTTTTGATCTGACTTTTTTGATTTCACTGGTCAACCAAACAATAATTTACTCTAATCATTATTTAAGAAATTGTTCACCAGAATATTTTGCTGCTAGAGAAAAAACAGTTCAGATGTTTGACAAAAGTTCATACAACGAACAATGAAAAACATACAAGATCAAAACCAAAAGGATTCAGTTACAAACAAACAGCTATACATTCAAAATATGAGCTGTGCACATCATTTTTAGTCAGAACTGGCTGGTACAAATATAAACTTGACAGAAATTTACACAGAAATCACTTTTAATCATTATGCTTTATATACATGTGTATAGTGTGTATGAGTGTGTGTTGCTGCACTTTTGTTGGTTTTCTGTACTAGGTACTTAAACCAGCATCTCACTCATGGAAAGTACTTCCACTGGGCTTTGTCCCCGGCCTTGTTTACTACTTTGTGAGACAGAGTTTCACTAGGGCCATCCCTGAACTCCGTATCCCAAGTAATCCTTCTGTCTTAATTTCCCAACTAGCCTGCCTGGTTCATAGGCCTGTGTCACCCAGTATACGGTGTTTCTTTTTTTCTTGGTGGGAGTAGCACTGAGATTGAGTTCAGCGCTTTAATTAAGGTAGGCAAGTATTCTACCATGTAACTAGCCAGCAGCCTTTGTGTTCAATTCTTAAATGCCTGTCCACGCATTTTTAGTTCTAGCACTGAGGAGGTAGAGGCAGTTCCATCTCTGTGAATTTAAGACCACCCTAGCATCTGTCTCAAAAGAAACATCTTCAAAAATAAAAAGAAATGTCTGTACTCCCAGTCCTCAAGCAGTCAGAATAAGATTTGTAGACTAGCTATGGACTGAAGCTAAGGACAATCTGAGCTCTACAGCAAGATCCTGTCTCAAAAAGTAAAGGGCTAGGGATGTAGTTTACTGATACAGCACTTCTCTAAAAAACAAAAGGCCCCCATTTTGAGCCCCAGCAGTGTTAAAGAGGATGGGGCAACTTTTAATTTTCTGTGCTGGATATATCTCACTGATAGGGAACATAGCTAGAGTGTTTAAATCCCTGGGGTGAGCACCAGAATGATACCACAAGCTCAATTCTGCCAAAATTCATTAGAAATAAAATAATAAAAATAATTTTAGACTATAAAGTAGACTGTCCAGGCATGGGGATGTAAGTGCAGTGGTAGCTCTCTTCCAAACATATGTATGCTGTGTTAAATTGTGAGCACTGTAAATATTTTTAATTAAAATAAAAATAAATGTATTCTGCTGTTATCACTCGCTAGTTTTCTTCTTCCTTTTGGTTTTTTTGTGACAGAGTTTCTGCATATAGCCAGGTCTGTCCTGGAACTTGCTCTACAGACCAGGCTGGCCTCAAACTCAGAGATCCACCTGCCTATGTCTACCAATTGCTAGGATAAAAGGTAGCACCACCAGGCATCTAAATTTAAAGTCAAGTTTTATATAACAGGAGAACATAATGAAAAAAGAAAAAAGCCTTGTTCACTCAGGGTTCAAATTTTACCATTCAAATTAACTAATAGCAGTTAAATGTATATGACAACCAGAGCATGGTGGTGGGTCACATCTGTGTGAGACCTCAGCATAAAAGGGTAAGGCAGGAGGCTTATTGTTAGTTCAAAGCCAGCCTGAGCTGGTAAGACCTCTAGTCTCATAACCAACAAACACAAAGAGAAACAAACACAGAGAGAGAAGTTAAATATCAACTGTTAAAGCTGAGGAAAAGGCTCAGTGGATAACAGTGCTTGCCATGCAAGCAGGACAACTCATGACCCCAGAACCCATATGATACTGGTGCTCCTACAATGAGATGGAAGGTGAAGAAGAATCCCAGGAAATCTGAAGTTTGATAGAAGAGACTGTCTCAGGGACATCAAGAAGAGACTGGCACTCGAGGTTGTCCTCTGATCTCAATGCTCACAAGGTTTTACACATCGACATGCACAAATGCTTGCAAGTACACACCGTGTAGCTCTGGTGCTGTTTCCCGCTGCAGTATTAACCATAAAATGCTATTTGTTACAACCAACCAACCTTCATCTATCACTTTAATGCTATTTCCAACCAATAGGTCTTTACTGAGTTAGTTTAGAAAGGGAGAAGAATAACAATATCTGAACTTTCTCCATCCACCAGCAAGCAAGCAGTAACAAACTCAAAATGAGATAGATTTATGAACCTATGCAAAAACGAAATCTTTACATATCCAGTAAGAAAGTACTATATATAATTTGATATTAAGAAGTCAAATCTACCTAACATTTTGGCTACCTTCTCAAAAGAAAGCAGGTTCCATACCTTTGCTTCATAGAGAAGGGGTCCATGAAAGCACAGCACTCGCTCGCCTGTAGAAAGAGGGGGGAGGAAAAGGGTCAGGTTAATTTTGAGTCATTTGTCATACTGAAAGATGTGACTTCAAGAACCACTACACTTGATTATAAAAGTCCCAGCAAAATCAGGAAAAACAGGTAAAACTATTCATGAACACTTCAGAACAAACTTTACCATATCTTTAGTATCCAGGGTCAACAAAGTACAAACTTAAATTACTATTCAAATTATCAAATCACCTATGGGATAAAGTTTGACTAGTTCACCTGTTCTAATCTGGAAATAGAATCATTTATTCACTTATTTGTTTATTTGGGGTTTTTGAGATAGGGTTTCTCTGTAGCTTTGGAGCATGTCCTCGAACTAGCTCTTGTAGACGAGGCTGGCCTCAAACTCACCCAGATCTGCCTACCTCTGCCTCCCAAATGCTGGGATTAAAGGTGTGCACCACTACCTGGGAATAGAATTTTTAAAATGTTTTCTCTTAGTCACTTGACTGATTTCTGCTTCCTTTTACTGAGTATTACACATTAAAACTCCTGATCAAAATACATAAGATGAATTTTTTCTAAGTTATCCTACCTATGTTTGTTCATTCCTTAGTATTCTGGAAGCTAGGCTATTTCAATGAACAAAAAAACAGAACAATCCTAGCCCTGAGAATTTACTCCCAATGTTGACTCTACCATTGGCACTTGCAAATCCAAATAAAATCTGGGTAGAGTTAAGACTTGAAGACATCTGTGCTTATCAAACAAATTGGGTGGTGATTTCTGGACTCTTGACTTCACATAATGATAGTGGAAGTTTATCACACACATTATTTTCAGTCCACTTGCTTTCAACACATTCCAAGGTGATTGACGTATTCAACAGGGTCAGTTATGTGTTTATAAAATTGTATCTTAATAGTCCTATGCTGGAAAAAAAATGTTCTTTAAATACATCTGTATGTATGTATATGGACTGGAAGAGATGGCTCAGAGGTTAAGAGCACTGCCTGCTCTTCCGAAGGTCCTGAATTCAATTCCCAGCAACCACACGGTCACTCATAACATCTGTAATGAGATCTTTTCTTAAATATATATGTATGTGTACATATAGTATATATGTATATATACATAAATTATAAGCCTGGCATGGTGGCACACACCTTTAATCCCAGTACTCTTGAGTTCAATGCCAATACACCTACATAGGCCAGTCAAAGCTATATGGTGAGACCCTTTCTCTCTCTTAAATGTGGCGTATTTGCTGTGTGCCAAGCATTTCATACTAATAAGGGACATACTAATAAGGTTAAGTAAATGCTTATATCTTTTTCTGTACTTATATTGTACTTTTCTTAAGCAGCTAAGAGAGCCAGCTTTTTGGGAAGGTTCACAGAGAAAGGAGGATCCAGACAGCAGAAATAAGCATGCAAAAGTGTAGTAATATATACACAGTTCGATACCCATGGAACTTAGAATGAACATGTACAAGTAGAAGGGAAACAGTGCTGAACTGTCCACCTCCTGGGATTCCAGGTTTCCAATCATATCTAATGAGCCCAAAGCTTTGTGCATGCTATAAGCACTTTCCCAACTGAGCTACATACATTCTTATCTCTGGAGTGCGTTTTGAAATTATTATTACATCTGAACTTCAGAGACCTTCATTGTTAGACTTCCAAAGTAAGATCCAGCAACCCTTAACATCAAGGTATCCCTAAATACTCTTACTACTTAACTGTTAAAAGCATTACTAGACCCATGCCAGCCTTGAATAAAGATGGAAAATTGACCTGACAGTCCAGGGGTAAAATCCAAATAAATGGGTAAAACATTCTGCTCTTAAACAGAAGCAGTAAGATCAGATCTGTGATTACTAATTTCACTCCAAGTACCTTTTAAGCTACTCTGAAATAATATACCTTTTTAAAAATTGGCTGCTTCAGCTAAAAACTATACTATGGCTCTATGAATCCAAATATATTCATATATTTATGTAAATATAAATATATAGCTGAAAAACTGCACTAAAGTAAGGCTCTTTAACTCAAAAAATAAATGCATTTAGCTGGTGTAAATCAGGCTAACAAGTGAACAGAAAAATTCAATAACCGAGAAATTCTAACTACACAGTTCTCCATCCTTAGATCCACTCTAGCCTCAAACTACAATGATCCTGCCCTGGGCTGTCTTCTTACTAGCTTGTAGTTAAATGGCCCTTCATAAGACAGAAATAGTTCCATTCCCAGCACCCCCACACAGCGGTTCACAACTCCAGTTCTGAGAATCCAAGGCCTTCTGGCTTCTGAGGGTACCACGCCTATACATAGTACATGCATGCAAGACATCATACACATAAAACATAGCACACACGCGCGCACACACAATGTAGTCACCACCTTTCACTATCACAATTCTATCAAAATTTCAAAATAATACCAACACTAAATATTTTCCTCCCGAGATGTTATTCTCTGAATTTTCATTACTTATTGTGGGGAGGGGAGTAGTTATAGGCACACAAGATACTGTACATGTGGAGGTCTTAAGACAACTTGTGGGAGACAGTTCTCTATCTCCATCATGTGAGCCCCTGGAATCAGAGTCAAGATGGGAGCAGGGCGAGGGTAAGGCAGAAGCAGGCAGATCTCTGTGAGTTCAAGACAGAGGGAGTTCCAGGGAAGGTTCCAAAGCTACAGAGAAACCGTCTCGAAAAACCAAAATTAACAGTCAAGGTGGGGACAGAACATCTTACATAGTTTTTTATACATAATTTTAAAAAGAGGGTTATATATTTTAGTTTGTATTTTTTTTTTCTGGACAGTGTCATCCTACTCTCTAATGTGGGAATTTTAGATGTGTGTCACAACCAGTTACACCTGGAAACCGCAGCTGAAATGTAATGGTAAAGGCAGGGATTTATAAAGCTTTCATAACCCAAGCCTTTGTTGTTCCTATTCTTCTCCAATTACACCAACACCTCTTTCTGGTTTGCCTTTATTCATCTCCTGACTTTATCAACTTCTCCTTTAGCCCTGGCTGTCTTGGAACTCTCTAAGTAGACAAGGAAAAACCTCGAACTCAGAGATCTGACTGCCTCTGCCTCCAGAGTGCTTGGACTAACGGCGTTCTTTTTAAAAATGCAAAAAGTCCTCGTGTTTGCCTCAGGAAGCACTGGACAACAAAGCTACGTCTCCAGCCCTCAAACTACTTTAGGTATCGCATCCTAGATAACATTAAGGGAACTTCGAAGATAATGTAAACAAGATTTAGCTGATGCACTCTGAAGACTGAAGCAGGAGAATCAATATAATAGCCAGGGGTACATACCAAGACTTGCCAAAACTTTCTAGAAAACACCTAGCAAAACAACGAAGGGCCACAATTTCTCAAAGCGGGAGAAAAGTACTAAGAGTCCTCATCAAAACCCCCTGGAATACCGTTAAGTTGCTGTTTTGTCTTTTTAATGTCTAGCACCTTAATGGTTAAACAACCCTAAAACAACAGTTACGCCGGCGTCTGGGCTGGGAATGTACGCAACAAGCACAAACGGCCATGGCAATAAAAGGTTTAAAACGTTCCTCTTTATGCTTGCAGTTGCACTTCCTTTAGTGCGCTATTAAACACCTCGGTAATTGAGTTACGAGAACTGAGTAACCGCTTCCCCCCGAAAGGACCGTTAAACAGCAACACTGTTCTCGATCAAAGCCAATTAATAAACATTAGCTTTCAAATCGCCATTAATAGACTACTACAGCAACCAGTCAAGCAACTTCTTGGGTTTAAAGACGACGACGAGGCCAAGGACCTCTAGCCGGACACTCCCTGCGGGGGAACGGAAATTGTTTTCCCGAGCAACCGCGCAGGAGAGCACCCAGGACTCCGGCGCTCCGCTCCAGACACAGCAAAACGATGCCTTCAGGGTACAGCAAGCCCAGCCACCCACTCGGGCGGCTCACGGTTTTTCCGTCCCCACCCATCACTCGGAGGCAAACGCAGGCCTCGGTCGGCGCGAGGTCTCGGTGCCAGGGGGCGCTGCACTGCCCAAAGCCGCACCGAGACGCTGGCAGCCATGATGGCGCGGCCATCTTGGCGCGGCCATTTTACAAACGCACTTATCCCGCCGCGGGGCGCGCAACCCACTCCCCCGTCCTCCGGCGGCAGGGCTCCCCGAAATAGCCGAGATAGCCCCGGGATGGGGGGGGTGTCAAGCAGCCTCGCCCCTCCAGCCCACGGTGGTGCGAGCGGCGCGGGGCAGCCCGGGGCGGGAGGGGGTGGGGGAACGACAACAACACGGGCTGCCGCTGCTCCCCTCCCCCACGCCACATCACTTCCTAACCGTCGCCATGGCTCGCCCGCCGGCCGCCTCCCCACAATAGCCTTCCCCGCTCAGAGACAAACAAACAAGCGCCGAGGTCTGGCCCGGCGCACGGGGCTCCCGCGGCCCTGGCTGTGCCACAAAGCCCGGCCGCCGCCCGCCGCGCCGAGTCCGCCCTGCGCAGTGCGCCTTCCCTTCACAAAGCACAGCCCGCAGTGGCCCCAGGCCGCGAGCCCCGCCGCCCCCGACCCCTCAAACCTCAGCCGCCCCGACTCAGCCTCCCTCCCCGGAGCCGTTAGCTGCCTCGACCCAAAGCGACACACTCACCCTCCTGGAATTTGGGCTTCGGGTCCTGCTTGGGCGCCATTTATAAGTGATTCGCCGCCTCCTCCTTCTCCCACCACCCCCGACTACCGCCCCCTACTCTCTACCCAACCCAACTTCGCGTCAGGAGCGCCGTCGGGAACAGCCAGCTCTACATCCTGGGCGCGATTTGCCAGAGCCGCCTGACCTCACAGCGCCGCGACCCTCGCCGCCGCCGCCTCAGCCAACGGCTGCCCGCCGCGCACGCAAGCCTGCGCCCGTGCCGCCCCCGAGGCACGCCGGGATTGGTAGTTCGGCCCCCAACGGACGCGAAGCCGGGTGGGGGAGGGGAAGGGAGACGCCTTCCCTCCCCACCCCCACCCCCGCCCGCCCCAGTCCCCCCGTCTTCCCCCCCCCCCCCGAGGATCGCGACCCCCAGATGATTGTTAAAACCCACATTTGGTTTTCTGTCGGTGTCTGTCGGTGGAAAGGAGGAAAAAACAAATCACTGGCGATGAAAGGATGGAAAAGGCTCACGGACGGATGCTTTTACGCAAGATGAGGAGGCCACGAAGATGAGGGGTGTTGAAGTGGCCACAGCATCACCAGCACTCGGCCTAAGGGAGCTTTGGAGGCCAAAGATGAAGCTAGAGGCGAGCGGGAAGGAGGCCGCTCCAGAAGCTTCGGTGTTTAGAAAGCCGTGCGCTGTTTATTGGGTCGGTGCCCATGACCATTTGTAGATTCCAGCTTCTGACTTCTCACTTAGTCCCAGAGAAGGAGGCAAACTTTGGTTGATGCCAAAATCAGTGTTCCGTATCCGACCTCTCTGTACCCTTTCTGTCATCTTATTTCTTTGAGGTGGTTTTGAATGTATACACAATCTGAAAAAACAAAAACCTTTTTTCAGGTTGTTCCTCTGTTCAAAAAACTCCTTAGTGTACCCGGCTGTGAAGTAACACTGTACCCACAGAATTACACAAATTACATGCAAAAACTTACAGCTATTACCTAGGAGATAACTCCAGAAATTGTATCTGAAGCCCTTCCACAGTCTGCACCTACCTACCTACCCTAGGAAAGCCTTTGCATTCAAGCCTTTTCCTTTTTAAGACAGTCTCTCTGTATAGCCCTGGCGGGCCTGAAACTGGATGTGTAGACTGCGCAGACTGGCCAGCCTTGAACTCACAATAAGCCACCTGACTCTGACTCCTGAGATTCTGCTTCTAACTTTCTGTTTTTGTTTTTGTTTGTGTTTTTTTTTTTTCTTTTTCTTTTTTTTTTTCAGCACATGGTTTCTCTGTATACCTCTCTGGCTGTCCTGGAACTAGCTCTGTAGACCAAGCTCACCTCAAACTCAGAGCTTTTCCTGTCTCTGCCTCCACGGTGCTGGCATCCGAGGCATCTGCCGCCACACCCAGCTTCTGAATTTTAAACTACTTTGTGAAAGGCTTCCTCTGGTTGCATTTCAACCAGCAACTTAGAAAATACCAGTTTTCCCACATTCTTGTCAAACGCGGTATTTCCTCTCTCAGATCTTAATACAACAGAAGTGTGTCGTGCAAAAGAAGCAAGGCACAGGATTTCCAACAATAGGTTAGAAATGGAGGCAGTGTTTAACTGGATGTCCCGGGTGGGCAGAGAGAAATAGAAAAGAGGCACGAAGGCGCCCTGAGATGCTAGGAATGTTCTATATTTGATTTTTAGATCTTGTATGACGATGATGATGAGAATTTTTAAGCACATCAAACCGTACACCTTATGTAATGGACTTTACCATGCCTATATTATACCTTAATAAAAAATTTTACGTTTATTTATTATGTGGGCTGCACATGTTGGTCGTCAGAAGACAGCTTGCAAGAGCCAATTCTCTCCTTTCGTCATGTGGGTTCTGGGTATAGAACTCAGGTCATCGTTAGCAGCTGGTTCCTCTAGCCCCTGAACCATCTAGCCAGCTCAACAGAAATATGTTAATAGCCATTTAAAAATATTTTGTTATGAGGACTGGAGAAGTTAAGAGCACGGGTTGAAGACCTGGGTTCAATTCCCATCACCTTCATGGCAGCTCACAGCAACCCCAGTTGCAATTAGAAAAGCAGTAAGTGCTTTTAACCAATAAATGATCAATACAGTCGCTCCCTCCTTTATAAAATATTATGTGTGCATGATGTATGAACGGGCACAAGTGCCACCGTTCACGTGGAAGCCAGAGGACAGCTTTATGGGGTTGATTCCCTCCTCTCACCTTACGTGCGTTCTGGACTGGAACTTGGGTCTCTGGTCGCCACGACCAGAGCCTTTATTTGTTGTGCCATTTTTAAAACTTAGATCAGAAGAGCTTAATCTAGAAGCCCATGAGCCCAATTCAAAGGGGATAGGGACTTGTCTTCTTAGCACTGGCGACCCAGGGCCTCGCACATTCTAGGCAAAGACTCCATCACTGAGCTACTTTCTCAGCTCAAGGGTGCATGAATTTGCATGAGCCAAAAAAACGACATAACTGTTTTCTCCCAACTCAAGCTAAAATTTAGTCTTGCCGGGCGGTGGTGGCACACGCCTTTAATCCCAGCACTCGGGAGGCAGAGGCAGGCGGATCTCTGTGAGTTCGAGACCAGCCTGGTCTACAAGAGCTAGTTCGAGGACAGGCTCCAAAACCACAGAGAAACCCTGTCTCGAAAATCAAAAAAAAAAAAAAAAAAAAAAAATTTAGTCTTTCTGTATAAATGAAAACAGTGGGGCTGGAGAGATGGCTCCGCAGTTCAAAGAGTGTGATGCTCTTGTAGAGGACCTGCGTTCAATTCCCAGAACTCACATAGCGGCTCACAACTACATGTAAGTCCAGTACCAGAGGTTCTAATGTCCTCTTCTGGTCTCTGTGTGGTCCACGAACATACCTGGGGAGGCAGAACACTCAAGCACAAAATAAAAAATAAATAAAAATAAACAGACAGACAAACAAACAAATACATGAAGATAGGGTCAGTGAGATGGCTTAGAAGATAAAAGTCTTGCCTCCAAGCCTGGGGAATCTGAGTTTGATTCTCAGGTTCCACATGGTAGAAGGAAAGAACAGAATTGAATCTTATTAACACACATACACTGGCACCAGTGCCCCCACAAAAACACATAACAAGTAAATGTAATAAAATTGTTAAGAAAATAAACAAAATACTTTAAAATATAAAAATGAATGAAGATGATAAGCCATGCCAATTCGCAGCATCTATGACGTTTCTGCCAGCAGAAATAGGGCTGCTTTCTTAGCTAACATTACACACATTACAGTTCTTGTGTACATTTCAGAATTACCATTTATGTTCATCACTGCTTTAAAATTACTGTGCTTGAGGCTAGAGAGATGACTCAGTGGTTAAGAACATGCGCTGCTATTACAGAGGATCCAAGATCCATTCCGAGCTGTTGTCAGACAACTCTTAACCACCTGTAACTACAGCTCTGGAGGATCTGATGCCTCTGGTGTTTACGGGCATCTGCATTCGCATGCATGAACACACACATAGTCTCGCATAGCTAAGAATAAAGCAGATCTTGAATTTTTTTTTCTTACTAGACCTGACCCAGATCCTATTACTTAACAGAGTAACGTTAAAGCATGTACCTACCATATGTTTAAGTATTTGATAGCTGGCATAAGAACAGACAGGAGGACCAATGGAACCGAATAGAAGACCCGGATATCAATCCACACATCTTCGAACACCTGATCTTTGTTAAAGAAACAAAAAATATCAAATGGAAAAAAGAAACAAGTGGTGCTGGCATAACTGGATATCAACATGTAGAAGAATGAAAATAGACCCATATCTATCACCATGCACAAAACTCAAGTCCAAATGGATCAAAGACCTCAACATAAAGCCAGCCATACTGAACCTTATACAAGAGAAAGTGGGAGGTACACTTGAACGCATTGGCACAGGGAACCACTTCCTAAATGGAACCCCGGCAGCACAGACACCGAGAGAGACAATTAATAAATGGGACCTCCTGAAACTGAAAAGCTTCTGTAAAGCAAAGGACAGGGTCAACAAGACAAAATGAATGCCTACAGAATGGGAAAAGATCTCCATTAACCCCACATCAGACAGAGGTCTGATTTCCAAAATACACAAAGAACTCAAGAAATTGGACACCAAAAGAACACATAATACAATTTTAAAAAAAATGTTGTACAGACCTAAACAGAGAACTCTCAACAGAGGAATCTAAAATGGCTGAAAGACACTTAAGAAAATGTTCAACATTCTTATCATCAGAGAAATACAAATCAAAACAACTCTGAGATTCCATCTTATACCTGTAAGAACGGCCAAGATCAAAAACACTGATGACAATTTATGCTGGAGAGGTTGTAGGGAAAAGGGAACACTTCTGCTTTGCTGGTGGGAATGCAAGCTGGTAAAGCCCCTTTGGATGTCAGTGTGGCAATTTCTCAGAAAATTAAGAAACAACCTTCCTCAAGACCCAGTAATACTACTTTTGGGTATATATCCAAAGGATGCTCAATCATGCCACAAGGATATGTGCTCAACTATGTTCATGGCAGCTTTGTTTGTCATAGCCAGAACCTGGAAACAACCTAAATGCCCCTCGACTGAAGAATGGATAAGAGGAATGTGGTACATTTACACAATGGAGTACTACACAGCAGAAAAAAATAATGACATCTTGAATTTTGCAGGAAAATGGATGGAGCTAGAAAACATTTTTTTGAGTGAGGTAACCCAGACACGGAAAGACAATTATCACATGTATCACTCATAGGTGTTTTGTTTTGTTTTGTTTTTTTGAGGCAGGGTTTCTTTGCGGCTTTGGAACCTGTCCTGGAACTAGCTCTTGTAGACCAAACCGGCCTCGAACTCACAGCAATCCATCTGCCTTTGCCTCCCGAGTTCTGGGATTAAAGGCATGCATCACCACTGCCCAGCTTCATAGGTGGTTTTTAAACATAATTCAAAGAAAGCCAGTCTACAAACCACAATCCCAGAGAACTTAAACAACAATGTGGACACTAAGATAGACTTACATAGATCTAATCTACATGGGAAGTAGAAAGTATAAAAAGACAAGATCTCCTGAGTAAATGGGGAGCATGTGGACCTTGGGAGAGGCTTAAAGAGGGGAGGGGAGGAGCAGGGAGGGGAACAGAGAAAAATGTAGAGCTCAATAAATAACAATAAAAAATGTAAAAAAAGAAAAGAAAAACCAAAAAAAGAAAGTATAAATTATATGGAAAAAAGTATTTGATAGCTTTATTCTTATAAAATTATATGCTTTTATAATCTTATGCTTTTTTGCAGGGTTGGGGCAGGGTTTCTCTGTAGCTTTGGAACCTGTCCTGGAACTTGCTCTGTAGACCGGGCTGGCCTCGAACTCACAGAGATCTGACTACCTCTGCCTTCCTAGTGCTGGGATTAAAGGCATGCGCCACCACCGCCCCATCTTATGCTTTTTATTCCATATATCTGAAAACATTATAAGAAAAGAGCTCATTGGCTTAATTGACTGCCACCAGGATTGGAGGAGGATTCTGTGGTACAAAGTATACACAACACACACTCTATTAATGGTGGTAATAGTATTTGTTTATGTTTATGACATACAAATTCTGAAAAACCTGAGCTGTTTTGAATGTATGACATGACTTTGACTTTATAAATGTATTTGTTTATCCATCTGTATACACATATATGTGTTTTGATTGTATATATAAGTGGGGGTGCATGCATGCCTGTAACTGAAGGTTGCTCTCCCGCTCTTCAGTTTCCAAATAACCCCTCTGAGGCTTAATATTAATTACAAACTGTTTGACCTTTTAGTGCAGGTTTATTTTTAACTAGCTCTTACATATTAAATTAACCCATTTCTATTATTCTATATTTTACCACGAGGCTCGTGAGTTGTCACCTCATATCTTGCTTCTCCAACAACTGCAGTCATCTCTCTGACTCTGCCCTTTTTTCCCTGTATCTCTATTTAGATTTCCTGCCTGGCTCTATTCTGCCTGGGTATTGGCCAAACCAGCTTCCTTATTAACCAATGATAATAAAAACATATTCACAGCATACCGAAAAGCATCCCACATCACATGACGCTGCAGAGTCTGAAGACCTGAGGATCAGACGTAGGAATGTTGGGATTTCAGCCACTCAACCCCACCTCCTGCTTTCTATGGGTTCTGTGGATTTGAACTGAGGTCATCAAGCACTTTATCCATTAAGTCATCTCCATAGCCCTTATTTTACCTTTGAGATAAGGTCTCATGTATCCCATACTCATGTCAAACCAACTGCATCAGCAAGGCTCATTCTCTTGCCTCCAGTTACTGAATGATAGAATTACAGTCATATGTCACCATGCTCAAATATGGCATGAACATACGTGGTTCTCTTTGTGTCCCTTGAGAATGACACAATGCCTGGTTGTCCTGCTGTTGGTGATGAAAGGTAATTACTGGGATAAAGAGCATATAGCCTTTTTTGTTTTTGAATAATAGGTGATATTATTTGAGTAGTCAGTGTCAGAGCTTGGGCCTGGCTGCTCTAACAAGCCAGGCTTAGCCTATTCTCAATAGGTCAACTTAACAGACACATAGTAGTGAAAAGCAGAGAAAAGCTATCTAATGCTACCCAGTGTGGCTACACTGGGAAAGGAACAAATTATGTGTTCCATTAGCACCCTCTCACAGTTTATCTTCGGGATTCCGGCATGAGGTTTGGGTTTATGTAGAAGACAAGAGACGCACATAGCGTAACTGGGCCACTGAGATAGTTCAGTGGGTAAAAGCCAAGCCTGACAACCTGAGCTTGGTCTCTGGGACCCACATGGTGGAAGGAGAGAGACAGCTGTTTCCAAACATTATCCTCTGCCCTCCAAATGCACGCTACTGTGGCGTGCTCTCTCCTTTTCCCTATCCCTCTCTCTAATATACACACACACACGTACACAAAATTAATATGTAATAAAACATTTTAAATAGGTATGCTTTGACTAAGCAGTGTTGGTCAAAGTGCGGTCCCTGTTTGTGGTGGTTTGAACGATAATGCCTTCCATAGATTCAAATGTGTGAATACTTGGTGCCCCCCCTCCATTGGTGGAAATGTTGGAAAAGATTAGGAGGTGTGGTGTTGTTGGAGGGGTGTCACCGGGGGTAGGATATGAGGTTTCAAAAGACTCACACCATTGCCAGTGTGCCTCTCTGCATCCTATTTTCTTATCAAGGTGTGAACTCTCAGCTGTTTCTGTCTAGGTGCCGTTGCTTTGCCGTCATGGACTCTAATTCTCTGAAAGGCCTGATTAAACACCCCTACACACACACACACACACACACACACACACACCCGAGACAGGGTTTCTCTGTGTAACAGTCCCAGCTATCCTGGAACTAACTCTTGTAGACCAGACTAGTATCAAACTCACAGAGATCCAACTGCCTCTGCCTCCCGAGTGCTGGGATTAAAGGCGTGCGCCACCACGGCCTGGCTCTAAACACTTTCATTTAAAAGTTGCCTTGGTCATGTCACAGCTCTGTCACAGCAATGGAAAAGTGACTAAGACTCTGATACAGCCTTGTCTGTATAGCAATTTTCAGGCAGCTAGAACTCCACAGTGAGACCTTGTCAAAAAGCAAATTTGAAGAAGGTGCAGGAGGGTAGTTTATACTAAGTCCTGGTTTCAAACCTTAGCAACCCTTGCTCCGCCACCACATTAACAAACACAAGAACTAGATTAAACTCAAGAGGAACCAGGGTGCATCCAACACTCAACTTTTACAGTTATTAACATGTGCCCAATCTTGTTTCTTAAGTACCCCTTCTTTCTTCCTCCACAAAAGATATTTACACACAAATCGAAGATAGCATGTCTATATTCATTCTATAATATTAACTATAACTCTGTAACCTCCCCCCCCACACCATTAGTACATTTTCTTTATGTCTTTTAGTTATTTAGTCAATGTTTCGATTTCCTGACTGCCATATACATATCAAATCAATATCTAAAGAAGGGCCAGGCATTTAATGCGATTAGCATGGCTCTGTCTTGCAGAGAACTCTGAAAGCTGAGGTGGGCCTGCCCAGGCAGTGTAGTGAAACTGTGTCTTTAAAATAAATAAATAAATAAATAAATAACCGCTGCTTTTTTTCCTTGCTACTTAGCAATTGAAATTGAATAGCACAGAATTAACACATCATCTTAAAATGTGTGATATATAGATGAACTAAGCATAAACCCTCAAATATAAAATTCATGGAAAAACAAAATGTGCAATCGATCACTAGTACAAAAATCATCAGACAAGAGGAAGAAAGCATCCTTTGAGATTAAGCTTTTAAAGTGTTGCGTCTCACAAAGCCCAGCCCAGTTGGTGGCTGACCAAGAAAGGTGCTGATATAATTTTAGGGTCTTAGAGGTATGGGCTCTGTGTCCTGACCAGGGACCTGCTGAACCACTCACACTGCCTTTTTCTGTTGGGGAGGCTCAGGCTGTGCGCTGCTCCACACTTCCTCATCTCGGTATCCCATGTCCTGAACTGTGAACCACATTTTGATTAGCCCGAGTTTGACTGTTTGCTTCAGATGGGTGTAGTGAGGCTATGATAACCTATACAGAACGGATCAGTTAGGTCTGGAGTAAAGGAGCTAGGGAGCAAGTGAGACAAATAAGCCTTTATATTCTTGTTTGGTTGTTTTTGTTTTGTTTTTGTGTTTTAGTTTATCAAGACAGGGTTTCTCTGTGTATCTCTATCTGTCCTGGAACTCACTCTGTAGATCAAGCTGGCCTCGAACTCACAGAGATCCACCTGTTCCTGCCTCTCTGAGTACTGGGATTAAAGGTGTGAGCCACCACTGCCCAGTTTATATTCTTAAAAAAACAAAAACAAACAAACAAACAAAAACAAAAAACAAATGTTGATTCTGGGAGACCTGTGGCCTGGTTGCACTCTTAAAACCATGAACCTTTCAAGAAGGAGGATGACATTTAGTTTCTCTACTTCACTTATGAGATACTTCAGAACAGAATAAATTTGAAATCAAAACTACTAACCAACTAGAATGCAATTTATATTAATTTCCAGCAGCATCTAGAACAAAGTGCTAGAGCTAGGTCAAGAGAAATGGATGTTTTCACAGTTTAGGGGCTAGAATGAAGGTGTTGATAGTGTTGGTTTTCTGAGGATAAGGACACAGAATTCGGTGCATGTGTCTCCCCAAGCCTCTGGTAGTTCGTTGACAGTATTTTGAGTTCCTTAATGCATGGAAACTACGCTGCATTCTCTGCCTTCATCTTCACAGATGTCCCATTTGTCTGAAGGGATGTCTTTGCCAGATTTCTCCTTTGTGATGAGGCCAGCGGTCGGTCATACTAGATTTGGAGCCTGCCCTGACTTCATCCAGACTAATCCCATCTATCCATGACACTATTTCTAAATAAAACGACTTTCTGAGATCATGGGGATTAGGGACTTTAACACAGGAGTGGGGGGCGGGTTGGACAGACACACACTTCTGTCTATTACACTGATTTGTACTAAATAGATGTATGAGATTTTCACTGTGTTCTCATCCTCAGTTTACAGTTTGCTGCTTCTCTGCTGTCCTGGGAAATTCCACTCCTCTGATCACCTAGAGTCCGAGCATTTCCATAACTAGACTCTCAGAGTATCTTCCTCCCTCTCCTTGCTCTCCTCCCCCTTCCCCTCCTCCCTCCTCCTTCTTGCTTTGTTCTTTGTTATTTTGCAACACCAGGCTTGGTGATTTCAGGGAATTGTTCATGTTTTGTCTTTCCAATCTGAAACCGTATTTTGAATTGATGATCACCAAATAATTGTGGAGGACATTTAAGAAGTGCTAAGGGAAATGGGCAGTGGTGGTGTGCGCCTTTAACCAACCCCAGCACAGCAGAAACAGGTGGATTTTTGTGAGTTTGAGGTCAGCCTGGTCTCAAGCATGAGTTCAGAGTTCCAGGCCAGTCAGGGCCACACAGAAGCCCTGTCTTGAAACACTAAAAACAAAACAAAAAAGAATTGCTGAAGAATGACTGAAAATATTTAAGAACTTGGAACTGTCAATATAAAAGCAACATTTTACTCAATGGGAATTGTTTTGGGAAAAATCTATAAAGAAAGGGATCTCTAAAAGGACAAAAGATATTGCAATTTCAATCACTAACTTTAATAAAAAGAAAAGGAAAGGAAACCTAATAGTGGGTTTCTAATTGCATATAGTCAATGCAATCTTGCTTTGTTTGTTTGTTTTGTTTTGTTTTGTTTTTTGTTTTTTCGAGACAGGGTTTCTCTGTAGCATCAGACCCTGTCCTGGAACTAGCTCTGGTAGACCAGGCTGGCCTTCAATTCACAGAGATCCACCTGCCTCTACCTCCCAAGTGCTGGGATTAAAGGCGTGTGCTACCACAGCCGGACAGTTAATGCCATTTTATAGTAGTTTTGAAAGCTATTGGTGCTGTTCTCCAAATCAACCTTCAAGACCACAGACAGAATTAAATTAAAAATAAAGATCACTTACGCAATGTTTGAGAACTCTACGATTTCATTAATTTTCATGTTATGGTGCTCTCGTTACCATTTCACTTCAGACCGCCCTTAAATAGAACATTGAAATAGAAATAAAAAAATGTTTACCTCTGGGCGGTGTGGCTCATGCCTTTAATTCCAGCACTCAGGAGGTAGAGGTAGGTGGATCTCTGTGAGTTTGCGCCCAGCCTGGTCTACAAGGGCTAGTTCCAGTATAGGTTCCAAAGCTACAGAGAAATGCTGTCTCAAAAAAACAAAATAAAACAAAACACAAAAACACAAAACAAAATGCACACCTTTAATCCCAGCACTCGGGAGGCAGAGGGAGGCAGATCTCTGTGAGTTCGAGACCAGCCTGGTCTACAGAGCTAGTTCCAGGACAGGCTCCAAAGCCACAGAGAAACCCTGTCTCGAAAAACCAAAAAATAAAAAAAAAAATAAAAAAATAAAAAGAAAAGAAAAAGAAAAAAATTCTAGGCGGAATAGCCTTTTAGGATTTTTGCCGCTTTTCGTTTAAATCTTTCTAATAATAATAATAATAATAATAATAATAATAATAATAAATCTTGTGTGTGTGTGGAGGGCAAGGAACAACTTCTGAGAGTCAGACTTTTTGTCTTTTGAACCAAGAGGGCACCAGGGACAGAATTACAACCCTTAGAACAGGTTGAGCAAATGTTTCTTTACCCACTGAACCACTCCATTACTAATGTTGTCTTTCCACACCAGCTTCATCTGTATGGTTGTTTTAGAACTGGATTGTTTGACAATAAGCAACGTCAGGTGCAGACATGGAAAACTGAAGAAAACTGAAACGCCCAACGTGGGGCTCGAACCCACGACCCTGGGATTAAGAGTCCCATGCTCTACCGACTGAGCTAGCCGGGCAGTTGGGGACAGCTCTTTTTTCTAAGCACTTTCAAAGGAATGACAGTATTTTAGTTTGCTTCAAATGGTATCATACATTAAAATATCTTTTCCGAGCTTTCTTTTTTTTCTTTTTCTTCCCTCTCTCTCTCTTTTTTTTTCGTAAAATATCTCACGAAACAAATTATATTTTGTTTCAGCTGCCGTTAGCCCAAACTTTTGCTGTTTAATAAAAATGTCTAAACGGCCCTCTAGCGGTCAGAATCTCCTATTCTCTGAGGTAAGGCAGGGGAAGGAAGCTGGCTTTCCGCGGGCTTGGGTGTCAGTCAACCAGAAGTTTCCCGCGCAGCCAGGAGCTGGGCGTGTGCTCGGCGCGGCCCCAAAACAGCTCCGGACCAAAGCCCGGGCGAACCCGAGCACCTCGCAGGTTCTAGGAGTTGGCGACACGACTCACCGGGAGGGAACTCCCAACCCCTGCTAACCGGTGACTTGAGTTCCATCCCTGAGATCCCTATGATGGCAGGAGAGAACGCTCACACTTGTAATTTAAAATACTTTTGAAAAAGAAGCTAACTGAACTTACAAGGCTCAGGAAACTTAGAAAGAAAGAAGGACCAGAAGGTCCTTCGTTTGCCAGAGAGCTCCAACTATGCTTTCCTGAGTCCTCACCAAGCTGGGACGGACTTTGGGTCACCCATACTCCTACAAGTAACTCCAATAAACTCACCAAGCTGAACTCAATGGGTGCAATGAATCTGTCGACCGGTGCCCCGTCAATACAGACGTTTGTTCACTGATCCCAAGGTAAGCAACACAACACCTTTTAAATACATAAATATAAATATCAACTGCTTAAATCGTGGCAGGAACAGTAGGTTAAACGAGAATTCGTATTCCCATAGGCTAAATTTACCATCCTAATCTACAAATAGAACATCAGTGAGATAATGTGTCATTAGTGACGCCATACAAGGTTAACAGCTTATTTTCGGTTATATATGGTATCTTATGCATTTACTGAGAAGAATGACGCTATTTAATCTCACCAGAAACAGCTTGGGGCCAGGCAGTGGTGGCAAATGTCCAAGCACTGGGGGGGGGGGGGGGGGCGGCGGCAGAGGCAGGTGGATCTCTGTGAGTTCAAGGCCAGCCAGGTCTACAGCGCGAGTTCCAGGACAGTCTCCAAAGCTACGCAGAGAAACCCTGTCTCAGAAAAATCAAAAAGAAAGAGAGAGAGAGAGAGAGAGAGAGAGAGAGAGAGAGAGAGAGAGAGAGAGAGAGAGAGTTTATTTGCCTCCGTCCTCCTTTAGATCTTACTGCTCATCTACAGGAAATAAAAGGGAACGAATGGGATAGAAAAACAATATAATGAGGAAATAAAATTGTTGCTTTCTGGCTTGTTTTTGATTTTTGAAATGGGAATTCATTGTGAGCCAGAGATCTGCTTGCTACTCTACCTTCTGAGTGCGTGGGCCATCATATCTAGCCTCAGTTTGGTTCTGATGGCAGTGCTGGAAATCAGTGACAGACCCTACTGCATGCTAGGCAATGCACTGTCACCGAGGGACACAGAGCCCCAACCCAGAACTATGTCAGTTTCCGTGATGTCTGCTAGATTTAAAAAAAAAAGCCAGAGGATTATAATCTTCATACAGCTATCAACCTGGACAGATTGGTTATGGAAAGGTTTGGGGATCAACCGGAGAAATTCGATAGTTTGAATATAAAAGATGAGATAAGAATTGCTGAAGTGGAAAAGTGTAGATGTTTGAACGAGAGCAGACTGCTAAATAAAATGTCATCCTGCATTTAAGTGAAAATACTAGCTAGGCATGGTGAACGCCTTTAGTCTCAGCACTCAGAAGGCAGAGGCAGGATGACTGCCGTGAGTTTGAGGCTAATATATACAGTTTTTCCAAGACAGGATTTTTCTGTGTAACTTTGGTGCCTGTCCTGGAACTAGCTCATGTAGACCAGGCTGGCCTCAAACTCACAGAGATCCACCTGTCTCTGCCTCCCAAGTGCTGGGATTAAAGGGTGTGCACCACCACCGCCTGGCATTCTTGAGATAATTAGACCTTTGACCTAGAGACATCCTACAGATAAGGCTAGGTAGAGAATAGGAACACCAACCCCACCACCACACGGCCTCCCCCTCACTGTAGAGGGAGGGAGTCTGCCGATTGTTCCAAGCGCGGGGACAGCTGCTAAGCTATGATAGACTGCAACCTCTGATGAGCGGGACCTCCCAACATCTTCCTTTTGTTTTATAATGGAGAGGTGTTATAAGCCCTGAGGAAGCTATCATCTGCATCGGAAGAGACTAGGGCTTGGTAGTGAACCATGACTTGGTGGTGATTTTAGCAGTGGTGGTGATCTGCCATTGGAGGAACTGAATGAGGCAGGGGGCAAAGCATAAAAATAAAACATAGCATAATTGGAGGAGTGACAAAGGGTAGGAGTCAGGAAGACAAGGGGTTACTGAATTTGCTAAGTTGCTCTAAGGGCTGGAATTTTGAGAGGAAGTCTTTTTGGAGTTTTTGAGGGTATTGACATTAGTTTCAAGCACATTTGACTCATTTACATAGAAACATTTCTCCCCCAATGCCAACCAAGTCCCTCTGTGTCAGCAGTTATTAGATAGCCAGTGCTCTTTTGTTTTGAACCACAGCCCCAGCAAGAGTTTATCTGTTCCTGGAGGGATCCACAGTTGTCAGTGGCAGATGTTTTGCCGGATCGAGTTTGTCTATGAAGTCCTCAGCCAGATGATCTGTCTGGATGATGACCTTCGTTGCAGGCCTGGCAGATTCAAGGGAGATGACAAGTCTTCTTCCTACCAGTAAAGGAAGGGATATCTCTCTCAGTCATATAGTTTGTAGCAGCCGTGGTACCTCTTTTTCCTCGTGTAGATAAACCTGTGGAATAATCACAAGTAGGGGGCAGGCAGTAGAAGCAGCAGAAGAAGCCATGGGAGATGTTTGGTGATTGGGAGAAGATCAACAGCATATTGAGTGTGTGACCCCAGGACGTTGTTGGTATGTTTGTTTGTTTCTTTTGGTTTTTCGAGACAGGGTTTCTCTGTGTAGTTTTGGTGCCTGTCCTGGAACTAGCTCTTGTAGACCAGGCTGGCCTCAAACTCCCAGAAATCCGCCTGCCTCTGCCTCCTGAGTGCTAGGATTAAAGGTGTGCGCCACCACCGCCCGGTGATGTTGATCTTATTTGTTCCTCTATTTGCTTTTCCTGTAGAGCAATGTTATGATGAATTAAAACAGGTTTGGTGGTGCTGCAGAGATGGCTCAATCCAGAGGACCCGAGTTCAATTCCTAGCACAGGTTTATCTGCTGTCAGGGGATGTGAGAATCAACAGAGTGATATCTAGTGAAGGGGAGGCCACCTTGATAGTATTTGTCCATTACCCCTGTGCATCAGTCATGCCAAGGGTCTGCAATGTGTATGCTGCATGGTTGGTGAGGAAGGTACTTAACCATTATCTTAAACATCATTATCTATTAGAAGAAGAGATGGCTCAGCAGTTAGGAGCACTGGCTCTTCTTCAGAGGTTTTTTTTGTTTGTTTGTTTTGTTTTGTTTTTGTTTTTTGAGACTGAATTCAATTCCCGGCACCTACATGGTGGCTTACAACCATCCATAATGAGATCTGGTGCCCTCTTCTGGCCCATGGGCATATATGCAGGCAGAACACTTTATACATAATAAATAAATCTTAAAAAAAAGAAAAATGGATTTTCCCTTTTTGTGATCAAAATGACCTTGAGCATACCTGCCCTCCCCTTAGTCGGCAAGTATAGTAGCGGCATCCCCCATAAGTATTAACATCCTTGAGACATGTCGATCGGAAAGGGAGGCAGACAAAGTCATCTGGGTGACTAGTACTGGCATTTGAGTATATGGAAAATCAATTCGGCTTTTGGCATCTCACTAGTGGGCAAACTTCTTTCCCAGTTACTTGACTCCTCCCCTGGTATGCTTCCCTGATATAAAACCATCAGAGCATGGTATTAGGGAGGGTAGGGCTAGCTGAAGCATTGATATTTAGCAGGTAAAGTCCCTATATACTCTGGAGCTTCCGGGAGACTGAAGCACTTCTCCATCCTTTGGGTATGCATCCCTCCTGCCCTTTCTCAGTGGTCAGGAGACACGTCCTCCAGGAAGGCTTTACTGTCTACCTTGATGCTAAGACGATGGTTCAGGGTGCTTAAGCACTTGGTTTCTCCAGGTGGCTCAGTGCTCAGGCAGATGAGGCTCGTAGTTTTCACCGTTGGGTGGCCCTCTCCTCCAGCGACTTGTCCCTAGGCATCCACAGTTGATTGTGCTCTCTTCTGATACAGCACTGACTCTCTGCTGTGCTGTAGAAAGTACCCCAGGACGCTGCTCTAAAACCACCAGGGTTCAGAGTCACATCAGTCACTCTTTCTGAATTATTTATTTTATTTTATGTGCATGAGTGATTGACAGCATATATGTATGTACACCGTACATATCAGTGGTACCTGAGGAGTTCAGAAGAGAATGTCTGATCCCCTGGGACAGGAGTTAGGGATGGTTGTGACCTACCGTGTGGTTGCTGGGAACCAAACCTGGGTCCTCTGAAAAGCAGCAATTGAACCATCTTAACAACTAAACCATCTTTCCAATGTCTGTACCTTTTTTTTTCTTTGTTAAAAGTATTGGGCATCATCGTGGCATCTTCACACATATGTGCCATTATATTTTGCTCTTCTTCCTCTCCTGCATGGCCCTTCCCTCTGCCCCTCCTCCTGACTTGTTAGTTTCTTCTTCTTTCACCTCCATACATTCCGTCACCTTCTCTATTTTCTCTTCCCTTCATCTCTTCTTCCCCTCTCATGAGCCTCTTCCCAGCTTTGCCACTTGCACATGCACATATATAAATGCACACAGAATGGTATGATTTGCATATGCACATATATGAATTTACAGAGAACAGTACAGTTTGTACATGAACATAAATAAATGCACACAGAACGGTACAGTTTGCACATGCACATATATGAACGCACACAAAATGGTACAGTTTAAAAGGGTTAGTTTTGTGATTTTTTTTCTGAAATAGGCTTTCACTATGTTGCCCACCCTGGTTTCAAACTCTTGGGCTTTACCTGTGATGGGACCATGGGCATCTCAGACCCATGAAACCATGTGTGCCATCACATCTGGTTATATTTGTTTTTTGAGACATGGTTTCTCTGTGTAACACTGGCTGTCCTGAAATTATTTCTCTATACCAGGTTGGCCTTGAATTCACAGAGATTCGTCTGCCTCTGCCTCATGAGTCCTGGGATTAAAGGCATGGACCATCACAACCCAGGTTGTTTTATTTATTTTTAAGATTATGTGGTCATTTGAATGAAAATGATTTCAAAACTCATATATTTCAATACTTCTTCCCAGCTGGTGGAATCTGTTGGAGTCCCGTGGCAGCCCAGACCATAAATTATTTCTCTGGACCGGACCCCAACATAAACTATTTCTCTGGACTGGCATGAAGGCATGGCTTTATTGGGAGGGAGATTCTCAGAGATCCCTCATGGAATCCTGAGCTCACATCCTGAAAATTCCTCTCATTTTATTCTCCAAACAGCCTTATATACCAAAACATAAAAAGAGGGGGAAATTCATTAGCATTCTGTTTCTTAAGTCATATCCACATTTACCTGTGTCTCCTATGTCTCGTCTTCCTGGTCAGTATGCTAGCTCAGTCATGTAGGGTTTGAATTAGCATCTCTATTCAGGCATCCTCCAAATTACAGAAAAGGAGCAGAACAACATCCCGATAGTGACAGTCTGTCTGGAAGGTTACATGACTACTTCAGGTACTATCTATGGCCTGAGAGCCTGGCTATCACACCGTGTAGAAACAGGGGCCTACAGGAGTTTTTTTTTATAAAGGATTAGGAGGTGTGTCATTGGAGGTGAGCCTTGAGGCTTCAAAAGTCAAATGCCATGCCCAGTACACTCTCTACTCCCAGCTTGTGGTTCAGTCAAGATATAAGCTCTCCTTTGTTCCTGCCACCTTGCCTTTGGTCCACTATTGTGAATTCTAACTACTTGGAACACTAAGTTCAGTTATATTCTTTTATAAGTTGCCTTAGTCGTGGTGTTTTTATCACAGCCATAGACATATGACATAGTCATAGACAGGTAACTAATACAGGCTACTTATTACATTCTAAATTATGTATTTATCGTGTGTATGGGGAATGGTTGTGCCATATGGCAGCCAGAAGACAACTTCTGAGAGTCAGGTCTGCCCTTCCATCATGTGGGTCCTGGAGCTCAAACTTGGATCATCAGATTTGGCAGCAGGCAACTACCTACTTACCTTGTCCACCTTAAACTCATTATTTATTTGTTTAATTTGGTCTTTGAAGACCAGGTCACTGTGTAGACCAGGCTGGCCTTGAACTCACGGAGATCTGCCTCCCTCTCCCTCCCGAGTGCTGGGATTAAAGGTGTGCACCACCACCACCCAGTTAAACCTGTTATTTTTATTTTTAAAGAAGATTTATGTTTTGTTTTTTAAATTTATGTCTGTGTGTTTCTGTGAGTTCATGTGTACCACACGTCTTCAGGAGCCTGAGGATGCCCGAAGAGGACATCAAATCCCCTGGAACTGGAGCTGTGGGAGGCTGTGAAGCACCTTATGTGGGCACTGGAAACTGAACTGGAGTCCTCTGCAAGATAGGGAAGTCTGCTTAACCACCGAATCATCTCTCCAGCCGCACATTGGTATTTTAAAAGAAAGAGGGCTGGGCAGTGTTAACCCAATACTCGGGAAGCAGAGGTGGGCAGATTTCCTAGTTTGAGGCCAACCTGGTCTACAGAGTGAGTTCCAGGACAGGCAGAGCTATACAAAACAAACCCTGTCTCAAAACACATAAAACAAAAGAAAATGGCCACAACTATATTATAGGAGTTTAGATGTACCATAAATAGTTAAATTGCAAGATAAATATCTGCTTTTTCATTTTGTTAGGCTATTCATTGCTAATACACACACCTTCCCTTGGATAAAAGGATAATTTTCTGACGTGTACATGTTTAAAATGTCCTTTGGGGATGTAAGCCCTGGTGTGAGTAGGCCACCACAGGAAGTTTGGGCTGCAGCCTCCACACCACCTTTAGTTGGCTCTAGAGGACCAGGCACATCTCTTTCCCATTCTGAGCCCCTGAGTCTTCTATTCAAAAAGAAGATTGCTGTACAAGGATGCTTCAGGTTGGTCCCTCCTCTGTCCATCCTCAACTGACTGGCAGATGGAGTTCTGGGCTGGCTCCCAACGCCTTACCACCCAGGCCCAGAATGGCATTCCTTCAGGTTGAAAGGTCAGCAAGGAAATTGTGAGCCGCATGGCTCACAAAGCTGCCATTGTGCCTGGCAAAATCTCTTTGTCTTTCCGATCAATATCCATGCCCCAGCCTTGGAAGGGGTGGGCAGCAAGCTTGAGAATGCTGTGGAAGCCAGTCAACAGCATCGAGCAATGCTTTAATGACTATTCTCTTGGAAGTCTCCATTATGCAGAGGCATTTCCAGTACTACAAGGGCCTCAGCATAGATGATTCAAAGGCTTTGTCCAGGAACTTGCAGTGGGCAAATGGCAGAGCTGGGCTTCCTCCACAGTCACGGGTGCATTCAAACCCTTCAGTTACCCACCGTCCTGTCTCCTATTACTTGCTTTCCAATGTCCACACCTTAGGTACCTCACTCATCACTGTGTTTTCATAGCAAGCAGTCTCACTGTAGTCCTGGGAGGAAGGTCATATTATCATTGGGAGGGTAGGGGAAGTCTGGGACAGGCTGTTAGGTGAATTGTTCCTGGTCACACGGCTAAGGTATGGCAGAAGCCATATTGGGGAAGGCAATCTGGCCTCCATCTCTCTACTCTGGTTATGTGCAGTCCAGTTACACGTTTTTCAATGAAACCTTCATTTTGGAGGCATTATGAAGTATTTCTTGGTTGATTGAAAGGGATTTTAGATGTAATTCTAAGAACTCTGATGTTCAGGTCTGCCTGATGGGCAGCCAGATGGGCAAGCGAGGAGGCCAGAGGAGCCTATGAGATTGGCTTCTGAGGAACAGCCATTGCTGGGCTCAGTCCTTTACTTAGAAAGGTTTTAGAAATCTGAGTTTTAACTCAGACTGAGGAGGTAGCTTGTTGGTAGAGCGCTTGCTCAGGATGCTGAAGACTGTATGTCTGTAAACAAGTGCTGAATTGTTTGCAACCTGACATTTGTATGGAGTCTTTAGAGCCAGGAGGAAAAGGAAGCCATGCCACAGCCCCCCTGCCCCCCCCATGTGTGTGAGTGTGCATGTGTGTGCTTGTGTGTGCGCGTGCGTGTGTGCACTCTTGCAATGTGACCAGCTGCTTCAGGCTTCTGCTATCATGACTTCCCACGATGCAAATGCCGTGATGTAGAAGCAATGTACGTTACTGTACAGCTAGCATAGTGTCAGGTATAGAAATCAAGACACAGGGGCCGGGCGATGGTGGCGCACGCCTTTAATCCCAGCACTCGGGAGGCAGAGGCAGGCGGATCTCTGTGAGTTCGAGACCAGCCTGGTCTACAGAGCTAGTTCCAGGACAGGCTCCAAAGCCACAGAGAAACCCTATCTCGAAAAACCAAAAAAATTTAAATAAATAAAGAAATCAAGACACAAAGAATTAAAACAAAGTTGAGTTTGCAAAAAAAAAAATCACTGATTCTGACTTAGGTATCTCAGAGAGAGGGAGGCTCGGAGGAAAAAAAAGCCTCAATTCACATTACATGTTAAATAAGAAACAGAGGAGGTGAGGCGCTGTCTTCTGATGCCTAGGCCTGTGACTTTTCTCTCAGTCCAGCTCCTTTCCGTGTACATACCACCTCCATCTGTCTTTGCCAGCCCCTGGAGCAATGCCGGGGGGGGGGGGGTGCGGAGAGTTACAAAGACTTGAACGTCCTTCAGCGCTCCGCATGCCAGCTGTGGTCTCATTTTCTTACCTCCACCTGCCTGTGCTGCCCCCTACCGTGATACTTCTGAACTGCAGGAACCGAAAACTTGAGTGTCCTTCAGAGCTCTGGCGAGGTTCTCACCATTTCCTGAGAAGAGTGACCCTAAAGCAATGCCTCTCCACGGAAACTCCTACATATTTATGAGTTCAGTTGAGTTATAGATCTTCAAGGGTCAGGAGAGAGAAATCTTACATCTTCATCCACTGGCAAATCTGTGTCCCCATTGGCCCCTGACTGACTTCCCCAGTCTTTGGAAGAAGGCATAGACTAGACCCAGAGCCGTCAGGGATGGCACATGACAGCTTCCTCCTGAGCACTCGCTGTGTGCCAGAAGAATCTTCAGTGGTTTCTCTTTCAGATTCCAGAGCTATTCTACGAAGAAGATTCCAGCATGTCCCATGTCATACATGAGTAAACCAAGGTATGCAGATGTTTGCTCATGGTCACATAGAGGGCTAGGGACAGAGTTGACCAGACCGTCCTAAACTGCAGAATAACCAGGAGGCATGCTAGCATATTGCTGAACAGACTCTTAAAACATATATCATGTGAGGGTCTGGTACTTATCAAAAGAAATGTTTGTAGAGATCAAAGTCAAACAACCCCAACAGAGCTTTGAAAATTGTGCCTTTGGTGTAAAGAAAGCAAAGCTGCAGAGGGGGAAGTGTCCACAGCAGGGTGGTGGAAGTGGCCACGTCAGGGTGATGGCTGGCAGCCCGGTTCCCTGCCAGGCCAAGCCACAGCACCGATCCCAGGGGGTTCATCTGACACTCACATCTGGGCCTCGGATAGTTTTATTTTTTTCATTTTCTTCTGAAACTTGGCTGGAGGCTTTAGAGTTAGGGAGGAGAAAGGAGCCATGACCCACAGCAATAGGGTGACGCCACCATGGTTTGCCTAGGACTTTCTCAGTTTTAGCACTGAGTGTGTGAGATGCTGAGAATCCTCTCAGTGCCAGAAAAACTAGGTGACTGGGCACCCTGCACCAGAGGCTAGGAAGCTGCCATCGATTGGTGGAGGCAGGTTGGAACATTCACTGCTTGCATGATTTAGTGCTCATCTCTAGACCTTAATGTTGATATCCCCGAGACAAGGCCACTGGCTTCAGAGCTCATACATTCCATGGTTTATGAGTCCATGTCTTGCTGACCTAATTAAGGGCAGTTTTGGTCCCCTGCCTATGTTGCTGCCTCCACAGGGGAAGTGCTGAAAATTCATTTGGGACAACTAGATCCCTGCAGAAGTGACCTCATAAACACACCAACACACACACACACACATTTTTCAGCTCATGAAGTGTGTCACTTGGGAGATCCTTGTCAACAGCAGAAGGGCCCCTCCCCGGCCCCCACCCCAGAGAACCGAGAGCTGGTTGGCAGGTCCCTGTTGACTTGACATCTTAATCAGGAAAGGAAGAGCAGAGACAGAATGTGGAAAGGTCAGAAGACACAGCCACACACATTTCCGTTTTCATGAGGAACCTTGGACGCTGCTTCAGGCCCAACAGCGCTGTGGAGGGGCTACGAACAAATCAGATTGGACTAACAGAAGCTTCAACTCAGTGAAGGAAGGTGAGCCTGCCCCTGAGAGGCAGAACCACTCAGTACCTTAGGGGAAAACAACTCCTGACCCCAGATGTGAAGGAGTTCAGATGAACGACAGCTGGCCAGCACAGGCTGGAAACTCTTTTTTCAGTCAGACTTCTGAGTGTTTCATTTACTGATTTATTTTTGAGGCGGGATTTCACGTGTCTCAGGCTGACCTTGAAGTTGCTATGAGTCAAAGATGGAGCCCACAAGCATTCACCATCACGCCCTTTTATGCAGTGCTGGGGTCAAAACCAGAGCTTCAAACATGCTAGGCAACCACTCTAGCCATTGAGCTATACCACAGTCTCTCTCAGGGAGCAAGACATGCTTGGAGAGGCTGGAAAGAGGGAAGGGATTCTAAGATGTAGAGGCAGGGGATGGCCTGCAGGACAGAATAAGCAAGAGGTCGTGGAGGCACAAGACATGCCCACTCTAGCAGGATGTGGGTCTGGCACTCCAGGGAGATATAGCAGCATGAGTGGACATGTTTGGGGTACACGGCATGAGAGGGTTGGCTAGGAAGACTGTAGTCACACAGAGGCATGGAAGAAGCTAAGGATTCTGGGCTTTATCCTGCAAGATTTTGGTTATCAAGCAGCCAAACAGGGTGTAATGGATTAAATAAAAATGCTGTGGATCCCCAAGGGGCTCAGAGGCAGAAATGCTGCAGGTCCCCAAGGGGCGGCAGTGGGCAGCTGGTCCCTAGAGCAGCCAGTCCCAGGTAGGGATGGTGCAGTTCCCAAGCTGGCCTTGAATTCTCAAGAGGTTGTCTGCCACTGCCTCCTGAGTGCTGGCATTAAAAGTATACACCACCATGCCTCTGCCTTCCGAGTGCTGTGATTAAAGGTGTGTGCCCCCACCGCCTGGTATAAATTTTTATTTCTGATTCAAAAGCTTGCGGCTCCTAGACACATGATCAAATGTTCAGTTGGGAGGGAAGCCTTGATCTTAGGTCTTAAAGTAGGTCCTAACTCAGAAGATGGGTTGCAGAAAGATAAAGAAGTTTGGTTGGAACATGAATTTCATTGGCAGGTCTTTCAGTAGATTTTGATCTTGCCCTCTGAGTCTCCCAAAGGGACATGTTTTGAAAATGCACAGTAATGGAGGTTCTGTTTTTGTATAAGAAGCAAGCCTTTCCTACCATAGAAAGGACTGAAGTTAGCTGTCCTCAGATGCACTTGGGGAGCAGGGGTGATACCTACCGCTGAGGCACACATTATGCAGATAGATGCGAACTTTATGCTCCACATGTTCCATATTAGCTCCAAGGTCTCCAGGTTAAAAGGGATTGCTGAAATCAGTCACTCTATGCCAGTGGTTCGCAGCCTTCCTAATGGCTAATGTGACCCTTCAATACAGTTCCTCGGGTTGTGGTGACCCCCAACTATAAAGTTATTTTTGTTGTTACTTCATAACTATAATGTTGCTAGTGTTACGAATCGTAATGTAAATAGCTGTTTTCCGATGGTGACCCTGTGAAAGGGTCCTTTGACCCCTAAAGGGGTCATGACCCATAGGTTGAGGACCACTGTTCTACATTCTGTCAGATGCATTAATTTAATCTTCAGCAATGCGTGTGACCAATTAGTCCCTACTAGAATACATAATAGGACAGGAAACTTCCTTCCTCATGAGCCCCAGGTGTAGGAAATCTGGAAAGATCTTGCATAATGCCATAGCTAGGGGCTGAAACCTGTTACTACCTGTCCCAGTTCCTGTTATCTGTGGCTTACTAAGCCACTGGTGCTCCACCCAGCCTGGAGAGAAGATGACCAGTTCATCCCATATTCCAAGCTGCAAGGCATCAAGACCTTTGGTTGCCTTCACGGCTTCCATTTCTGCAGCATTTAGCATGCTCAGGAATACTGCTGATACTGTTTGGGATCAGCCATGCCTCAGGGATCCGGAGGAGATGAAAAGCAAACCGCCTTTAAAGATACAGGGTCAAAATACAGTGTACAAAAAAAAATGTAATTTAAAAAAAAGATTAAAAATTCTGAAATCGGGGCTGGAGAGATGGTTCAGAGGTTAAGCACACTGGCTGCTCTTCCAGAGGTCCTGAGTTCAATTCGCAGCAACCACATGATGGCTCATAACCATCTATAATGAGATCTGGTGCCTTCTTCTGGTATGAAGGTGTACATGGAGGAGGAACATTGTATATATAATAAATAAATCTTAAAAAGCAAAACAAGCAAACAAACAAACAAAAAAACCCTCTGAAATCTTCAGCCATTCACAGGGCTTCTTGAGCCCATGGGTCCTCAACTCTAGTCTCTTCAATAGGGCTCAGACCTCCCCTTTTGCAGCTCCTTTGCGAAATTAAAGGGAATAGAGTAGGAGGCAGGACTATGAAGGCAGTGAGTGAGCTCAGAGTTTCCAGAGGCTGTACCAGGAATTGATAGGGCCACGCATGCAAGTTCCCTTGGTCATCTCATCCTCTCTGCTCTCTGTAGGAGGCCAGGAAAGAAGGAATTCACCCTGCCTCACACGGAAGGCAGGAGGCAAAAACCCATTTTAAGTTATCTCCACCAACTAGCCATTCACATTTCTCCTAGAGACCCTAGAATACTGGTTCTGAAGTCACCCAACCCCAAATGGTCCGATCTGCTGAGCGCTCTGATAATAACAAGCATCTGGTAGGTCTTATTGCATTTCTGTCTTAGGCCTAGTTGGAGAACAATGGTACTGGGACCCAGTTGTCAGAGTCAACTCACAGGTTTTAGGGATTCCCCGAACTCACACACAACTCTCTCTGGCCCTGGCAAAAGTCCGGCACAGCAGGCAGTTTAAGGGAGCTCTGGGAAAACCTGGCAGAAGGAGACAAGAAAGAGGTGGGCCTGTGCCGGCAAGTAGCTTCAGTCTCGTGGCTTGCCATTTAGTTGGTGAACACCGGCTTCCGGTCTGTCCCAGACCCTTGGTTAAGCGGGTAGCAGAGCACAAGGCGATTCTGAATGGATCAGGGCAGGGCGCTTGACTGCCAGCAAGGAGGTCCAACAGCAGCCCTGAGCAGGTTCCAAGCAGGGCCAGAGGCCACAGGAAGGCAATTGCCATCTTTTGCAGGTGACAGTATCTTTTGGCCAACCATTTGGGAACACCACTGGGGGAGCACAACAGACACAAAGGCCCACTTCCCACTTTAGTCAATGGTGCTGTGCCCAGAATAAGCTAGCTGTGCTTGGCCTGGGTTTGGTGCACCAGTCACCATACAATAGCGAATCACGTTCACAGTGCCGGCATGAAGCTGCAGGCATGCGTGTTGAGTACAGCAATTCAAAGCAAAACCTTGTAAACGGATCTTCGGAAGGACCTGCTGAAGACCAAAAGGGCGGCATCAGTGTGAACTGCAGGCTGGTGGTTGCCAGGTTGAGTAGGAAATAACTGAGCAGCGAGTGACATCGCTGCTACTGGGACTGCAGCAGCCCGTGGCCCACTAGCCGAACAACGCAGAGGGTCTTCTAGGTCCTAGCGGTCAGCATCGGAACTACTAGGGCCTGCTAATGCTTCTAGGCTCTCTGAACTGCAGGGACTCCAGGTGCAGAGACGGCTGACAAAAGGAAATAGCCCCTCATCCCCCAATATCTTCTAGCCCGCAGCATGTTAGTATGATTCTGAAGGCTGTCTTTGGCGGATGCCATATCATTGGGTTTCTGTTGCCGCCTGCTGGGGAGCGGTAACAAAATGAGTAGAGTCTGTCTGTATTACTTTGCCTCAGCTCATTTCAGGAGTTGGAAAGCGGCTCCCCTGCCCGCTGCGCACATAAGGCCCACTCCAAGCGCCTTCAAGTGTGTCCCTGTCAGCTGATTGTTCGCTCCTTATCGTGCTGGGAACTGGGAAGCTTCTGCCGGTGAATTTGGGACCCAGAAAACTAGGCAGAGCAAACATTTGCGTTTCTCCCTAGCGAGGCATGGCATGTTCAGCCTCGTCTAGATTGGCGTATTCCCAAGCAGCTGATGGGGAAGGATCATTGGAATTCTGTCTCTGAAGGAAGTGCTCCCTTCCATCTCCATGGTGGGTCTGAGGACAGCAAAGATGGAGGATGGCCGTTCAAGTTCAGACTCAAGGGGCTGGCAAGACCCTCTGCCTTCCAACTTTGCTTTCTTGTTCCTGCCTCTACCTCTGTTTCCCAGTCTAGACAGATACTCCTCTTCCTCTTCCATAGCCATGGCACCTCCCACCATACTCTCCTTTTATTCCATTCTCCAAATATCTGTGAACAGGGGAAGTCTCTGAAGGAGACATCGGACAGTTCTAAGACTTCCTTCTAACTTCCACACCAGCTCCATTCCTGGCTTGATTCACACTGACTGGTCCTACTGACCCTCAAGTGAGCAGCTCAAGCATTTCCTATCCCCAGGGTCTTTGTGCTGTTGGAGATCTCTACTCAGAGGGCTTTCCTCCAGTTTACCCGAGGACTGACTTTTCTACTTCAGCTCTTTGATCAAAAGTCTCCCTTGACCTTTCAACTATGCCACCTAACCATGAGTGTGATGTAATTTCCATCCATTCATGTGCACATCATATAGTTGGTGAATGCAGCCCCCACTTCTAACTGTAGCCCCTGGCTGTGGTTCTGCTTTTTCAGTACCTACTCCAAATGTGTGGAACTCATGAGATCACGGTGTGTAGCAGATCATCCTTCCTCATAACTGTGCCATTTCCCTCTTCCTCGTTTCCTTCTTCTCAGAGTGCTTGGGAATCGAACCTAAAGCCTCACACATACTAGGCAAATGCTCCTTCGCGGAGCTGCATCTCCAGCCTTCTTCCTGTGGTTTTTGTTATGACACTCATCGCAGAATCTGTGCATGTATTGGTAGGTTTATTCTGCATGTCCCCACTGGAACATTAGACCCACGAAAGCAGGCCCTGCGTTCATCTGGTGCTCATCGAGAAAGTGGTGGTGAAGGCCCGCAGGCTATTCTACACATGACATTTGACAGCATTGCGATGGAGACTGTCCTAGTTGGCTGTGGTTGCCAACTTACACACCCTAGAGTCACCTGGGAAGAGGGACTAGCAATTTAAAAAAAATTGGCTTCCCTGAAATTGGCCCATGATCATGTCTGTGAGGCATTTTCTTAATTGCTAATTATAGATGTAGAAGGTCCAGTTCTTTGTGGAAGGTACCATCCCTAGGCCTGGACTGTACAAGAAAAGTAGCTAAGCAAGCCAGGGGAAGTGAGTCAGGAAGCAGTATTCTCATGGGTCCTGGTTCCATCTACCTTAAGTTCCTGCCTTTGTTTCCCTCAATGATGAACTAATCTGTAGATCCAAATAAACCCTTTCTCCTTGGAGTTGCTTTTGGTCATGGTGTTTATCATGGTAACAGAAGCAAACTGGATAGAAATTAGTACCAGGAAATGGGGTGTAATGCACATGTAAGTTGTTCTGAGGTTGGATTGTGTAAGTGTTTGGAGCTTTGGGCTGGAAAAGCCATTGATTGCTCAGGGTTTTAAGGGTTGTTCTGTGTGGACCTGGAAAAAAATGTTGAGAGACTGTGAAGTTTGAATCCACCAGGGCCATTTATGTCGTATTTTGGATCAAACATTCATAGAAGTGAAACCTTTGCTTCAATGGGATGATAGACACTGGTTAGCTGAGGCTGAAAAATCAGCTGTAATTAATAAGAGACCAGCATCATTCATTCATGTGAAATCTTCTGGGAAGTGTGTTTTCCCAGGATCAACCCACAGAAGCTATGTTCCAGTGTGTATGTGCGGTGGTGGTGGTGGTGGGGGGCTGCATATCAAAATGGCAGAAGAACTTGGCAAATAATGTATGAGTACCATATTGTACTGGTTTTGAAGGCTGAAAGGGTCATAGAATGTAGCTGGGGCTCGGCACTTTGAAACAGGGTCAGAGCCTCCTTGAGGAGTTCTGGGAGAGGCCATTGCTGAAGGTGCAGCTTCAAGTGTAGAAGAGATTGCCAAGAGACTAGAACAATTGCCAAGGAGAGTAGTAGATCAGTGTCGAGCCCTCTTGAGCCTGAGAGACAAGCTGTGTGTACTGTGGCTAGCAGACCTGGACAGATTAGGTTGCCCAAGCCCTTTGAAGCCCAGAAGTTCATGAGTGAGTCTCGGAAGCCAGGCCACTCATGTAGTTACACCACTGGATTTTGGTTTTGCTTCTCTCTGTAACTGTGCCCTGGTTTCCCCCTCTTGGAATAAGAAAATATATAATTTGTTTTTTCCTCATTTTACAGTAGCCCACAGTGAAGAGACCTTGAATGATTTTTATTTATTTTTATTTTTTTAAAATATTTATTTATTATATATGCAATATTCTGTCTGTGTCTATGCATGCAGGCCAGAAGAGGGCACCAGACCCCATTATAGATGGTTGTGAGCCACCATGTGGTTGCTGGAAATTGAACTCAGGACCTTTGGTAGAGCAGGCAATGCTCTTAACCTCTGAGCCATCTCTCCAGCCCCCCTTGAATGATTTTTAAAAGATTTTTATTATTTTAAGTTATATGTAAGTATGCCTGCCTACACATGAATGTGGGTGCCCTTGAAGACCAGAGGAGACCTTGGATTCCCTTAGAGCCGGAGTTAAAGATGGTTGTAAGCCGCCTGGCCTGGATGCTGGGAACTGAACTTGGGTCCTCTGGAAGAGCAGCAACTACTCTTAACCACTGAGACATTTCTTTGGCCCCGAGACTTTGGACTTTTTACATCGTTGAAAGTTCTTAAAGACTATGAGACTTTTAAAGTTGTACTACATTTTGTATTATTATATTAACAGGGAATTTGGGGAATAAGCAAGAAAGGAAAGGTTATGGTGTAAAGACATGTGTGTGTGTCAAAGTGGATAAAGGTGAAATGTCATAGCTTCGGGTGCCAATTTGACATAATCTAGAGTCCTCTGGGAACGGGGAAGCTCAACTGAAGCATTACCACAGTCTGATTGGTTTGTGGCTATGTCTGTAAGGCATTTTCTTAATTGCTAATTGATGGGGGGGGGGGGCTAGTCTCCCACTAGGCAGGTGGTCCTGCACTGTGTAAGAGAAGTAGTTAAGGAAGCTACCGGACGAGTCAGTAAGCAGCATCCCTTTGTAGTTTTGGCTTGAATCTCCTGCCTTGAATTTCCTTGATGACTTTCTTTGGTGATCTCGAAGGTAAATAAATAAGCAAATAAATCCTGTCCTCCCTCAGGTTACTTTTGGTTGGGGTGCTTATTTTAGCAGCGGAGGAGGAAACCAGGACAGAGATCAAGCTGGGCCAGTAGCAATCTTAGCCTCAGGACTTGACAGATCATAGAGAGCTCAGCAGGCGGTACTGGGACAGAGGCCAACTGGAAGAGTTTGGGGCTGGGCCGTGAAGATGTGTCCAGCAGCACTTGTGGGTGAATCCTGGCTATGAAGACAGAGGCTCTGGCTGGGACCCAGGAGGCTAGAGTCACTAGCTAGGGCACTGGACCTCACAAGGGCAGATGAGCCAATGGATGTCATGGAGATAGTTGGAGTCAAGGAAGGGGACAGCACTGAGGCTAACTAAGGTGCTGAGGGGCTTTAATGGAAGGTTGCCCCTCTCCCCAAGCAACGCACCCACAATACTCTAAGGCTGCTCAGAATCACCATCTTTTCCAACACTCAGGGACATGCAGTGAGCAGAGAATGTGATCCCCGTGGACGCAGGGGGAAACTGAGGCTCAGATAGTGTAGCCCACTAGTACACATTTCCTTAGTGTATTGAAAGGGCTCAGGGGAGACAGAGATAGGCAGGGGCCGGGGAGGAGAGAGAACAAACAGGGATGTGCTAGTTCCCCTAGGGAGTCTGAATCTGACTACTGATCTCCCAAAGCTGAACAAGGGGATTCACCTAAGAGGAGGTGGCTAATGATGGAAAAGGGTTAAAGAATAGGGATGCAGGCTTTTTTGTTTTATTTTTACTATTAGCGTGCATGTGTGGATATGTGTGTGTGAGGGGCATGTAAGGACAACGGTCTATTCCTAAGCCATATCCCCAGCTCAATCATTTTGCTTTAAATCTTTGCTTTTATTATTACACACCATAGAGCCCTCCCACAAATAGCTCTGTGTATATCACACAGCCAGTTCTGGGCTTTCCCTTGGGGATAATCTCTCCACCGTGAGATTACAGATGACTGTGTCAAAGGGCAGTATGTTCTTCTGGGTTCATTCTGCATACCCCCACCCCCTGTCCCTACTCTTCATTCCCTGTTCCAGTCTAGGCCTGTTCCTTGCTTTGTTGACCTTGAATGATTACAGACATTATCAAGACAGCATTTCCCAGAAGCCCGAAGAACTCAAGGGTTGAAAGGCAAAGGACAGTAGGCCAAGGCCATGCTGGAGAAGCTGGACTGGCTCAGGGGCTGTCTTCAAATTGCACCCTGCCTTTCTGAAGAGCAGTTTTGTAAGTGTGTGTGTGTGTGTGTATGTGTGTGTGTGTGATGCTTTTCAGCTTATATGTCTCAAAGACTCAGACTGTTCTTTTCCTGTTTAACTTTTTAATTTTTTTTTGAAGACAGGGTTTCTCTGTGTAGCTTTGGAGCCTGTCTTAGCACTTGCTCTGTAGACCAAGCTGGCCTTGAACTCTCAGAGATCTACCTGCCTCTGATTCCCAAGTGCTGGGATTAAAGTGTGTGCCACTACCACTTGGTTCTATTTAACTTTCGCTATATAAAATAATACAAAAAGAGTTACATTGAAATCTTTTTTTCTTTTAAAAATATGTCCATAAATTTAAGTCACACACATATACATTATACATACATACAATATATGTGTGTGTATATATATATGGGAGAGATGGTTCAATGGGTAATACCATTTTTACAGAGGACTTGGGCTCAGTTCTCAGCACCCACATGGTGACTCAAAACTACCCATAACTACACTTCCAAAGGATCCAATGCCTTCTTCTGACCTCTGTGGGCACCAGGCCAAACATTCATGTACATTAAATAAACAAAAATGTACTTAAATAATATATTATATAAATTGCATGTGTGTGCTTATACATGGGTACATGTTCGTGTGTGTGGGCATGCATGGAGATCAGAGGTTGGCTAGCTGTAAAGATCTTCCTGTCTCCTACCCCTACCCCGGTGCTGCAATCATGGTCATGTGCCAGCATGCCTGGCATTTCGTGTTGGTGCTGGAAATCTGAACCCCATGTTTGCACAGCAAATACTTTGCAGGTTGAGCCATCGCTCCAGTCCATATTTTTAAATCGTGTGTGTGTGTGTGTGTGTGTGTGTGTGTACAGGAGCATGTGCATATGTGTGTGGAGGCCAGAGGACAACCTTAGGAGTCATCCTTAGGAATGTAATTCACTTCTTTTGAGAAAGGGTTTCTCATTGGCCTGGAACTCACCAATTAGGCTAGAATAGCTGGCCAGAAAGCCCTTAGGGTCCCTCTCTGCCTCTTCAGTGATGGGATTAAAAGTGCTTGTCATCAAATGGGATGCTGGGGATCCAGTTTAGGACCTCATGTTTGTGAGGCAACCACATGATTGACTGATTCATCTCCCCAGCCCCTTGGTGTTTTGAGATAGAGGTTCATGTAGTGGAGGCTGGTCCTGAAAATCTGGTCCTGCTGTCCTGGGATTATAAATGTGTGTGACTATGCCTAGCTCACTCTGCTTCTGTTAACCATGAATATGTATTATTTCATATAATTCAAGTTAAATAGCAGCAGCAGCAGAAGAAGAAGAGGAGGAGGAGGAGGAGGAGGAGGAGGAGGAGGAGGAGGAGGAGGAAAACTTTTGCAAGCTAGATACAACAGAAAAGCTCCCTGACTGTTTGGCTTTGCATTCTTTCATTTCTGGCAAGAATATACATTTCTCAAATGTTTCTGCACCATCTGTGTTTTCTCGAAGCTCTCTAGCCAAAGAATAGGGTAATGGCCGTGAGCCTAGGACCTGCAGGTTGTGAACTCTACCTTTAAGGTCCAGCCCTGCTGTTTATTAACAACCAACCAAATGACCAAATGACAATGCTTGTCTTTTTTCGTTTATAGAGCAGAGGTAGTAACAGCCTCCCTCATAGAGGTAGACAATCCCCATGAAGAATCAGTCTTTTCTTAAGCACACAAGTGACCGTGAAGGACTGAAGAACACTCCAATTAGACCTGGAGTAGCTAGAATGCGTGGACACAGAGGAACTATGGGGTCGACAGGGCTAAATAGCAGGAGTATGCTGCCCTAGTCTTTCACCAGGGCTGCTACCCACAGAGTGCTCCAGCAGGCAAAACCCCAGGTATTGAGGTGGGTGTGGTAATATGTTCCTTTAATCCCAGACCTTGGGAGGCAAAGGCAGGCAGATCTCTGTGAATTCAAAGCCACCCTGGTCTGAAAAGCAAGTTCCAGATCACATAGAGAGACCTGTCTAAAAACAAAACAAAATAAAACAAAATCCAAGATAACAGAGCTTCCCTGTAAGTCTCCCCAGACTGAATTCTAACTATAAATGATTGTTTTCAGCAAATCACTGTGATTATATAGTTCCAACACTAAGTTATTTTAAATATTTTAATTTTTATTTTATGTGTACAAATGCTTGCCTGCTTGTATGTGCACTACATACACCCAGTACTCACATAGGCCAGAGGAGGGTCTCAGATTCCCTGGGGTCTGGTTAACTGAAAGAGCATCCAAGTGCTCTTAACTGCTGAGCCATCTCTCTACCCTCTCAACTTGGTCTTAATGGAAACAATAACTCTGCTTTTGTGATTTGGGCTTACTTACTTAATTGAGTTTCATAATTATGATAATAGGAACCATTGTAGAAGCCAGTTTGGGAACAAACCAGGGAACTCTTAGAAAGTCTGCAATTCTTTTGGTGGGAAAGGAATGTAGAGGGCTTAGACTCCACTGCTTAAAGTGTTCACCGATCACCCCCAGATTTGAGCAAACACGGATTCTTTTTTTAAAAAAAAAAAACAAAATAGATTCTTATCCTGTAGATTTTGAGAGGACGTAAGAACCATCTCGTATTTAAAAGGTAATGTTCCGAGACCAGGACCAAATGGCCACTCTTTCTAGAGCAAGAGTGCCTCCTTCTAGTACTGGCAAGTCAGCACACTGTGGATACTGGACCAGATATTTTACCAGGAGTATGGTGAACATATGGTGAATGGGGTTGCCAAGGCATCTCGAACTAAAAGCAGGAAACAGAGAGAGTGAACTCAAAATGGTGTGAAATCTCAAAGCCTGCCCCAGACACACACTTGCTCTATAATGGTTGTATTCCCTAAGCCACTCACACAGGGCCACACACTGGAGGCCAAACATTCAAATGTCTGGACTATGAGGGCCATCTTATTAAACTATCACCACCCACCATGCTCAGCTAAGCAGACCTGGGTCTTGAACATAACCACAACCTAAATTTTCCATGCATTCCACTATTCTATGGAGTTCATTTGAGAAAATACTGCTCATGAATCCAGCTCAGGAAAGCAGCTGGGATAGGCCAGGTCTTTGGAGTCTTTTCTCTATAATAATAAGGTATTACCATTGATCATTCTAATGGTTCCTACTTAACCTTTTTTGGACTTCTCTATAGACATCAAGTAATCTCCATTTCTTTTGTTTTTGAAACACCCCCAAGGAGCTCTGACTTCCTGTTGTCATCTGTACTGGTGGTCTCCTCAGCTGTAATCCTTGAACTTCCCTTGATTATTATAAAAGAAACTCATTCTACCTTATGTTGTGTTAGATCATCCATTTCCTTTCCTTTTCCTTTCTTTTTCTTTTTCCTTTCTGGTTTTTTGAGACAGGATTTCTTTGTGTAGCCTTGGTTATCCTAGAACCCGTCTGGCCTCAAACTGTTGGAGATCCGCCTACCTTTGCCTCTAGAGTTAAAGGCGTGCCCCACCACCAGCTGGTTCATCCATTTCTTAGTTCCTCGGTGTTTCGCTTTTTAAATCTTACTTCTTCATTTTGGTAGAGTTCATGACCCCTTCAGTTTCTGAGAAGGGGTGCAGAGAATACGAGTGCTTTGAGATCTTTCGTGCCTTAAAATGACCTTATGCCACATTCCCACACTTGACTGAGGAATTAGGAGCTGGAAAACCACTGCTCTACAAATTCGGAAGGCATTCTTTTTTTGTTGTTCTTGACTTTACATTTGTGTCATGAATGGAGTGAACTCTAGGGCCATTCTAATAACATTTTCCTTCCCTTTCTGAAAACTCTGAGAAAAATTTTCTCTAACAGTAAGAAAATCCATGAGCTTCTCCCTACAGATTTTACTGTTTATTTCATATTTAAAATATTCTTCCTCATCCCAGATTATAAAAGCAACTCCATCTGAAATGTTCGGAAGAATAATTTCATAAGCAGTCTCATGCTATGTTTATTCATTTAAGTCCCAGTGCAGGCAGTACAAATGAGGATTTGTTAGATAAATGATGGAGTGAAACGACTTAGCGATTAAAAGAAAGAAAAAGAAAAATGGCCTATGCAATCCATTTATCCAGTCCTTTCTTACAAGCAATGACTGTGGCTTTCCAATGTCAAAACTAGCACTGTCATTATAAAAATTAATACAATACACAAGACAATTGTTTCAAGGCTCTTTTACCAATTATTTATCCGTAACACTAAATAGTACAATAGAAAAGCATAAAATGCTTTCAAACCATTTCCAGACATGAGCCCATGGAACATCCATTGCTGAAACAATGGCATGAAAATGAAGAAAAACATAGCTTAAAACAGAAAAGTCGCTAAGGCAATAACTATACTGGGGGACTAGGGGCAGTCAAAGTCTCAAAGACAGTCATGTCTGTACTGGTGTAGGCTCTGCAGGCAGGGTGTGCAGTCTCCCATCTGACCAATGATTGTTCTCTCAGGCAATGTTCTGAGATCCTACTGGGTGGCAGTCCACCAGATACAGCTCCCAGCTTCTGAGAGTTCATTGGCCAGAGGCAAGGACAATATTTAACTGCATGGTAACCATTACTAAAGATTCCTTTAAAGCCAGCAGGGCTCTTAGCGATTGGCACTTACACCATCAACCAAGACATTGCTTGATCCCTAGTGAAGGAGAAGTGATCCACCTCCCGCACACCTTGCTGTCCGACAAAGTGAAAGGCTTTAAAAGGCAAACCCTTCGAGAAATAGATCTCTAAATGGCAGATCAGTGGTGGAAACCTGAAGGGTAGTGGTGTGGAGTCGTTGGATCTGGACACTGGGATTAGGTCAGTCCACTCATTGAGACCAAGAGACGTGGGACATGAGACAAAGGACCCAGCCTCTCCATGTGTCACTCCACCTCTAAGCCAAGGATAATAGTATCTGCTTTATATTGAAAGGAATATTACTCGTGGCGCTGCATGGAAGACACATGCAGGCACTTACTCATCATTCTTGGTGTCCAAGTGGCAACTGAAAGGCAGACGCCAGTCTCCAGCCTTTGTCCTCTCAGCTGACTGAGGGCTTCAACATCTTAATGTCCACAGTAAGATAAGGTCCTGTCGTTGGCATTGCCCTCCGCAGTATGGAAGCAGGCCATCCTTTTACTCTGCAGTGGTAAATGGGGCTGCTGCCCTAGCATCGGAAGGCTGCAGCCCTCTACAGGGTGGGAATAGATTGAGAAACATCTGTGTCTCCAGGACTTCCAGAACAATGGCTAATTAGGTCCAAGGTGGCAGCTCATATCCTGTCCCAAGCCAGTCATCCTAAGCAATTCTAAGGCCAGCTCTTACACATGTTCCTCTCCTGTAAGGGGCTTTTTTGGGATGTCTTTGTTCAGCAATTGGAACTGAACCAACATTTCCAATGATTTTGCAATTTGCCAGGGTGGAAAAGATTTAACAACCACCACCACTACCACCACAGCAACAACAACAACAAAATGGTATCTTAAATTTATCAATACCTGTCTGTCAAAGCTAGAAATGCATACAATCAGGGCTGGAGAAATGGCCCTGCAGTTAAGGGTATTGGCTGTGCCTGGAGGTTGTGGCCTTTAATCCCAGCACTCAGTAGGCAGAGGTGGGCAGATCTCTGTGAGATAGAGGCCAGCCTGGTCAACAAGAGCTAGTTTCAGGGTTTCAGGACAGGCCCCAAAGCTACCAGAGGAACCCTGTCTCAAAAAAAAAAAAGTATTGACTGCTATCTATGAGTTATAGTTCCAGGGGATCAAATGTCCTATTCTGGCCTCCATGGGCACTGCAAGCATGTTGCAGAGACACACATGCAAGTAAAAGACCCATACACATAAAACACAAATAAATTCAAGGAAAAAATGCGTATGACCTATCTGACCATGACTGCATATGCCTATAATTCCAGCATCCAGGAAGCAGAGACAGGAGATCCAGGGGTTCGAGGTCACTGTTGGCTATATAATAGAGTTCGTAGCTAGCCTGGTTTACATAAGATCCTGTCTCAAAACACACACACACACACGCTCACACACACGCACACACACATGCACGCGCACACACACACATACACACACACTTCACATATTCTTATTCTAGATCAAGTACTTCACCCTACACATGCACTCATGTGAGTGAAGTGCACAGTCATCGCAACAGATGGGAAGCAACCCAAGTACTCACCACTAGGAGGCAGGACTAAGGGCATACACCCATATTGGCATGTCAATCATGCAACATTTATCTGCTTATTGAAAATATCTCTTTAATACACACTATAAGTCAGTCATTGTTCTAGGTACTTAGGATCTGTCAGTGAATGAAACAATGATAGTTTGTTATCATGGAGCTTAGTCTGGTAAGCATGAGGAAAGTTACAAAACTGCTCAAAGGTTGCGGCAGTCCTTAAATAAAGAAACCGAACAATCTCTAAGTCACACACACACACACACACACACACACACACACACACACACACACCCTGCTAAGGATTGAACCTGGGCTCTCATGCATGCCAGATAAGCATTCTTACTATGGAACGATAAGCTTCTCCATCAGCTTCCCCAGGGCAAAAAACTATATTATCAAAGACAAGCCAGGTGGTAGTTGCGCATGCCTTTAATCCCAGCACTTGGGAGGCAGAGGCAGGTGGATCTCTGTGAGTTTGAGGGCAACCTGGTCTACAGAGTGAGTTCCAGGACAGCCAGAGTTACACAGAGAAACCTTGTCTCGAAAAAAATAAAAAAATAAAAACCAACCAACCAACCAAACAAATGTCAGAGGGTGAGTGTAGTGGCATACACCTTGAATCCTAGCACTCTGAGGAAGAGGCAGGAGGATCTCAACTGAACTATGGAGTGAGACTCTGTCACAGCAACAACACCAGACAGACAGTTTGTATAAAATGTATCTTTGGATTTGAATAGATTTTTTTTTTCTGGAAGGAGTAATGCGAAACTGAATTAATGATGCCCCTGGAAAAAGGGGATGAAGGGTCACTTTAGGAAGAGAAGAATTGCTTTTTAGAATTAAGGATTTATTTATCTTTTTTAATGATGTGGATATATTTCTGGTCTCTAGGCCTGTTGAGACCAACTATCGGAACACCCAGGAACTGAAGTTACAGAAGCCAAACTCAGGTCCTCTGGAAGGGCGGGAATTGCTCCTAACTGTGGAACCATCTTCTCTGCAGTCCCAAGAGTTTATTTTCAGTATGTGTAAAGTTTGAAATTTCTTCTGTCTTATCTCAAGAAATTTCTTGTCTTATCACAAAATACAAAATGAAATGTAAACCTCTGACAATTGCCTTCAAACTCTCTCTTTAACCCTGGAGACCAGAATTTCTCAACCTCGACCTCTTTAGACATTTGGGACTGGATAATTTTTGTTGCTGCTGACATTCAACAGCACCCCTGGCCTCTTCCACTAGATGCCAGTAATGCCACTCCTTGGTTTTGGCAACCAAAAATGTCTTCCGACATTGTAAAGTTTCCATGGAGTCAAAAGCACCTCTGGTGAAGGACAGCTGCTTTATAAGAGCTGGGGAGCCTGGGAGTGGGGATTACTGTCCTATTAGACAGGTAAGAAAATGAAGGTTCAAAGAAGCTTTGTTGTTCTGTTTGTGTGTTTTGCTTTTTATTGTTATTTTTTCAGGTATTATTTTATTCTCTTATTTATTTGTTTGCCTTTTCTTTTTGAGGGTGTGATGGTGGTGTGTGTGTGTTGCATGAATGTTTGTACACTCTTGCTTTCGCGTGTATATTTGGAGGCCAGAGGTTGATGTTAGATGTCAGACTCCATTGCTCTCCTCCTTACGTTTTTTTTTTTTTTTTTCTGTATATTATTTTTTTTTTTTTCTTTTATTAATTTTTTATTCTTTTTTAATTAAAATTTCCACCTGCTCCCCGTTTCCCATTTCCCTCCCCTCCTCCCAAATATTGCCCCCTCCCCCCACTCCCCTCCCCCTATCCCCACTCCTCTTCTCCTCCCCCCACACCATTCCCCCTCCCTCTCGATACTGAAGAGCAGTCCAAATTCTCTGCCCTGCGGGAAGACGAAGGTCTTCTATCTACGTCCAGGAAGGTGAGCTTCTAAACAGGCTAAGCTCCCACAAAGCCAGTTCATGTATTAGGATTGAAACCTAGTGCCATTGTCCTTGGCTTCTCATCAGTCTTCATTGACCGCCATGCTCAGAGAGTCCGGAATCAACCCATGCTTATTCAGTCCCAGACCAGCTGGCCTTGGTGGGCTCCTAATAAATCAGTTCCACTGTCACAGTGGGTGGGTGCATCCCTCGTGGTCCTGATTTTTTTGCTCTTGTTCTCCCTCCTTCTGCTCCTCATTTGGACCTTAAGAGCTCAGACCGTTGCTCCAAATTAAGAATCTGTCTCTACCTCGATCCATCGCCAGATGAAGGTTCTAAGGTGATATGCAAGATATTCATCAGTATAGGATAGGGTCATTTCAGGTTCCCTCTCCTTAGTTGCCCAAGGTACCAGCTGGGGACATATTCCTGGACACCTGCGAACCCCTCTAGAGTCAAGTCTCTTGCCAACCCTAAGATGGCTCCCTTAGATAGGATATATACTTCGCTGCTCCCGTATCCATCCTTCCTATATCCCAACCATCCCAATCCCCCGAGCTCCTCCCATCCTCCCCTTCTCATATTTCTCATCCCATTTCCCCTTTGCCCCATGCCACCTCACCCGCAAGTTCCCAGTTTTTGCCCTGCAATCTTGTCTACTTCCCCCTCTCCATGCGGATGACTATATGATTTTCTTTGGGTTCACTTTCTTATTTAACTTCTATAGGATCACACATTATATGCTTAATGTCTTTTAATTATGGCTAGAAACCGATTATGAGTGAGTACATCCCATGTTCCTCTTTTTGGGTCTGGGATACCTCACTCAGGATAGTGTTTTCTATTTCCATCCATTTGCACGCAAAATTCGAGAAGTCATTGTTTTTTACTGCTGAGTAGTACTCTAATATGTATATATTCCACACTTTCTTCATCCATTCCTCCATTGAAGGGCATCTAGGTTGTTTCCAGGTTTTGGCTATTACAAACAATGCTGCTATGAACATAGTTGAACAGATACTTTTGTCATTTGATGTGGCATCTCTTGGGTATATTCCCAATAGTGGTATTACTGGATCTTGGGGTAGGTTGATCCCAAATTTCCTGAGAAATCGCCACACTGATTTCCAAAGTGGTTGCACAAGTTTGCATTCCCACCAGCAATGAATGAGTGTGCCTCTTTCTCCACAACCTCTCCAGCAAAGGCTATCATTGGTGTTCTTGATTTTAGCCATTCTGACAGGTGTAAGATGGTATCTCAAAGTTGTTTTAATTTGCATTTCCCTTATCGCTAAGGAGGTTGAGCATGACCTTAGGTGTCTTTTGGCCATTTGAATTTCTTCTGTTGAGAATTCTCTGTTCAGATCAGTGCCCCATTTTTTTATTGGGTTCATTAGCATTTTAAAGTTTAGTTTCTTGAGTTCTTTATATATTTTGGTGATCAGACCTTTGTCTGTTGCAGGGTTGGTGAAGATCTTCTCCCAGTCAGTGGGTTGCCTTTTTGTCTTAGTGACAGTGTCCTTTGCTTTACAGAAGCTACTCAGTTTCAGGAGGTCCCATTTATTCAATGTTGCCCTTAATGTCTGTGCTGCTGGGGATAAACGTAGGAAGTGATCTCCTGTACCCATATGTTGTAGAGTACTTCCAATTTTTTCTTCTATCAGGTTCAGTGTGTTCAGACTAATATTGAGGTCTTTAATCCATTTGGACTTGAGTTTTGTGCATGGTGATAGATATGGATCTATTTTCATTCTTCTACACGTTGACAACCAGTTCTGCCAGCACCATTTGTTGAAGATGCTCTCTTTTTTCCATTGAATACTTTTAGCTCCTTTATCAAAAATTAGGTGTTCATAAGTTTGTGGGTTGAAATCAGGGTCTTCTACTCGGTTCCATTGATCAACTTCTCTGTTTTTATGCCAATACCAAGCTGTTTTCAATACTGAGGCTCTGTAATAGAGTTTGAGGTCAGGGATGGTAATGCCTCCAGACGATCCTTTATTATATAAGATTGTTTTGGCTATCCTGGGTTTTTTGTTTCTCCATATAAAGTTGATTATTGTCCTCTCAAGATCTGTGAAGAATTTTGATGGGATTTTAATGGGGATTGCATTGAATCTATAAATTGCCCTTGGTAGAATTGCCATTTTTACTATGTTGATCCTCCCTATCCAAGAGCAAGGGAGATCCTTCCATTTTCTGGTATCCTCCTCAATTTCTTTCTTCATCGACTTAAAGTTCTTGTCAAATAGATCCTTTACTTCCTTGGTTAGGGTTACCCCAAGATATTTTATGTTATTTGTGGCTATCGTGAAGGGTGATGCTTCTCTGATTTCCATCTCTGCTTCCTTATCCTTAGTGTATAGGAGGGCAACTGATTTTTTGGAATTGATCTTGTATCCTGCAACGCTACTAAAGGTGTTTATCAGCTGAAGGAGTTCTTTGCTGGAGTTTTTGGGGTCGCTTATGTACACTATCATATCGTCTGCAAATAATGAAAGTTTAACTTCTTCCTTTCCGATTTGAATCCCTTTGATCCCCTTATGTTGTCTTATTGCTATTGCTAGAATTTCAAGCACTATATTAAAGAGGTATGGAGAGAGTGGACAACCTTGTCGTGTTCCTGATTTTAGTGGAATAGCTTTGAGTTTCTCTCCATTTAATTTGATGTTAGCTGACGGCTTGCTATAAATAGCTTTTATTATATTTAGGAACGACCCTTGTATTCCTAATCTCTCTAAGACCTTTATCATAAAGGGATGTTGAATTTTGTCAAATGCTTTTTCCGCATCTAATGAAATGATCATATGGTTTTTTTTTTTCAGATTATTTATATGATGGATTACATTGATAGATTTTCGTATGTTGAACCAGCCCTGCATCTCTGGGATGAAGCCTACTTGATCATAGTGGATAATTTTTCTAATGTGTTCTTGGATTCGGTTTGCCAGTATTTTATTGAGTATTTTTGCGTCGATGTTCATGAGTGAGATTGGCCTGTAGTTCTCTTTCTTGGTTGTGTCTTTGTGTGGTTTTGGTATCAGAGTAACTTCAGCTTCATAAAAGGAATTTGGCAATGACTTCTCTGTTTCAATATTGTGAAATACATTAAGGAGTATAGGTATTAGGTCTTCTTGGAAGTTCTGGTAGAATTCTGCATTAAAGCCGTCTGGACCTGGGCTTTTTTTGGTGGGAAGGTTTTTTATAACAACTTCTAATTCTTCGCGACTAACAGGTCTATTTAGATTGTTCACCTGGTCCTGGTTTAACTTTGGTATATGGTACTTATCTAAAAAAGTGTCCATTTCTTTTACATTTTCCAATTTTGTGGCATACAGGTTTTTGTAGTAAGATCTAATGATTCTCTGAATTTCGTCTGTGTCTGTGGTTATGTCTCCCTTTTCGTTTCTGATTTTGTTAATTTGCGTATTCTCTCTCCGCCGTTTGATTAGTTTGGATAGGGGTTTATCAATCTTATTGATTTTCTCCAAGAACCAGCTTTTTGTTTCATTGATTCTTTGGATTGTTTTCTGTGTTTCTATTTTGTTGATTTCAGCCCTCAATTTGATTATTTCCAGTCTTCTACTTCTCCTAGGTGAGTCTGCTTCTTTTCTTTCTAAAGCTTTAAGGTGGGCTATTAGGTCTCCAATGTGTGCTTTCTCCGTTTTCTTTATGTGGGCACTTAATGCTATGAACTTTCCTCTTAGCACTGCTTTCATAGTGTCCCATAGGTTTGAGTATGTTGAGTCTTCGTTTTCATTGAATTCAAGAAAGACTTTAATTTCTTTCTTTATTTCTTCCTTGATCCAGGTGTGGTTCAGTAGTTGACTGTCCAATTTCCATGAGTTCATAGGCTTTCTGGGGATAGCATTGTTGTTGAATTCTAACTTTAATCCATGGTGATCTGATAAGACACAGGTGGTTACCGATATTTTTTTGTAACTGTGTAAGTTTGCTTTGTTACCGAGTATGTGGTCTATTTTCGAGAAGGTTCCATGAGCTGCAGAGAAGAAGGTATATTCTTTCTTATTTGAGTGGAATGTTCTATAGATGTCTGTTAAGTCCATTTGATTCATTACCTCCCTTAATCCTCTTATTTCTCTGTTAGGTTTCTGTCTGATTGACCTGTCCATTGGTGAGAGAGGAGTGTTGAAATCTCCTACTATTAGTGTGTGTGGTTTGATGACTGCCTTGAGTTTTAGTAACGTTTCTTTTACATAAGTGGGTGCTTTTATATTAGGGGCATAGATATTCAGGATTGAGACTTCATCCTGGTGAATTGTTCCTGTTATGAGTAAAAAATGTCCATCTCCATCTCTTTTGATTGATTTTAGTTTGAAGTCAACTTTCTTAGAAATTAGTATGGCCACACCTGCTTGTTTCTTAGGTCCGTTTGCTTGATAAACCTTTTCCCAGCCCTTTACTTTGAGTAGATGTCTGTCTTTGTGGTTGAGGTGTGTTTCTTGTAAGCAACAGAATGTTGGATCCTGTTTTCGTATCCAATCTCTTAGCCTGTGCCTCTTTATAGGTGAGTTGAGTCCATTGATATTAAGTGATATTAATGACCAGTGGTTGTTAACTCCGGTCATTTTTCCTTTCTTTCTTTCTTTCCTTCTTTTGGTAGTAGAGTTTGTGTGTTTCCCTTCTTCAAGTTGTGCTGGTGAAGGGTCATTAGATGTCTGAGTTATTGTGGGCATTGTTGGACTCCTTGGTTTGTGATTTTCCTTCAATTACTTTCTGAAGGGCTGGATTTGTGGCTACGTATTGTTTAAATTTGTTTTTATCCTGGAAAATTTTGTTTTCTCCATTTATAGTGAATGAGAGCTTGGCTGGGTATAGTAGTCTGGGCTTGCATCCATGGTCTCGTAGTTTCTGCAGTGTATCTATCCAGGACCTTCTGGCTTTCATGGTTTCCATAGAGAAATCAGGTGTAAGTCTGATAGGTTTACCTTTATAGGTAACTTGACCTTTTTCCTTTGCAGCTCTTAATATTCTTTCTTTATTCTGTATGTTTTGTGTTTTGATTATTATATGACGAGGAGATGTTTTTTTTTGATCCAGTCGATTTGGTGTTCTGTATGCTTCTTGGACCTTCAAAGGAATATCTTTCTTAAGGTTGGGAAAGTTTTCTTCTATAATTTTATTAAATATATTTTCTGGACCATTGAGCTGTAGATCTTCTCCTTCTTCTATCCCTATTATTCTTAGGTTTGGTCTTTTTATTGTGTCCCAGATTTCCTGAATGTTTTGTGATGAGAATTTGTTGGTTATGCTGTTTTCTTTGATGAGAGTGTTTATTTTCTCTATGGTATCTTCAGTGTCTGAGATTCTTTCTTCTATCTCTTGTAATCTGTTGGTGGTACTTGTCTCTGTAGTTCCTGTTCGTTTATTCAAATTTTCCATCTCCATCCTTCCCTCGGTTTGTGTTTTCTTTATTACTTCCACTTCGTTCTTCAAGTCTTGAACCGTTTCCCTTACCTGTTTGATTACTTTTTCTTGTTTCTCTTGGTTTTCTTGGGTATCCTTGAGAGATTTATTCATTTCCTCTACCTTTTTGTTTGTAATCTCTAATTGGTTGTGGCAGTTTTTCACCTCCTGTTTAAGGTCCTCTATTATTTTCATAAGATTCACTTTTGAGTCGAATTCTTCTAATTCTTCTGGATTAGGGTGTACACTTCTCATTTCGGGATTCCTGGATCCTGGTGATGTCACGTTGCCTTTCAAGTTGTTGGGGGAATTCTTGCATTGGCGCCTGCCCATCTTTTCCTTCAAATGGAGCCAGGAGAGGCCTGATGTCTTGGACCAGTCTTTGCTGTGACTAACTCTCTAGGTGTATCTCCTCAGTGTAGGGGCAGGAACCGTTCCCTTCCAGATGAACTCCTCAACACCAAAACCTGGATGCCTGGTATTCCAATGACCCGCGTAAAGAAGGCCGAATGCAAGGGGTCGGGCAGGGTCGAGTAGAACACAGGCGACACTGCAGTACAAGCTGGAGGTGCCTGCACTCCCTTTCGGGGGTTTCTGAGGCCTGCCCGCTAGGCAGGCACTCACTGCTCTGGTTGGGTAGCCTTAGTGTAGGGGCGTTTGTGCTCTCTACCGGGACAGTCCGCCCCAGGATAGCACACACTCACCCGTCCCGATGAAACTTCTCGGCACCTACACAGGAACTCCTGGATGCCCCAATGAGCCAGGGACTAAGGGAAGTAGGGCGCAGGCAGAGCAGGTCCAGGAGATCACAGCAGAGACTGCAGCCCCAGCAGCAGGGGCCCGCTTTCCCTGGCGGGGACCTTGAGGCCTGCCCTCTAGTCAGGCACTCACTGCTCTGGGCTGGTAGCCTTAGTGAAAGGGCAGGAAACTGTTCCTCAGCTAAGGACCTTGCAGACAAGGCAGGCTTGGGGGTGGGGGTGGGGGCGGGTGTGTAGGAGAGAAAGCCCTGCAGCAGGAGCTGGGGGAGGGGCGTTTGTGCTCTCTACCGGGACTGTCCGCCCCAGGATAGCACACACTCACCCGTCCCGATGAAACTTCTCTGCACCTACACAGGAACTCCTGGATGCCCCAATGAGCCAGGGACAAAGGGAAGTAGGGCGCAGGCAGAGCAGGTCCAGGAGATCACAGCAGAGACTGCAGCCCCAGCAGCGGGGGCCCGCTTTCCCTGGCGGGGACCTTGAGGCCTGCCCTCTAGTCAGGCCCTCACTGCTCTGGGTTGGTAGCCTTAGTGAAAGGGCAGGAAACTGTTCCACAGTAAAGGACCTTGCAGACAAGGCAGGCTTGGGGGTGGGGGTGGGGGGCGGGTGTGTAGGAAAGAAAGCCTTGCAGCAGGAGCTGGGGGGGGGGGGCGTTTGTGCTCTCTACCGGGACAGTGCGCCCCAGGATAGCACACACTCACCCATCCAGATGGGACTTCTCAGCACCAATGCAGGGATTCCTGGTGGCCCCAATGAGCCCGGGACCAAGGGAAATAGGGGGCAGGGAGAGCAGGTCCAGGAGATCACAAGCAGAGACTGCAACCCCAGCAGCAGGGGCCTGCTTCCCCTGGTGGGGACCTTGAGGCCTGCCCTCTAGTCAGGCACTCACTGCTCTGGGCTGGTAGCCTTAGTGAAAGGGCAGGAAACTGTTCCTCAGCTAAGGACCTTGCAGACAAGGCAGGCTTGGGGGTGGGGGTGGGGGCGGGTGTGTAGGAGAGAAAGCCCTGCAGCAGGAGCTGGGGGAGGGGCGTTTGTGCTCTCTACCGGGACTGTCCGCCCCAGGATAGCACACACTCACCCGTCCCGATGAAACTTCTCTGCACCTACACAGGAACTCCTGGATGCCCCAATGAGCCAGGGACAAAGGGAAGTAGGGCGCAGGCAGAGCAGGTCCAGGAGATCACAGCAGAGACTGCAGCCCCAGCAGCGGGGGCCCGCTTTCCCTGGCGGGGACCTTGAGGCCTGCCCTCTAGTCAGGCCCTCACTGCTCTGGGTTGGTAGCCTTAGTGAAAGGGCAGGAAACTGTTCCACAGTAAAGGACCTTGCAGACAAGGCAGGCTTGGGGGTGGGGGTGGGGGGCGGGTGTGTAGGAAAGAAAGCCTTGCAGCAGGAGCTGGGGGGGGGGGGGCGTTTGTGCTCTCTACCGGGACAGTGCGCCCCAGGATAGCACACACTCACCCATCCAGATGGGACTTCTCAGCACCAATGCAGGGATTCCTGGTGGCCCCAATGAGCCCGGGACCAAGGGAAATAGGGGGCAGGGAGAGCAGGTCCAGGAGATCACAAGCAGAGACTGCAACCCCAGCAGCAGGGGCCTGCTTCCCCTGGTGGGGACCTTGAGGCCTGCCCTCTAGTCAGGCACTCACTGCTCTGGGCTGGTAGCCTTAGTGAAAGGGCAGGAAACTGTTCCTCAGCTAAGGACCTTGCAGACAAGGCAGGCTTGGGGGTGGGGGTGGGGGCGGGTGTGTAGGAGAGAAAGCCCTGCAGCAGGAGCTGGGGGAGGGGCGTTTGTGCTCTCTACCGGGACTGTCCGCCCCAGGATAGCACACACTCACCCGTCCCGATGAAACTTCTCTGCACCTACACAGGAACTCCTGGATGCCCCAATGAGCCAGGGACAAAGGGAAGTAGGGCGCAGGCAGAGCAGGTCCAGGAGATCACAGCAGAGACTGCAGCCCCAGCAGCGGGGGCCCGCTTTCCCTGGCGGGGACCTTGAGGCCTGCCCTCTAGTCAGGCCCTCACTGCTCTCCTCCTTACGTTTTTGAGACAGGGTCTTTTAGTGATGTAGAAGCTTGCCATTTTGGCTAGATGGGCTGGCCAGTAAGTATCTGCCTATCTTCGTCTCCTTCTCCCTGCTGGTACTAAGGCTAGGAAAAAACACCACCACACATGACTTGATGTATGTGTTAGGGATCCAAACTTAGACCTCATGTTTGTGCAGCAAACACTTTATTCTCTGACTCATCTTGCCAGTCTTTTTTGCCTTTTTTTTTTCCGAGCAAGGTCTCTTGTATCTCAAGTTAACCTAGAACTTACTGTGTAGCTATTCAAGGATGACTTTGAACTTCTAATTCTTCTGCTTCTGTCTCCCAAGTGCAGGCATTACAGACGGTATCAGTTACTTTTCTGCTGCTATGATAAAAACACCATGACCAAAACAACTTATAGAATTATTTCGGTTATGATTCCAGAGGGATAAGGGTCCATTGTGGCAGGGAGGCATAACAGCGACTGTAAGCAATGACATGATTACTGGAACTGGGGTGAGGCTGTATACTTATATGTCCCCAGTGATGTGCTTTCTACAAGCACACCTCCTAAATTTACCCACACAGGGCCACTGGAAACCAGGTGTTCAAATATCTGAGCCTATGGGGGACATTTCTCATTCAATCCATCATTTCACTCCTTGGCCTTATAGTCTCCCGGTTATATGATGCAAATGTATTTAGTCCAGCTACAAAGTTCTCATAGTCTTCAACATTTTTTAAAAACCCTGTTTAAAAGTACAAAGTCTTATTTGAGACTCAGAGCAATCTCTTAATTGTAACCCCTTGTAAAATCAAAAAGCAAATTACATACCTCCAACAAACAGTGACAAAGCTATATATTACTCTTCCAAAAGGGAGGAATCAGGGCATAGTGAGGAATTACTGGACCAAAGCAAGACCAAAACTGAGCATGGAACACTCTCAATCATATAGCTCTATGTCCCTGTATAAGGGCTTAGATGACTCTGCCCTTCCTGGCCTCTGAGAGCCTCATGAAGGACTCTACCATACACTGTCTGGCCTCAGCAGGGTCTAAAAACACAGAGGAAGAACCCACAACCCCTTCACTCTCATGTCTTTCATGTTTCTAAAGATGGCACCATGTGATGGACATTGCCAAGCTTAGTTGCAAGCATAGGGTGAACTCTGACCCTTTTGGATCACGTTAACACCACCAGTTTTTTTTTTTCTTATTCAGCTGTTTTCTTTTTTTTTTTTTTTTTTTGGTTTTTCGAGACAGGGTTTCTCTGTGGCTTTGGAGCCTGTCCTGGAACTAGCTCTGTAGACCAGGCTGGTCTCGAACTCACAGAGATCCGCCTGCCTCTGCCTCCCGAGTGCTGGGATTAAAGGCGTGCGCCACCATCGCCCGGCTATTCAGCTGTTTTCTAGAAGCAGAAAACACCCCAGACTTTCAGTAGCTTAGCTGTGTGGGATCTTCCCCTGAGGATACCCTTCCATTTGTTCCAGTGGAAAGCAGACCGCTCCTTGACGACACTAATCTTTTCAATAACCCCAGCCTCTTCCAGCATGTATCTTGGCTGTAACATTAAACTTCCCAGTGTTCTTTTTCTTTCTAAGCTGTACAATTCTATTTCTTTCTGCCCTATTGCTCTTTCTCATTGCAAATCTGCATAAACATTATCATTTATAAAAACACACCATAGACCCATCATTATATAGCCTTCAAATTTCCTCCACCAAAGAAATTAGTCCATTGCTTTTAAACTTAATCTCAGGCAAGTTCTCAAGACATTGGCAGAAGGCCTGCAGATTCTTTGCCAGAAAAACACAAGAACAGCTTCTGAATAGCCCTTTAAACTCTGCTTTTAGCATCCAACCACTTTTAAATCTGAGATTTCAAAGTCTTCCACATTTCTCCCAAAAGCAATATGGTCAGATTTTTCATGGCAATAGTCTTCTTTCTGGTAGTATCTTCCGATTTAGTTACTTTCCACTGCTGTGCTAATCCATCATGATGAACACAACTTATAGTAGGAAGATTTTAATTGGCCTTTGACTCCAGAGGGATCAAGTTCATCATGGCAGGGAAGCATAACAGCAAGTGGCAGACGTGACGCAGAAGCAGGAAGCTGAGCAATCACATGTTTAAGTGCAATGCCTGTCCCCAAGGACACAACCCTTCCAGGAAAGCCATGGCTCATAAACATTCCCCAACAACGTCATCAAATGGGGTCGAACTCTCAAAATGCCTGAACTCACGTGGGGATGAGCTCATTCAAACTACCGCACAAGCATGTGCCATCCCATTCAGTTTACTGATGCATAATTTTAAATACATAGTGCTCCACTGTAATTTTCTACCTTTTAACAATCTAGCAATATACAAATTTCTGTACAGAAGCAGGATAAATAGGTTTCTTTTGCAACTTGATCAATCATTGATAATGCTTTAGCAATACCGAGCCGTTTCAAAGACATTGGGCTAGCCAGCACACCAATCATTTAAGAGAACAAACGAAACCACCCCTTTTAAGACTTAAAGAAAGGGTTGGGGAGATGGCTCAGCTGGTTAAACACTTGTCACACAAGCCCCAAATCCCGAGATTTGTTCTCAGAACCCACAGTGAAGGAGAATGACAATCCACAGAAGTCATCCTCTGACTTTGATATGCTGCAGCAGCATGCGATACCCACCTGCAGCAGGAAGCTGAGAGATCACATCCTTAACTGCAGTCATGAACTGGAGGAGGGCAGGGGAAGATGGAGAGCGTGGGAGTATTAGCAAACGGGGAGTGGGGTGAGATTATGAACTCTTCGACTATGAACACTTAGTCCTCAGGGGTGTACTTCTTCCAGCAAGGCCACACTGCCTAACCTTCTCAAAACAGTGCTACCAACTGGGGACTAAGTGTTCAAATGCCCAAGCCTGTAGATACACAACATACCCAGAATAACAATAAAAAATAAATTAAATGAGAAAGAATTAAAGGGAAATTTATTAAATAGATGCATGGAGTCTGAACAATGCATCAAGCAGGTTAGATGATCAAGTCTCTAGCTTTGTTCTGATATCCACTTTGCCCTCCAACACCTGGAGTTGGCTCAGCTTGCTTTTCCGGTTGGATTATCACTCGTTATTAGGGCATGACTCAGCCTTCTCATTCTTTTGCATTCCATTGAGCCCAGTGTAGTTCCCAAGGAGGTTTACAATGAAGGCACTCAGCAAGATATGGACAGAGTACAGTCTAGGAGCTGGGACACAGAGGGAAACAGGAGGGTACTATTGACATCCAAGAACTTTGAAAAGAAATTCAAACTTTAGGAGGCTGAAGAGATGATTCAATGGTTAAGACCACGGGCTGCTCTTTCAGAGGTATCAGGTTCAATTCCCAGTACCCACATGATGCTCACAACCACCTGTAACTCTAGTTCCAGGGGATTTGACTCTGGCGTCTGTGGGCACCTGGTACCCCATTGGTGCGTAGACATACATGCAGACAAAACACTCAGACACATAAAAATGAGAATGAAACAAAGAAAACAGATGCAAACTTTAATGCGGCATTTCCTCCAATCCTCTAATATGTTATTGGCCTTGAAGGCTGCCCAAAGAAATAAGGGAGGCAGGTTATGTTGGCCAGGAAAGGCTCTGCTATGTCGGTCACAAAGACTAAGTAGTAAAGCCAGCCTTAGGAGTTCACTGGGGGGACTGGCAGATCCCTACCAGGCAGTGGCAGGTTAGTGTGATCCATGATAAGGTATCCTGGAGCCCTAAAAGGAGTTGTAAAAACTTTCTGGAAAAGATGACATAAAAGTTAGGCCCAAAGGTTTGACAAGTTGGTGCCCATCTTTTTCCTTTCATGCAGGTGGCTCTGTCTAGTCACTGTGACACACAGATGGAATGGATATGCTGTCCTGACAGCTTTCCATGACCGACTCGTAGAAAATAACAGACCTCTGCTCTCACACGGTGTATTCCCTTCAATGTGCTTCTCAGGGGCGGATTCTATATTTCCCTACATGCTTGTCTGTGTGGCCTTCTTCAGAGGCCTAGACACCTCCATTTTTCACAGCTGCACCGCCTGGTCCTGCAGCAAAACCTAGAGCTCGCTAGCTGGCGTCAACAGCTTGCTAAGAAAAGGGCATGCCCAGGATGTAGTGGCTTACCAAAGTAGAGATCTCTAGCACTGACGCTTGTATGAGGATCGACCATGAGGAGAACTAATATAAACTACCCCTCTGGAGAAGCTTGAGAAGAGGGCGGACAAGCAGGTAGGAGCTACAGGGGATACCTGTCCACAGAGGGGCACATCAGTGTCTTTATCAGGAGTAGAGTGTTTTAGACTGAGAGGCGGGAGCTCTTGGAAACCACAGACAGAGGAGGATTTCTGGACTGAATCCCTTGGGGAAGAAGGAGGGAGAGGGTCACAGAGGCCCAAGGAAATCGCTGTTTTCCAACACTGCAAAGTGTCTACTCTACGTGTCCTGAGGAAGATAAAGCCATTGGATGGCAGTTATAGGCACCTTTGAACAGGGTGGGAGGTGTTCGGGAAAATGGAGTAGCCTTAGTTGTTTTGACACTGAAGAGCAAATCTAGCAGATGTCAGAGGGGGCAAGAGAGATGAAAGGTGGAGCCAGAAGAGGCCAGAGGGTAGGGAGAAGGAAGATGGCAAAACAAAAGACAGTGCAGAAGGTTAAAGAACAGCAGGATTCTCTTCTGCGGAGTTCAGCCCTAAAGGATGGCACTGCCTCTGTGGTCCCGAGACCTGGAGGAACTGAAGCAGTCACTGAATATGACTGTGGATGGTTACGCACTACACAGGTCCCCCTGGATGTCAAGAGAGTTGCTGTGTGGAGAGATAGACGTGAGCTCTTAGGCATGTGAGAGACTGCAAATGAGCTGTGTGAACCCTTGTGTGCTGTGGTGGGCTACACAAAGAGTGACCAAGGGAGAATACAAGTCCATCACTCTCAGGGAAGAACCAGGCACAGTGAAGGCAGTAAAGTAAAGGTGTGTGTGTGTGTGTGTGTGTGTGTGTGTGTGTGGTGTGTTCTCCCGAGTCGCTCCTGGAAGTATATAGGCTAAGGGGGATGCAGAAGCCAGAGCCAGGGTGGGGACCACCAAAGACAGAAGGCAGGCATTTGAGATGGCCTGTTTTTTGGGATATGAGGTAGGGCTGGCTGGCCTCCAGGCTCCTAGGGCCCCTTCTGAAAGTCTGTGGGTACTATCTTGGCCCACCAGAGTCTTCAGGCTATTGGCTGAACTTCGTGCTGATTCTAGGGGAACAGACATGGGAAAGCGTCTGGAGACAAGGCATCAGAGGACTCTAGACCTTGAGTGGGAAAGTGTTGTCCTGTCTAAGAGGGCCTAGGAGGGCCTAGGCTTCTCTCGAGTCGACTTTGGACCCAAATCTAGAACCCCCAGGCCCTGCTTCCTCGCTGTGCAATCTTGATCCCTTGGGAGGTTTCCAGGTTCTCTTTTCAGAAGGCCTGCTTGTCCTGGGAAGCACACCCAAGGCCGTCTCCTGAAGCATAGATTAGTGACAAGGCAGAAACCTCAGTAACTCCAGATTCTCTCGGGGACCTCGGAGGGTACAAGCAGCCTAGGCTTGCTCCACCACCAGGGGACGCCTGCAGCCCTGTGGGAGGTCGGGAGCCTAAGTTGGTGGGGTGGGAACTGCGGGCGCGGTCCCCAGCTCGGCCCTGCAAGGAGGTGGCCGGCCCGCAGGGCTCAGAGGCCCGGCAGGGGCGGGGCGAGGTCGGCGGGGGCGGGGGTAGGAGCTTGACGGGCGGGACGGGGGTGGGCGCCCTGCTCCCCCTCCCTCCTTCCTTTTCTTTCTTTCTTTCTCCGCTTCTCGCTCTCTTTCTTTGCCTCGGCAGCTGGCCGAGGGGGCGGTCCTAGCAGTCTTTGTTGCCGGAGGAGCGAGTGCAGCTGCCCGCCGGCCAGAGTTAGGACCTGGACCTTGGAAGCTGCATGCGGCCGGGCTTATCCTGAGTGGGACCCCGGCCCCGGCTGGGACTCAAACGCGACAGACGAAGGCGTGAGCTAGGGGTCGTCCGGCGGCCACCCAACTCTGGTCATGCACCGTGGTACGAGTCTCCTCTTGATCCTGTGCACTCTGGTGTCCGACGTCCTGGGACCTGCATCAGGTGGGTGGCTGAGCCTCTGGGATCCGCCTGACCCTGTCACCCTCCCCACATACCCAGTCGCTACTCTGTGCACCCTGCGCGAGACGGGTTCCGCCTGGGGTTAGGAACGGGCCAGGGTCGGGTAGACATATGAGCGAAGCTGTACCCACCGGGGAGCCATCCCTCAGAACTCGACTCAGTTGTGTCCGGGACTTTCCCCTGGAGTGAGCTTGCACTCGTCGGACTCCAGCTTCCCAGCCGCGCATGCAGCGTTACGCGCACCTCTCCGTAGAGAGCGCTCATCTGACGGGACTGGACGGATCCTGAGGGACTCTGCTTCTCGCCCTCTCCTTTGGGTGACTCTTCTGGAAAGCAAGCTGGCCGGGACGCTGTCGGGGATCACGCCAGGTCGCAGGTTTACTGGGGTGCGCCGCCGCGCCTCCCAACTTGGAGGCGCGGGGGTCCTAGCCTCCGCCGCCCTTGCATTTCCTGCCTCCCCCTCCCCCAAGTGTTGAAGGCTCTAGGAGGAGAATGGGGAGCCGGAGCTTCTTCCTCCGCCCTGGGTTAACTCTCCCAGCCCCGCCCGGCCGGCCGGCCTCAGACGAGCCTCTGGCTAGCGTCCAGGTTCTTGTTTGGCGGCGACCTGCGTTGCAGCACGCTTCTGGAGAGTCCGGAGCTGCCCGCCTGAGAATATGCGAGTCAGGGATGTGGGAGACCCCAGGCCTATTTATTTATTTATTTATTTATTTATTTATTTATTTATTTATTTATTTTTAAAGAAAGCTCCAAGTCGCTGGGGACTGGTCAGGTATTAGGGAATATATCTGCAGGTAAGGGATTCAAGGATATTGCCGGCAAGGATGAACTGGAAGGATGGAAGAACCCTGGGTGGGTTGGACCAATATGGAGCGCGCAGGAGTGACCTCGAGGAAAATCTGCCCAGGGCGGGATTAGGCTACTTGCCTTCCTAGTGAAGATACTGTAGCTGTGGTCACGAATGTCATTAACATTTAAACCACTGAACAGAATGGCTGGGGAGAGCAGGCAGGGTGTGTAGGGTGTATGTGTGTATAAAGACATTTAGTGAGCACCTACTAGGACCTAGCCTTACTCATTCTTATTTTCCATCATCTCTTATTAAACCTGAAAGGAAGCCGACTCCTCCTCTAGGAGAAAACAGGTTCAAAGACTAGTGTGAACTGCTGGTGAGCGCAATAAAAAGAGAGAGCAGAAATAGGCCCTGTGCCTAGACCCTTGGGAAGTGTGTGTGGTCGGGCAGAGGTGCGCCTTTAAGGGTTTTTATGAGTACGGAAATACTGAAGATCAGTTGCTTATTACTGGCAGTAACTGCTGTATTGTCATTATTTTTATTACTCTGCTAGACAAACTCCATAGAATTCTGTGAGGCTTTGATGACTTGCTATTTGGACTTGTTGCTTGGGGTACCAGCAGGCCAACCCACCCTCCCTTTACTAAACTGGGGACAACACCAAGGCAGAGTGTGTGTCTCTGGAATCCCTCTAGATAGGCAGTGTGGGACCCTCCTGGTTCAGCTCTCAGGATTTCTGACTCTGCCTGTGAACTTTTTTGTCTTTTTTTTTCCTTTCTAAGCCTGAACTCTTGCCACTGAATGGTATACCTCAAAGAGCATGTCCTAGGCTCACTTTTAGAAAAATGCGTACTATTTTTTTTTTCATGGACTCTAGGGTTGCCAGGCTGTATTTCCCTCTGCATTGTTGTGTGAGCCCTGTGTATATGAGCTGCTGTGCTGCAGGTCATTTGAAGGGCTGGATCGTAATTTAGGTTCTTGATAGGGAGGTGAGGGTTAGCACAGGGTTGGCATTTCTCTGGCAGAGGCTCTGAAGTGAGAGCTGTCACCTAGCAGTGATATGAAGAGTTTTTAATCACAGGAGTGTGTGTGGTGTGGCAGGTGCTTAGTCCCACTGAGGCAGACCTTCTGACCTGGCAGGACACTTGGCCACGAGCCACTGGCACCCTGCTGGCTGGTGCCAGCTGCTATTCCAAGGGAATTTTAGCTCTGATGCTCTGCTCCTGTGGAGGTCCAGGTCTGTGAGTGCATTTGAACCTGCAATTATCATTTACTGCCACTAGGTGCTGATGGTTTCAGCCACCAAAGTCTCTACCAGGGTCTTCTGGTTGACCTTACTGAAAATTACTTATCTTTTCATTCACCATGCTTATCTTTTGATATGGTTTAAGGCTGGGGAGATGGCTCAGTTCATAAGATGCATGCTGAGCATGCCTGAGGACCCAGGTTTTCAATGGGCAATTTCTGATGAAGATCTCTTCATCACAACCAATTCCAGTATACGCAAGGGGCATCTCCTTCCCATGCTTGGACATTCTCTATACTGTGCCAGGGTGGGTGCGCCCATGGGAGGGAGGTGGGACTGTGAATGCCTTGTGCCAACCTCTCTATTTCGAGGGTAGGGTAGTGCTTTTTGCATTTCCCTGGGTTTGGGTCACCAAATGATTCTAAACAGATAGCCGAGGGCACTGTGGCTACACCAGGCATTGTGAACCCAGCATTTCATAAAAGAAATGAGCAAACAAGGCTGGTGGAGAGATGTAGAGATATATTTGTTTATAAACAGTACGTTCTGGGCCTGTTTATTGTTTTTCCCAGTTTGGTTAGAGATGAAGTTTTTTACTGAATGAAGGAAAATACACACACGATGCAAACCGGCAGCCCTTCTATACTCAGCCTGAGTGTTGGGAACAATAGTCAGTCGTGGAGACAGTGACAGATGGGGAACACGGGCCCTCTAAGATGGACTTGCTGCTTTCCTCCAGCCACTTTTGATAGGTAGGAATTTAGATCTGGTATGTGTAGATGACAAGACTTCAAGGAAGGCTGGGATTGAAACGTTTGTGTAAAGATCATATAATTCTTAAACACTGGAAATTGACTTAACTCTTTTTTCAATATCTGTGCCGATAAATAGAAACAAGTCTGCAGTTTATGGTCAGGAGATAGTCTCAAATACCCTTATTAGGATGCCAAGGTAGTAAGCATGCCAGCTCCTGCAGTGACCCAGGGAGAATCCCTGGGAAGGTATGAAGCCACAGAATATGTATCTTGGGTCGGCAGAGCCCAAGACCTACAGAATAGCAGTCAGCGGGCTAGGTCCCAGGTGCCTATAGCTTTTCAAAGCTCTGTAGGTACTGCTGATGGTCAGTTAGCCAAGATCACTCCCAGTGGGAGATTTCCACACTTCCTCCAAAGTCCAGTTCCCTGAAGATCTTGCTAAAAAAAAATGAAGCTTCCTCATCCTCTTTCTTGGAGATGCTGATTCAGTGTGTCTGGGATGGGGCCTGGGAATTTGTTTTTAAGAAAGTCTTGTCCAGGAAGTCTGGGAACTCTTTGCACTTACCCCCCACCCCCTAAAGTTCATTGATTGGGAAGGCTTGCTCAGAGCTGCTACACAATCCTTCCTAGCTCACTTGTCCCATGACTCTGAGAAGCCACTTGCTGGCAGGGCAGGGTTTTGAGCAGAGGCACACCACTGGCATGTGAGGGCCACACTGCGTGAGTTCTGGCAACAGATGGAGGGAGGATCTGGTTCTGTAACATGGCCACAGTCAAGCCTCTGAGTAAGCGTAGCCTTCCAACTTGGCAGGTGGCAGCAAAGAGAGCTCAGGATCTCTCTCCAGGACACTTGAACCAGAATATTTCTGTGGGCCTGTGAGGTCACTGCTGGAACAGCCAGATATTTAAGGAGTAGCACCTGGACTGGTTGAAACCTCGGTGAATCAGAGCAGTAAATTTTCTGGGTGTGCCTGGAGTCTAGGCCCTTCATAGAGGGCAGGGGCCAGAGGACAAGATCAGGGGACCCAGAGCGCCAAGGTAGGCAGGTATGCACAAGAGGTTTTTGTTGTTGTTGTTTTGAGAGTCTTAAATAACCCAGTCTGGACTCAAGCTCCTTGTGCACTTAGGGATGACCTTGGATTTCTGATCCTCACTCCACCCCTTCCTGAATGCTGGGTTCGGTGTGTGCCACCAGGACAAGGTTTTGACAAAGTTGGTGATTGCACTCAGGGCTTCCAACGTATGCTCCTCATCAGTTACCATCCAAGTCTTCTCCTCAGCCCTCCGAGATTTCTTCTGAAGTCTAGTTATTAACTTCTAGGAGACTTATCTAATCAAATTTCTCCATAGTGACGGAGAAGGAACAGGCAGATTGCTGAGAGCATAGAGTGATGTTACTGAAGAGAAGCCATTTGGGAAATGGGGTCAAGTCTCAATTCTCTCACTCTCAGTGTGCAGCGTTAGCCCACTTTACAGCTCTGAGCTCTGTTTGCTTCCTTACCTGAAAGTAATCTGACATACCTTGTTCTTGGTATGTCAGACTAGAGTCTTCAGCCCAAGGGACCCTAATCCCAGGAAGCTATGAATCTGGATTGGAAAATATTACACCTACAGTTTTTTTGTTTGTTTGTTTGTTTTGTTTTGTTTTTGTTTTTTGAGACAGGGTTTCTCTGTGGTTTTGGAGCCTGTCCTGGAACTAGCTCTTGTAGACCAGGCTGGTCTCGAACTCACAGAGATCCGCCTGCCTCTGCCTCCCAAGTGCTGGGATTAAAGGCGTGCGCCACCACCGCCCAGCTACACCTACAGTTTTTATAACATCAAGTGATATTTAGCATTTTCTTTAATTATGAATATGGCCAACACATTTAACTTATGGAGTATGAGTATTTAATTAAGAACATTACCAGTGGATCTCAATATTAGCACATGTGTGTGGAGGCCTTGGGTGGCATCTTTAGGAATGCCATTCACCTCCACTGAGACACTGCTTATCATTTACTTTAGCTAGGCGGACTGGCCAGCAAGACCCAGGAATCCTCCTGTTTCCACCTCTCCAGTGCTAGGATTACAAGCGTGCATCACCTGACTTGGGTTTTTATGTGGGTTCTCGGGATTGTACTCATGTTTGTAGGGCAGACACTTTACTGACTGGGCTATCTTTAGTTGGGAGGTGGTGGCTTATGTCTTTAATCCCAGCACTTAGAAAGCAGAGACAAGTGGATCTCTGAGTTTGAGGCCAGCCTGGTCTACAGGGTGAGTTCCAGGACAGTCAGGGCTGTTACACAGAGAAACCCTGTCTCAAAAAGCAAAACAAAACAGCAACAACATATTTATTTTATTTTGCATATATTAAGAGTATGTATGTGTATTACATGTGTGTAGGAGTCTGAGGAGGCCAGAAAAGGGTGTTGGATCCCCTGGAACTGGAGTTACAGGTAGTTGTGTGAGCTACTATGTGGGCTCTGGGAACTGAACCCAGGTCCTCTGCAATAGCAGTATAGGCTCTTAGCTGCAGAACATTCTCTTGTCCCACAAATAGGTTTCTTTTTTTGGTTTTTCGAGACAGGGTTTCTCTGTAGCTTTAGAGCCTGTCCTGGAACTAGCTCTTGTAGAGAGCTAGAGATCTCACAGAGATCGGCCTGCCTCTGCCTCCCGAGTGCTGGGATTAAAGGCGTGCACCACCACTGCCCGGCTCCACAAATAGGTTTCTTGTCTCACTGATGCAGATGCTTTGAAATAAGCCTTGATTCTCATTGCTGCTTCAAAGCAACTATAGTTGCTAACACGATGGTTAGATCTTGCTTAACGAACCAGTAACTGACCACGGAATTCTGTGCTCTACTTACTAGGTTCCTTTGATAACTGTGTCTCCCTACAGTGGACTTCCTGGTCTTCCTTGTATCTTAGGCATTTACAAATGTTTTTTTGAGAAGGGATGCCTGAGAAACAAACAAACAAGCAAATAAACAATATGGAGAATCTTTTTCTCTGTGGGCAATGTAAGGGACAGAGTGATCGAGAGAGAGATTTTCAAACCCCGAGGGCTTGAGCTGAGTGAGGTCTTTTTATTATTATTATTTATTATGCATACAATATTCTGTCTGTGTGTATGTCTGCAGGCCAGAAGAGGGCACCAGACCTCATTACAGATGGTTGTGAGCCACCATGTGGTTGCCGGGAATTAAACTCAGGACCTTTGGAAGAGCAGGCAATGCTCTTAACCTCTGAGCCATCTCTCCAGCCCCCGAGTGAGGTCTTTTGACATGGACTCTTTCCAAGACAGACAGTCAGGGCTGCTCCACTGAGACAGGGGTAGAAAGGCAGCAGATAGCCCCATCTGTGTGGTCCTCCTCCCCATCCCAGGAGGCCAGCAGACACTTGCGTACCCCACAGACAGCTGAGGACACATTTTCTAATCCATGAGGCTGGTAAGAATCCTAACAATGTCTGCTGAGTCCAGTGGGTGAGGCACTGCTGTGTGTGGGGTGGCTCAGTACATTCAGCCCTCAGAAGAGCCCCTGTAAGTTCTATTGTTATTCTGCTCTACACATTCATTCAACAAATATTTCCTAAAGAACAATGAAGTTCCAAACACTTCTAGCCCTTAAAAAAAGATTCCTCAGCAAACAATATAAAGATGCATACTTTGTTAGAAGTGATGACATTAGAAGGAGAGAGAGAACAAAGGGATGGATAAAAAAAATGTTAAGTGATGGGGTATATCGTTGCTGTGGGGAAAATAAAGCAGGGAAGGCAGACAGAGAAACCCAGTGAGTCACAATATTGAAATAAAATGGCCAAGAGAGGCCTCACAGAGAGATGTTTGAGCAAGGACTTGAAGGAGACTGTTTTGCATGAACCATGTTAGAAACAGACATAATGTAAGAGATGACATCACTTTCTTGGCTGTAATCCACCGAGTGTTCCATGGTATTCTTGGTATTCATGGCCATCAGCAAACAGGTTTGCTTTGTGTGGGGTGGACATGTACTTGTTAATGTATGTGTGTATGCTTGTCTGTGTATTCATGCATGTGGAGGTCACAGGTAGATATTGTCTTTCTTTGGTTGCTTTCCACCATAAAAGACTGAGATTTTCACTGAACTCAAAGTTCATTGATACTCCTAATCTGGCTGGTCAGTGACCTTCAGGGACCTGTCTTCATACTCCTTTCCTCAGAGTTGGAGTTACGGGTGTCTTCTACTGCACCCACCTTCATATGTGGGTTCTGAGGATCCAAACCGAAGTTGACACTCTTGTGCAGTGGTCTTCTTACCAACTTAGCCTTCTCTCCAGCCTGCAAGAAACAGGTTATTTTATTCTTGTTATTTCTTTAAAAATATGTAGGGGTGTGTGTGTGTGTGTAGCACGTATGTACATGACCAGAGGTCAGAGGACAACCTCAGGTGTCATCTTAAGGACTGCTGTCCACCTCCTTTGAAGTGGGGTCTCTTGTTGACATGGACTTCATGATTAGGCTAGGTCAGGAAGCCTGTTTGCCGGTCTGCCTGCAGTTCTGGGATTACAATGACATGCAACCACACTTGGTTTTTGAAATCTTAGTTTCGGAAATTGAACTTGGGTCCTCCTGCTTGCACGATAAGCACTTTACCAATGGAGCCATTCCTCCCAGCCCCTATTCTCATCTCAACTACTAATATTAACTCTCTGCTGGCACATTGTACGTCACGCAAAAATGTATACATGTCACAGAATAGTTTAAAGAGGCGGCTGTCTTCAAAGAGGGACCAAGTAAGCTTCATGAATGGCAAGACTACTAGCCACAGAGCTGTTCAGGCCTCAGATTAGGAAATACAGGTCCAGGTGGCAGCGGTTTTGAGTGTCAGTCCCTGATAGAAAACAAACAGACAACAAACAAACTTTTTGAACTGAAGCCCCAGGACAGGTGAAGATCCTTCATCATGGCAGTTTTCCTAGACAAGGCTCATCACCTACGTGGTGGTTGGTCAGTGTGCCTCCTACATCTTAGTCTTAGGGCTCCTTTAAAGTTCCAATGAGAAGGTTCCACCTGATCTGAGAAGCTCCCAGGTCTGCTGTTTCTGGCATCATTTTGGTATAGTCACGTGCTTCTTTCTTTATTGGCACGAATAAGTTAGTTATCAGCTAGTCCTCAAGATGCGCTGGCAACAGCAATTGCTCACTGGTAAAAACAGGAGGTAGAGTCATTCTATCTTGACATTTGTACTCAAAATAGTGTGAGTCTTGGTGAAGACTGTTGGGCTAATGAGGACCAGGTTTGGCAGTTACTGTTCTGACAACACAGTGTTGTAAGGAGGTCGCTTGCTCATTTCCCAGCTGCCCAGACTCCTGAAATAACCACACAGAAACTGTATTAATTAAATCACTGCTTGGCCAATTACTTAAGTGTATTGCTATCTAGCTCTTACATCTAGAATTAACCCATCTCCATTATTTTATATTTTACCACGAGGCTCGTGGCCTACCAGCAAGGTTGCAGCATGTCTGTCTCTGGTGGCGGCTCCGTGGGTTCTCCCTGACTCCGCCTTCCTTCCCCCAGTGTTCAGTTTAGTTTTCCCTGTCTACCTAAGTTTTTTCCTGCTGTAGGTCCAAAGCAGGTTCTTTATTCATTAATGGTAATCACAGCACACAGAGGGGACTCCCACATCAACACAGTACTTCAGAGCAGAGGCGAAGGAAGATGGTGGAAGACTATTCAGACACAGAGAACAAACACAATCCTGAGGTGGAGACACATCTGGCCTGCCGAGGGACATCAAGCGACTGGGCGGTCCAGTAGAGGGAAGCAAGGGAGTGGTTGGACAAGGTCTCCTTGCTGAGGGTGTCATGCGCCACTGCGGTAACGTTATGTTATGTTCTAAGTGAGACGGGAGTAGCCGCGGTAACAAGAGCAGAGTGAGATCATGAGTCCTTCTGGTTGCCATATTGAAAATGAATTGACAGAGTGCTCCCGAGGTGTAAGCAGGGAGAGAGATGGGTTACCACAGGAAGCCGGGCAGTGGTGGTGCATGCCTTTCATCTTGCACTCGTGAGGCAGAGACAGATATATCTCTGTGAGTTCAAGGCCAGCATGGTCTACAAACTGGGTTTCAGAACAGCCAGAAGTGTTACAAAGAGAAACTCTGTCTCCAAAACAAGACAAAATAGAAAATAAAAAGTTGCTGTAAGAATTCAGATGGGGAAACTGAGGCACTGGGTGATGAAATAGCAAAGCTGGTAAAAAGCATAGAGAGGGGTTTGGTTTTGCTCTTCTGAGATGGGGTGCTGTTGTATAGTGGGGACAGCCCTCCTATTTCCTATATGGTCTCAGTCACCTGAAACTCCTCAGTACTGGGACTACAAGCCTCCTCATCAGGCTTAGCCATGATAGGGATTAAAATCTAGGCATTTTGACCCCAGCTGCCATTTCTTAGCTGCCCCCTAGTCTCTGGTGATTATCTAATATAGTGGTTCTCAGTCTGTGAGTTACAGCTCCTTTGGGGTCGAAGACAGGGGTTGCCTAAGACCGTTGAGAAACATAGATACTTACATTATGATTCATAACAGCAGCAAAATTATAGTTACGAAGTAGCAATGAAAATAATTTTGTGGTTGGGGGTCACCACCACATGAGGACCTGTATTCAAGGGTTGCAGCATTAGGAAGGCTGAGAACCACTGCTCTAGAATTTGGAGTCTGCCTCGGACCCGAATGTTGCTTTCTCTCTGCAGGTCTGGCAACTGAGGGCCGGTCGGCTTTGGATATTGTGC